>NC_089235.1:55146019-55458519 GCF_963924675.1 Phocoena phocoena
TACTATATTGATATCAAATCTTAAGAGAATGACCTGCATGTTGTCTTAATAATTATATTTTATTATGTGATTTAAAAATTTTTTGATTGTGTACAAACACAGTAATTTACAAAATGGTCATTATTTTATATTTGAATTAAAAAATGAGAATCTGGGTGAGGAAGAGTATATATTTTAAAAATTGCTAGACTAAGACTATTCAAAGAAATATTTCAACTAATTAGTGTAGAAAGTACATTCTTTTACAAGAATGCCTTGCATCATTTTATCCGTTCTAGATACAACCAGAAACAGCAAGATATCAACAGATGAGTTATGCACTGACATCTAATGGTAGTAACTGATAAGACATCTGAAGAGTCAATCATGATAATTGTATCACAATGAATGAATTGTAACATGGTTAGAAAATTCAAAACAGTCCCCCAAAGGAAACATTAAAACTATACAGAAATTGATGCATTTAGTGGCAGATTTATGCAAATCATTGGACTTTATATTGAAGACATTACATGGCACTTTTAGAGGTCATTCAATAGAAAATAAAACCAGGACAGTTGACCTACAAGATCCAGTAATTCGGAATCCATAGTAAATATGAACTGTGTGCGTAGGAAAGGAATACAAGAGAGTGAGTATATTTGTTGAAAATTTAGGTTATTAATTTATTTCCTAAAAAAAAATTATGTACCTGTGGGTGACTTTTTCCTACCTCCATATTTATTCCTCCTTCCAGAGGCTTCACATTTCTTAGGATCATAGAACATTTTACTATTATGCTACTTGTTTTAAAGACAAATTCCAGTTTCAAGTGTCTGCAAAGCATTAAGATTATGGTATACTTATTCGTGGGGATGTGTGCTAACTGAAAGTATCAAGTATCCTTTCACACAGGATAAAAATATCAAATGATTTGTTACTAAAATTTTTTATAACATCCTTATAACTCTACTTCAGATTTTTAGTTATCTAATGGCCTTTCTAAAATACAGTACTGGGCTTCCCTGGTGGCGCAGTGGTTGAGAGTCCGCCTGCCGATGCAGGGGATGCGGGTTTGTGCCCCGGTCCGGGAAGATCCCACATGCCGCGGAGCGGCTGGGCCTGTGAGCCATGGCCGCTGAGCCTGCGCGTCCGGAGCCTGTGCTCCGCAACGGG
This sequence comes from Phocoena phocoena, assembly GCF_963924675.1. NCBI lineage: Eukaryota > Metazoa > Chordata > Mammalia > Artiodactyla > Phocoenidae > Phocoena > Phocoena phocoena. The sequence goes on from NC_089235.1 coordinate 55,147,175, forward strand.
AGAGGCCACAACAGTCAGAGGCCTGCGTATCGCGGAAAATAATAATAATAATAAAATAAAATAAAATACAGTACTCATTTATGATTTTCATAACCTGTCTTATATCCTGCTATACTTAGTCAATAGGTATTGACAACTATCTGTTTAAATTATCTGTGGATGTCTAAAAATACATAATTACTGAGCCCATTAGCAACTGGATCACTTTAATTTACTGTTCACTACCCCTCAAGTATCTTTCAGTGGTGGATTCTGGAGGTTGTCTACACAGCACCCATTCTCCCCTTTCCCACAATAGAAACTGATTTTGTTCAGATATCTCACCTTCTACTCTTAAGCCTTGTGCCTCAGGGGAAGTTCTAACCCAGTTTCAGCAGTGTTTCATTTGTCCAATAATATTTTCATTTACCATGACAGTAATTGGTTCAGAGATGGGCAGGTAATCAAGTTCTGACCAATGAGATGGAAGAGAGTCTCAGAGAAAAAGACATTTTCTATCCTTCCTCTGGATAGTGTCAAGCATGTTATGATTTCTGAAACTGCAGTACCCATATTGATATAAAGCCAGAACTTAAGATAGCAAAATCGAGAGAAAGAATGAAACTGGGTCCTGGATAACATTGTTGATCTGTTAAATCAGACAATCTGGGAACCATCACTACATGTGCAATTATAAATATTAATATATGATGATAAAAAGACCATTTGGAGTTGAATTTTCTTTTATTTGTATCTACAAGTAGCAAAATATATAACCATCTGTTATTCATTTGTGCATTTGTAAAATTAGGGAAATGACATTGAAGCCAGTTTTGCCTTTATAATAATAAACTGTCCTGAATCCCATGGTCATTTAATTTCAAGTAGATAAGCTATTCATATGAGGGAATTTGCATGAAAATTGAATAATACATAGAAAACAACTTAAAGTCTTATTTAAAAGGTTTAAAAGGAAAAAAAAAACCCTTTGATGAGATCTGGGTTTTCAATCATACGTTAATCATGTCAGTCATAAAATTTACAGAGTTATGCTTTCTGTAAGGAGATAAAATCTTTATCTGTAAGCTTAAAATTTTTTACTTTTATACCTATAGTGTCTAACATATTACCCAATATATAAATAATAAATTGAACACACAAACATGTATATGTATGCATGGACAATCTATGTATATATGAATGTATGCATATATGTTATATATATTTTGTGCATATTTTACACATGCATATACTATAGCTTGAAATAAATTCATAAAATTATAATTGTTATCCCAGCCTCCCCTACTGCTAGACAGTTTCAGCTGAAAGGTAAATTTATATCTTAAACAAAAAAAAACGATACTATTACCTCCATGGATTTTGTAAATTATGGAATTTCACCAGAGTCACTAATTTATAGCAGACATTTCCAAAATATATAGAATACAACATAATGGAATAAAATTATGTCTATGAGTCCCTTAAGCACAGTTTGAAATAACTGTCTAACTGACCTAATATGAAAAATATTTTCAATCTTCTAAAGAATCTTAAATTAACATTCAGATATTTTAGTAACCAAAACCCCTTTATTACTCAGGATAAAACTGAGCTCAAGACATCCTAAGCAACCCTTGCTTTCTCAGAAATATTTGCATATTGGTTCAGGCAGTCTTTTAATGTGTCGCTCTTGAAGAATTCAGTTCCTTAAACTTTCTTCTTTATAGTTTCTTCTTAGTTATTTTGGGCAAAGCATTGTTTTCTGACATGCAAATGTGTCCCTATGAATAGCTTCTGTAATTTAAAAGGAATGTGTGCAGGGAAAAGTATAACATAATATAGTTATTTAACATGGACATTTTATAAGAAAAGTCAAGAAAAAAATCATAAATAGGCATTCATATGTCCTAGTTAATCTTCAGATAACCATACTAATCTTTAACACAATACAGGAAGAAAATAAATATAGATTAAATGATGAAGGATATCAATTAAAATTACTGCAAGATCTGAATTATAATCTATGCAAATCATTATTTAAATGCATTTCAATAAATTTAAACTACTTTTACTAAGCAAACAAGGACTAATTTTTTATAACTCAGATTAAAACATTAACCCATGCTATAATATAATTCTCTATCAGTTGTATTTAAACTATTAATTTCTTTTTTTATTGGAATATAGTTGATTTACAATGTTGTGTTAGTTTCAGGTATATAGCAAAGTGAATCAGTTGTACATATACATATATCCACTTTTTTTAAAGATTCTTTTCCCATATAGGTCATTACAGAGTATTGAGTAGAGTTCCCTGTGCTATACAGTAGGTCCGTATTAGATATCTATTTTATATAGAGTAGTATGTATATGTCAATCCCAATCTCCCAATTTATCCCTCCCCCCACCTTTCCCTCCTGGTAACCATAGGTTTGTTTTCTAAATCTATGACTCTATTTCTGTTTTGTAAATAAGTTCATTTGTACCATTTTTTTAGATTCCACATATAAGTGATATCATGTGATATTTGTATTTCTCTGTCTGACTTACTTCACTCATATGACAATCTATAGGTCCATCCATAATGCAAATGGCATTATTTCATTCTTTTTTATGGCTGATTAATATTCCATTGTATATAATGTACCACATCTTCTTTATCCACTCCTGTGTCAATGGACATTTAGGTTGCTTCCATGTCTTAGCTATTGAAATAATGCTGCAATGAACACATTGGTGCATGTATCTTTTCAAATTATGGTTTTCTCTGTGTATAGGCCCAGAGGTGGGATTGCTGGATCATATGGTATAATAGTTCTATATTTAATTGTTTTAAGGAACCTCTATACTGTTCTCCATTTCTTCATAGTGGCCTTACCAACTTACATTCCCACCAACAGTGCAAGACAGTTCCCTTTTCTCCACACGCTCTCCAGCATTGTTTGTAGATTTTTTGATGATGGCCATTCTGACCAGTATGAGGTGATACCTCATTATAGTTTTGATTTACATTTCTCTAATGATTAGTGATGTTGAGCATCTTTTCATGTGTTTGTTGGCAATCTGTATGTCTTTGGAGAAATATCTATTTAGGTCTTCTGACCATTTCTTGATTGGTTTGTTTGTTTTTTTGCTCTTGAGCTGCATGAGCTATTTGTATATTTTGTAGATTAATCCCTGTCAGTCACTTCATTTGAAAATATTTTCTCCCATTCTGTGGCTTGTCTTTTCATTTCGTTTGTGGTTTTCTTTGCTGTACATAAGGTTTTAAGTTTAATTAGGTCCCATTTATTTATTTTTGTTTTTGTTTTCATTACTCTAGGGGGTGGATCAAAAAAGATCTTGCTGCAATTTATGTCAAAGAGTGTTATGCTTATGTTTTCCTCTAGGAGTTTTATAGTGTCTGGTCTTACATTCAGGTCTTTAATCCATTTCGAATTTAGTTTTTGTATGGTGTTAGAGAGGTTCTAATTTTATTCTTTTACATGTAGCAGTCCAGTTTTCCCAGCACCACTTCTTAAAGAGAAGTATATTGTGTGTGTGTATGTGTGTGTGTATATATATATATATATATATATATATATATATATATATATATATAGTATATTCTTGCCTCATTTGTCATAGATTAGTTGACTGTAGGAGTGTGGGTTTATCTCTGGACTTTCTATCCTGTTCTGTTGATCTATATTTCTGTTTTTGTGTCAGTACCATACTGTTCTGATTACTATAGCTTTGTAGCATTAAACTATTAATGTCTTCAGTAGATATTTAACATACAGTACAAAGTTAACACTTTAGCATAGCTCCTATCTGATAATCAAACATGAAGCAAAGAGGTGATGAATATTCAATTATGTCAAATTATGTATTTAACATATAGGATAAATTTGTTATTAATATCTGTAGAAAATAAAATTGTCACTATTTGGCTCTATTAATCAGTAAGTTTATATCTTTTGATCTGGTGTTTGACTTATGTTGTCCTTTTCTTTCCTTAATACCCCACTGTGCTTTCTGAAAAATGTCTACTTTGCCAAAAGGATATTCTTCCCACATAGAGAAAAAACATTCTTGATAAAAATCATACTTAAGCTAAGTTTTCCTGATCAATGCCATTTGGTGAAAGATATATTGTATAGCTATTTCATTTTCATATTACAAGATTTCAGCTTACAGTGTATTCTAGGCTACTTAAAAACTCAAATCATCGGTTGAGAAGATGGATACTATCTTCCCCAAACATATCATTTTCACTTAAAAATGTACCTGAAAGAAATATGTTCTCAAAAATGTTAGTGATAAAGGCAAATCTGGGTCTAAAACATTGGCTTTTGGTTTCTAATCAAAAGATTTTTAACAAAATCACTTGAGCCTTGACAGTTTAACAAATGTATCACACTCTTTTACTAAGTTTTTAGTGATTATAGCATAAAATTCTTCATTTAAAGCTTGCATCTCACTAAGTAAGTAGGGAAGTAGGTAGAGGGAAGATTAAAAGGCTAAATTCTTTTTCTTTCATAATGTTAACTACATACACATAATTTCCTCCATGTTGTCTTATGAGATCTTGTGAGGAAATAATAATTTATTCACCCTCTGAATTATCTTACACTACATTAACAATAATTTGCCATGATAAACAATTTCTAATTTATATTTTAGTTATTTATGTATGTTAATAACTGAATGAGGTACATTTAGTTGTATTAAATATGCAGGAGTTTACCCTTTATTTTTAATGTTCTCAGTATTATCTCACAGAGAGAGGAAGCATTGAGCTTGATATTTAAAGAGTTTTAATCCTTTATAACCTACCTTATACAAATTGTTTTGTAAAGGGTATAAATGAATAAATCTGCTCTTGGAAGAAATGTTCACTAGAGAGATTAACTGTCATTGTTGAAAATCTTAGTGAGAACACTATGGACTGATCACAAAGATATCTTTAAAGTTACATACCTGAATTCACTTGCATCTGTTTCAGTACTTCTTTACTGCTTGGAAATGGGAGAAACAAAACATCATTGCAACATAGTATTATATTATCATGAATAGGTTAATTAATTATTCCATTTTATTTATAGAGAAGATTCTACAATGATAGTTAATACAGTTGAGTAAAAGTTTTAAATTAACTGAACTAGTCTTATACTTGATTTTCATTGGCATTAAAATTTCTTTCTATTTTCAATATAAATCAGTATGGTTTCAATGATGAATATTAAAGTATATTTCATAGGTTAAAAAGCAGTTGTAAAAGGAGAAGAAATATTGGGTCATGTTGCTTAGCAATAAAACAAAATACCATGTATTTAAAATAAAAAATACTGACAATCCTGCAGCCTGTGGTACAAAAACCACATTCACAGAAAGACAGACAAGATGAAAAGGCAGAGGGCTATGTACCAGATGAGGGAACAAGATAAAACCCCAGAAATAAAACTAAATGAAGGGGAGATAAGCAACCTTCCAGAAAACGAATTCATAAAATGATAGTGAATATGATCCAGGACCTTGGAAAAAGAATGGAGACAAAGATCGAGAAGATGCAAGAAATGTTTTACAAAGACCTAGAATAATTAAAGAACAAACAAACAGAGATGAACAAAAAAAAAAACTGAAATGAAAATTACACTAGAAGGAGTCAATAGCAGAATAACTGAGGCAGAAGAACGGATAAGTGACCTGGAAGACAGAATGGTGGAATTCACTGCTGTGGAACAGAATAAAGAAAAAAGAATGAAAAGAAACGAAGACAACTTAAGAGACCTCAGGGACAACATTAAACTCAACAACATTCACATTATAGGGGCCCAGAAGGAGAAGAGAGAGAGAAAGGACCTGAAAAAATACTTGAAGAGATTATAGTCGAAAACTTCCCTAACATGGGAAAGGAAATAGCCACCCAAGTCCAGGAAGCACAGCGAATCCCATACAGGATAAACCCAAGGAGAAACATGCCAAGACACATAGTAATCAAATTGGCAAAAAATAAGACAAAGAAAAATTATTGAAAGCAGCAAAGGACAAACAGCAAATAATATACAAAGGAAATCCCATAAGGTTAACAGCTGATTTCTCAGCAGAAACTCTATAAGCCAGAAGGGAGTGGCGTGATATATTTAAAGTGATGAAAGGGATGAACCTACAACTAAGATTACTCTACCCAGCAAGGACCTCATTTAGATTTGATGGAGAAATTAAAACCTTTACAGAGAAGCAAAAGCTAAGAGAATTCAGCACAACCAAACCAGCTTTACAACAAATGCTAAAGGAACTTCTCTAAGTGGGAAACATAAGAGAAGAAAAAGACCTACAAAAACAAACCCAAATCAATTCAGAAAATGGTAACAGGAATATACATATTGATAATTACCTTAAATGTGAATGGATTAAATGCTCCAACCAAAAGACACAGGCTCGGTGAATGAATACAAAAACAAGACCCATATATATTCTGTCTACAAGAGACTCACTTCAGACCAAGGGACACATACAGACTGAAAGTGAGGGGATGGAAAAAGATATTCCATGCAAATGGAAATCAAAAGAAAGCTGGAGTAGCAATACTCATATCAGATAAAATAGACTTTAAAATAAAGAATATTATAAGAGACAAGGAAGGACACTACATAATGATGAAGGGATCAATCCAAGAGGAAGATATAACAATTATAAACATATATGTTCCCAGCATAGGAGCACCTCAATATATAAGGTAACTGCTAACAGCTATAAAAGAGGAAATGAACAGTAACACAGTAATAGTGGGGGATCTTAACACCTCACTTACACCAATGGACAGATAATCCAAACAGAAAATTACTAAGGAAACACAAGCTTCAAATGACACAATAGACCAGATAGATTTAATTGATATTTATAGGACATTCCATCCAAAAACAGAAGATTACACTTTCTTCCCAAGTGTGCATGGAACATTCTCCAGGATAGATCACATCTTGGGCCACAAATCAAGGCTCAGTAAATTTAAGAAAATTGAAATCATACCAAGCATCTTTTCAGGCCACAATGCTATGAGATTAGAAATCAATTACAGGGAAAAAAACATAAAAAATACAAATACATGGAAGCTAAACAGTACGTTACTAAATAACCAAGAGATCACTGAAAAGATCAAAGATGAAATCAAAAAATACCTAGAGACAAATGACAATGAAAACACAATGGTCCAAAACCTATGGGATGCAGCAAAAGCAGTTCTAAGAGGGAAGTTTATAGGAATACAAGCCTATCTCAAGAAACAAGAAAAATCTCAAAAAAAACAATCTAAACTTACACCTAAAGGAACTAGGGAAAGAAGAACAAAGAAAACCCAAAGTTAGTAGAAGGAAAGAAATCATAAAGATCAGAGCAGAAATAAATAAAATAGAAACACAGAAAACATTAGTAAAGACCAGTAAAACTAAAAGCTGGTTCTTTGAGAAGATAAAGAAAATTGATAAACCACTAGCCAGACTCATCAAGAAAAAGAGGAAGAGGACTCAAATCGATAAAATTAGAACTGAAAAAGGAGAAGTTACAACAGACACTGCAGAAATACAAAACATCCTAAGAGAGTACTACAAGCAACTCTAAGCCAATAAAATGTACAACCTGGAAGAAATGGACAAATTCTTGAGAAGTATAACCTTCCAAGGCTGAACCAGGAAGAAATAGAAAATATGAACAGACCAATCACAAATAATGAAATGGAAACTGTGATTAAAAATCTTCCAGAAAACAAAAGTCCAGGACCAGAGGACTTCACAGGTGAATTCTATCAAACATTTAGAGAAGAGCTTCAAACATTTAGAGAAGAGCTAACATCCATCCTTCTCAAACTCTTCCAAAAAAGTTCAGAGGAAGGAAAACTCCCAAACTCATTCTATGAGGCCATGATGACCCTGATACAAAAACCAGACAAAGATACTACATAAAAAGAAGATTACAAACCAGTATCACTCATGAATATAGATAGAAAAATCCTCAACAAAATACTAGCAAACAGAATCCAACAACACATTAAAAGGATCATCCACCATGATCAAGTGGGATTTGTCCCAGGGATGCAAGGATTCTTCAATATACACAAATCAGTCAATGTGATACACCATATTAAAAATTTGAAGAATAAAAACCATATGATCATCTCAATAGATGCAGAAAAAACTTTTGACAAAATTCAACACCCATTTATGATAAAAACTCTCCAGACAGTGGGCATAGAGGGAACCTATGTCAACATAATAAAGGCCATATACGACAAACCCACAGTAAACATCATTCTCAGTGGTGAAAAACTGAAAGCATTTCCTCTAAGATCAGGAACAAGACAAGGATGTCCACTGTCACCGCTATTATTCAACATAGTTTTGGAAGTCCTAGCCATGGCAATCAGAGAAGAAAAAGAAATAAAGTGAATACAAATTGGAAAAGAAGTAAAACTGTCACTGTTTGCAGATGACATGATACTATACATAGAGAATCCTAATGATGTCACCAGAAAACTACTAGAGCTAATCAGTGAATTTGGTAAAGTTGTAGGATACAAAATTAATGCACAGAAATCTCTTGCAGTCCTATACACTGATGAAATATCTGAAAGAGAAATTAAGGGGACACTCGCATTTACCACTGCAACAAGAAGAATAAAATACCTAGGAATAAATCTACCCAGGGAGACAAAAGGCCTGTATGCAGAAACTATAAGACACTGATGAAGAAAATTAAAGATAATACCAACAGATGGAGAGATATAACATGTTCTTGGATTGGAAGAATCAATACTGTGAAAGTGACTCTTCTATCCAAAGCAATCTACAGATTCAATGCAATCCCTATCAAATTACCAATGGCATTTTTTACGAAACTAGAACAAAAACATCTTAAAATTTGTATGGAGACACAAAAGACCCTGAATAGCTAAAGCAGTCTTGAGAGAATAAAATGGACCTGGAGGGATGAGACTCCCTGACTTCAGACTATACTACAAAGCTACAGTAATCAAGACAATATGGTACTGGCACAAAAACAGAGATATCGATCAATGGAACAGGATAGAAAGACCAGAGATAAACTCTCACACCTATGTTCAACTAATGTATAAGAAAGGAGGCAAGGATATATAATGGATAAAAGACAGTCTCTTCAATAAGTGGTGCTGGGAAAACTGGAGAGCTACATGTAAAAGAATGAAATTAGAACACTCCCTTAACCATACACAAAAGTAAGCTCAAAATGGATTAGAGATGTAAATGTCAGACCGGACACTATAAAATCTTATAGGAAAACATAGGAAGAACACTCTTTGACATAAATCACAGCAAGATCTTTTTTGATACACCTCCTAGAGTAATGGAAATAAAAACAAAGATAAACAAATGGGACCTACTGAAACTTAAAGTCTTTTGCATAGCAAAGGAAACTACAAACAAGATGAAAAGACAACCTTCACTATGTGAGACAATATTTGCAAATGAATCAGTGGACAAAGGATTAATCTCCAAAATATATAAACATCTCATGCAGCTCAATATTAAAAAATAAAACAACCCAATCCAAAAATGGGCAAAGGAGCTAAGTAGACCTTTCTCCAAAGAAGACATACCGATGGCCAAGAAGCACATGAAAAGCCACTCAGTATCACTAATTATTAGAGAAATGCAAATCAAAACTACAATAAGGTATCACCTCACACCAGTTCAAATGTGAATCATCAGAAAATGTACAAACAACAAATGCTGGAGAGGTTGTGGAGAAAAGGGAACCCTCTTGCAGTGTTGGTGCGAATGTAAGTTGATACAGCCCCTATGGAGGTTCCTTACAAAACTAAAAGTAGAATTACCGTATGATCCAGCAATCCCACTACTGGGCATATACCCAGAGAAAACCATAATTCAAAAAGACACTCGCACCCCAATGTTCATTGCAGCACTATTTACAATAGTCAGGTCATGGAAGCAACCTAAATGCCCAATGCCAGATGAATGGATAAAGAAGAAGTGGTACATATATACAGTGGAATATTACTCAGCCATAAAAAGGAACGAAATTGGGTCATTTGTAGAGACGTGGGTGAATCTAGAGACTGTCATGCAGAATCAAGTAAGTCAGAAAGAGAAAAACAAATATCATATATTAACACATATATGTGGAACCTAGAAAAATTGTATGGTTGAACTGGTTTGCAGGGCAGAAATTTAGACACAGATGTAGAGAATAAACGTATGGACACCAAGGGGGAAAGTGGTTTGTGTGTGGGGTGGTGTGATGAATTGGGAGTTTAGGACTGACATATATACACTAATATGTATAAAATGTATAGCTAATAAGAACCTGCTGTATAAAAAAATAAAATAAAATTCAAAAAAAGTCTAATGCCACAGGAAAAATAGTTAAAAAATACTGCAGACATTTCAGGTCAATGCTTTCAAAAGCCAAACAAATCAATTTTTACATCACATTGTATGAAGCGCTCTAGTATACTATTATAATAACAAACATTATGTTTGCTATTTGAGTAAAAAAAAAAGTCTGTAAAACACTGATGAAATCACCTCAACAATGAAAAAGATCAAATAAACCTGAAATCAAAATTTCCAATATTTCAGAGGGCATGTTTTTCCCCTGAAAGATAAAACCAAGATTTATGTTAACAATATAAACACTTAAAATTCTGAAGCAGCATTTCCCAAACTACTACTGATGTCCCTCAGAATGATAATCTTATAACAGGGCAGGGGTAGAGGAAGTGTTAATGGCCAAATGAATTCAAGAAATTCTCCATAAACTGCTGCATTCTGAAGATATACAATAAATATTAGCATATGAAGTACTCATAGTGGACCAACTTTAAGAAAGCAGCTTATTTCTGTTCCAACCAACATTTTAGATATATTTTCAATTATAGGAATTTTAAAAAATTGATTTAAATTCTGTTTTTGTTCACCAGCTTCAGTGTCTCAAGGCACATCAGTTTAGATATCATGCTTAAAGGCATTTTAATTGAAGACAATTAATTAGGTATTAAAAATGTTGCTATATCTCCAGAGAAAATCCTATCCACGTAAATGATTAAGCAAAGTCTCTTATGCTGCCTGGAAATAGCATTAAAAAAACCTAATGGTTATAGAGGACTAACTAGGCATCAGGTGTTGTGCAAAATATATGTAAGCAACATCAATTATATTTCCCTGACCATATACTTTCTCCTTCTATTACATCCTCCACACTGCTAAAATCATTATCTCCCAAACAATTTTATATTTTAACAACATTATTTCAGTTATTTTGGTCATTTGTCATTGAACAGAAAGGAATATTCAAGACTCCTTAATACAATACGCAGGGCACCTCATAATTTGTTTATTTATTTGTATTATATTCATTTTATCCTTTTTTTCCATAGACTATACTGTGGTGGAATTTTTTTTAGGTGATTAGGGATCTAGAACTTAAATTAGACAAGGGTCCTCCTCCCATATTAAGTACATTTTATAAGTGATGAGAGACAAACCTATTAATAAATGACTAAGTTAATTTAAAGTGGGTGGTAGTGTTCTAAAAGTAGTACATTAAGACAAAGTGATATGAATGAAAATTCCTTTAGATAAGGTGGTCAGAGAAGATCCCTCTCAGTAACTGGTAACTGAGACTTGAATGATGAAAAGAAATTAGCCCCAAATTCTAGAGAAATTAATAGTGGTTGAAACAGACAAAACAAAAAGTGCAAAGGCTTTGAGATTAAAAAAAAAAGTTATTTATTGAGAGAATATAAATCAGGCCTAGGCAGAGCATAGAGAACAGAATTCTGTGAAGTTTCTAGCTATACCCCCTTCCCACCGACACTCAGTAAAATCATTGAGGACCAGCTTAACCCAATGATTGCAAGTTCCTGGCTTTCCCTCAAGGCTCTGTACCTCTGAATGTGCTACTCATTCTTCTTAGAATATTTTATTTGCTACCTCCTTCATCCATTTTACATTAATATAGTCTTCAAAAATTCTAATAATAAGAAATGCAGCTCAAGTTCCAGATTGACTTTTTTCAAATAAGTTATTTTACATATAGCTTATTTTCCCAAAGATTCCAGAATTTTATCATATTTATCAGTTTCAAAGTTGTTTAGAGTTGCATTAATCCAATGTAAGTTTCCATTTATATAAAAATAGAAATATCACCTTGTATATTTAATATGGAGCAAATTGCCATATATCTTATAGGATCTAGATTTTGGGGCAAATATTGGAATAAGGTCTAAGTAAATTCCTTTTTTTAAGAGGTATTCTTCAAGGAGGGATAATTAAAATTTATTAGAAATGTAAATAGGGAAAAATGAATGAACAGTTCTCAGGTATTTTAAGTTTTAAGTAATTGCTCACAAAGTTTTTTATTCAGAGGAAGTGGAGGGAATATGTTTCAATCCTTTTTATGAAGCTAATATTACCCTGATGCAAAAACCTGACAAAGACAGGAGAAAAAACAAAACAAAACAGAAAACAACACTACAGATCAGTATGCCTTTTGAACATAGAAAAATCCTTAACAAATATTAGTGAATATAATTCAGCAATATATAAAAATAATTATACAGCATACCAAGTGGGCTTTTTTCCAGGTCTGTGAGGCTGGTCAAATATTTTAAAATCAATGTAATCCAAATTAACAGTCAAAAGAAGAAATATCGCACAATCATATCAGTTGACAAGGAAAAGGCATTTGGCAGAATTCAACATCCACTCATGATAAAATCATAAGCAAGTTAGGAACAGAGAGAACTTCCTCAACTTTATGAAGAACATCCATGAAAAACTCTACAGCTAACTTTGTACTTAAGGGTGAAAGACTGAAGTGTTCCCTGCTAACAAGAAAGAAGACAAGGGTATCCACTCTCATCACCCTTATTCCACATAGTTCTAGAATGCAAGAAAAGTGGAAAATGATATGAGGTGTACTGATTAGAAAAGAAGAAATAAAATTTTATATTTAATTTGTATATTTGCTGTTGAACGATTTATGTAGAAAATCTCAAGTTGTCTATTTTAAAAATCATACAATAATGTGTTTAACAAGGTCTCAGGGAACAAGATCCATAAACATTCATTCAAACATTACTATCATTCAAGAAAAAAAGAGAAATGCTTAGTTGTAAATCTAAGAAAATATATGTAGGACTTGGATGCTGAGCCAGAACATTCTGATGAAAGAACTCAAAGGAAATCTAGTAAATGGAGACAAAGACTATGCTCAAGGGTTGGAAGGTTCAACAGAGTAAATATGTCACCTCTCTCCAAATTCACGTATAAGTTTCCTATAATTACTCTTAGAATCCCAGCCAGATATTTTGTAGATATAGATAAGATCTTTCTAAAATTTATATGGAGAATAAAGGAAGTAGAATAGCTAAAACAATTTTGAAAAAGAAAAATAAAGTAGATGGAATCAGTCTACTTCATTTTGAGAAGGCAGAGAGATTACAAACCAATCAGAATGGCTTAAATAAAATTCTAAAAAATAGTGACAAACCAAGCACTCATGAAAATAGTGACAAACCAAGCACTCATGAAAAAGTGATATGGATCACTTTTATTTAATTTAATTAATTTATTTAACATCTTTATTGGAGTATAATTGCTTTACAATGTTGTGTTATTTTCTGCTGTATAACAGAGTGAATCAGCTATATATATACATACATCCCCATATCTCCTACCTCTTGCCTCTCCCTCCCACCCTCCCTATCCCACCCCTCTAGGTAGACACAAAGCATCGAGCTTTTCTCCCTGTGCTGTGTGGCTGCTTCCCGCTAGCTATCTATTTTACATATGGTAGTGTATATATGAGGACCTGGATCACTTTTAAATTAATCATGGTCACATAGTGCAACAAAGCTACTCTGGGAAACAGGTAGGCAGCTTATTACTTACCTAAATATGCAGCTACCTTATGAACCAGGAATTGGTCTCTTGGGCATTTATCTCAGAGACCTAATAGTTTATATTCACATAAATAATTGTACAGTATTTTCCACAGCTACTTTATTCATAATAGCCCCAAATTTGAAACAACCCACATGTCCTTAAATGTATAAATTAATAAACAAAATGTGGTACATCTATACCATGGAATACTACTCAGCAGTAAAAAGGAAAGTATTGATATTTACAAATGCTAGATGAATCTCCAGAATTATGCTGAGTAAAAAGAAAGTCTCAAAAATTACATACTGTATAACTCCATTCATATAACATTTTTGAAATGATAAAATTATAAAACTATTGAGATGGAGAACAGACTAATGGTTCCCAGAGTATGTTAGGGTTCCCCAAAAAACATATATTGTATATGATATATATATTGATATATATGAAATTATGTCTAAATATATAATAGGATATATAAAATGTATGTATATTATAGATTATATATTATATCATATGTATATTATTATAATTATATATAAATAACCATAATGTATAATATATGTATATATAATAGGAGATCTATATCTATATCTATATATAGATATATCGAGAGAGCCCACTGAGAGAATTAAGAGAGATTTATTTTAAGGAATTGGCTCATGAGCTGTAGGGATAGCAAGTCCAAATTCTGTAGGGCAGGCTGGCAAGCCTAAAACCCAGTTTGGGTTGATGTTCCAGTATTGAATTTAAAATTACAGGACTAGCAGGTAGGCTGGAAGCTCAGGCAGGACTTCTTCTCTTGGAAACTTCAGGTTTTGCTCTTAAGGTTTTCAATTGATTCTGTGAGGCTTACACTATAAAGGGTAATCTTCACCTCAAGTCACTGATTGTAGCAAATCTACCAAATACATTAAATAAAGTACTGTGAACTACCCAAGTTGACACATAATACTATAACATGACGATATAATGCATGAGTCCTAACACAGAATAGTCTAATATGATTCATAGGTAATATTTTGACTCCTGTTAAAGCCAATTATTTACATTCTATGTCAGGGGCAGTAATTAAACTTTGGATATGGATTGTGTTAAATAATTGGATTAAAACTTTGGATATGGATTGTGTACCATTTTAAACACTATCTGATATAGAGATTTAAAAAGGTGAACATATTGATCACCTGCAGTTTGTCATGGAACCAGGTAAATTGTTATGGAAAAATACATATCTTCCGAAGGGGTCCTGTGAAGAGTTGCTTAAATATAGCACTTTCTTAGTGCACTTAGTATGTGGTTTAATTTGTAAAATTACATGAAGTTAAAAATATTAAAACTCAAAGTTTTATAAAATAGTCCTAGAGGACAATCAAAGAATTTCAGAACTTCACAAAATTTCAGACCTTTCACAAAAAACTTCAGAAGGCTTCCTGCTGTTAAGCAATAATTATGACTTCCAAGTAGAAAACCACAGGGAAGATTGCACATCCAAGAGAAATTTAATCTGAAGTTAGAATCTAGCTCCTTATTACAGTTATTATCCTTCATTCAGTTAACATTTTTGTCAGTTAATAAGGCCATCTGGAACCTATTATGACCTCACATATAGATTTTGCTTGTCTTAATTTGTATACAGGGATGCTCTATAATTATATGGTTTAAAATTACTTTTACTAAACTATATATTATGTAACAATGATTACATTAAGCCTACAGATTGTGGTTATTTTTAACTTTGATTTTTGAGTAGGTTTGTGACAAACTTTCTATCATATTACTTATGTGGTTTCTGACTTTTGCATTTGGAAGTGATAGGTGATTACTTCCAGGTATTTTATTTTCACAAATTTACAACTTTATTTTTATCTCTCATTTGTTTATAACATCTTATATTCTATGATAAGAAGTATCTGTTATTAAGTTAGTACTTTAGATATATGGCAAAAATAAAAACAACAACAAATGCAGTTCACCCAAATGGGAATTGTTCCCGATTTCATTATTATTTATTATATTCAAAGTATTGTGCTCAAATAAAATCTCATATACAATCAAGTTACAATTTGCATGAAGACCAAAAAAAAAAAGAAGCAACAGTGAATTTTTTAAATTGGGTTGACCACTTATATTTTTCCTTCCTTTCATGTGGCATATGGTTAAAACAAACCACACTTATAAAAGAGAAGACATGTGGACAACATTTAGAGTGGCCTAAATGTTAAATAAATATCTGTCATACTAACCATACAAATATATTTTGAATGGACAAGGAAACAAATTTGACTATTAACATGTTTTTGACTGGAGACAATTATGGCCACAGGCATTATTTAGTTTCTGCAAAAATCCCCCAGTCAATATGTTAATTGTGAACCTGACTTGATATGGATTGTGGTGCTAAAATGGAAGCTTTATTAAAATTCATATTTCTTGAAGGATTATTATTCCTTTTATTTCTGTTGATACTTCCTATAATGGTCTCCAACATTTATCTTTATGATTTTTAAAGCATCTAAACCCGTCACAGATATTTTCTCGCATTCAGTAGGCTCTTTTTTCATTTTGTCGATGGTTTTCCTTGCTGTGCAAAAGCTTTTAAGTTTAATTAGATCCCATTTGTTTATTTTTGCTTTTATTTACTTTGCTTTAGGAGACAGATCCAAAAAAATATTGCTGTAATTTATGTCAAAGAGTGTTCTGCCTATTTTTTCCTGTAAAAGTTTTATGGTTTCTGGTCTCACATTTAGGTGTTTCATCCATTTTATTTTTGTACATGGAGTTAGAGAATGTTCTAATTTCATCCTTTTACATGTAGCTGTCCAGTTTTCCCAGAACACCTTACCAAAGATACTGTCTTTTCTTCATTGTATATTCTTGCCTCATTTGTCATAGATTAATTGACCATAAGTGCTTATGGTATTTTTTATTCTGTTCCATTGATCTATGGGTCTATTTTTGTGAGAGTAGTATACTGTTTTATTACCATAGCTTTGTATAATAGTCTGAAGTCAGGAATCATGATTCCTCCAGCTCTGCTCTTCTTTTCTCAAGATTGTTTTGGCTATTTGGGGTCTGTTTTGTTTCCATACAAATTTTAAAACTATTTATTATAGTTCTGGGAAAAATGCCGTTGGTATTTTGATAGAGACTGCATTGAATCTGTAGATTGCCTTGGGTATGGTCATTTTAACAACTGCATTGAATCTGTATATTGCCTTTTGTGTGGTTATTTTAACAATATTAATTATTCCAATCCAAGAACATGGTATATCTTTCCATCTGTTTATGTTGTCTTCAATTTCTCTCATCAGTGTCTTATGGTTTTCTGAGTACCAGTCTTTCACCACCTTAGGTAGGTTTATCCTAAGTATTTTTTTTTTTTTTTGAGCAATGGTAATTGGAATTGTTTCCTTCATTTCCCTTTCTGCTATTTCATTATTAGTGTATAGAAATGCAACAGCTTTCTGTATGTTAATTTTGTATCCTGCAACTTTACTGAATTCATTGATGAGCTCTTGTAGTTTTCTGGTAGCAACTTTAGATTTTCTAGGTATAGTATCATGTCATCTGCAAACAGTGACAGTTTCACATCTTCCTTTGCAATTTGAATTCTTTTATTTCTTTTCCTTGTCTGATTGCGGTGGCTAGGACTACCAAAACTATGTTGAATAAAAGTGGCAAAAGTGGACATCCTTGTCTTGTTCCTGATCTTAGAGGAAATGCTTTTTCTTTTCACCATTGAGTATGATGTTAGATGTGGGTTCATCACACAAGGCCTTTATTATGCTAAAGTATGTTCCCGCTATGCCAACTTTCTTGAGAGTTTTTATCACAAATGGATGCTGAATTTTGTCAAAAGCTATTTCTGAATCTATTAAGATGATCATATGGTTTTTATTCTTCAGTTTCTTAATGTGTATTACATTTACTGATTTGCAGATACTGAAAAAAACTTGCATCCCTGTCCTAAATCCCTCTTGATCATGGTGTATAATACTTTTAATGTATTGTTGGATTTGGTTTGCCAATATTTTGTTGAGGATTTTTGCATCCATGTTCATCAGTGATATTGTCCTGTAATTTTCTTTTTTTGTGATATCTCTTCTGGTTTTGGTATCAGGGTGATCTGGCCTCAAAGAATGAGTTCAAAATTGTTTCTCTGAAATTTTTTGGAATAGTTTGAGAAGGATGGGTGTTAACTCTTCTCTAAATATTTGGTAGAATTCACCTATGAAGCATTCTGGTCCTAGACTTTTGTTTGTTGGGAGTTTTTAAATTACTGATTCAATTTCATTACTGATAATTGGTCTGTTCATATTTTCTATTTCTTCCTGTTTCAGTCTTTGGAGATCGTACATTTCTAAAAATTTGTCTGTTTCTACTATGTTGTGCATTTTATTGGCATATAGTTTTCATAGTAGTCTCTTATGATCCTTTTTGTTTCTTATGGTTGTAACTTTCCTTTTCTCATTCCTGACTTTACTGATTTGTGACCTCCCCCTTTTTTTTCTTGATGAGTCTAGGTAAAGGTTTATCAATTTTGTTTACCTTTTCAAAGAACAAGCTTTTAGTTTCATTGGTCTATTCCATTATTTTTTTTAGTCTTTATTTCTTTTATTTCTGCTCTGTTCTTTATGATTTCTTTCCTTCTGCTAACTTTGAATTTTATTTGTTCTTCTTTCTCTAGTTCCTTTAGGTGTAAGTTTAGGTTTTATATTTTAATAAAATTTTAATAAATTTTATAATTTTAATAAAATTATTGGAATATCAGAAAAAAGTTTATTCCAATATTTTACTTTTTACTTATAAGCTATAAATTAGTAACTTTCTGTAAGTTTGTTAACAGATAACTACACAAATTACAAGTCACAAACTTATTCAGATTTTTTCTGGCAAAATAATTTTATCTGAAATCTATATAAAGTTATGATTCCATACACAATACTTGCTACCTCTGTCATTCAACAGACTATATTATTAAAACAAATGTGAAAATATGCATTCTTACATAAAGAACAGGCTTCTGATTTTTTTTTTATTATTTCCTTCCACAGGAATCTGGTTATGTCATTAAGATAATACTATGTGCAGTAAAAGAATACTACCAAATTCTAAGATACAGACACAGTATTATTTTGTAATGTTATGAAAAATAAAATAAATAATTGCAAGTGCATATTTGAAACACTCCAAAATTCTTCTCCAGGTATACAAATATTATTGTTATATATAATGTACCTCCAAAATTAATCAATTAATATTTTAAGTAACCTATTAAAATGTTGGTGTATACTGGAAGAGTTTAATACTCTTAACACAGGGAAGTTGACAAGTGTAACCATGAGTTAAAAGTTAGCAGATAGGGCTTCCCTGGTGGCACAGTGGTTGAGAGTCTGCCTGCGGATGCAGGGGACGCGGGTTCGTGCCCCGGTCCGGGAAGATCCCACATGCCGCGGAGCGGCTGGGCCCGTGAGCCATGGCCGCTGAGCCTGCGCGTCTGGAGCCTGTGCTCCGCAACGGGAGAGGCCACAACAGTGAGAGCCCGCGTACAGCAAAAAAAAAAAAAAAAAAAAAAAAAAAGTTAGCAGATAGAATGTCAATGTGGCTAAAATTTAGAAAACTTGTCAAGTGAGAGAAGATAAGGTGGTTTTCAAGAAGAAAGTAGGTAATCTCGATCTTATGGACTGGAAAACCACTGGAGATTTATAATTTAAAAAAAAATATATCCCTGTCATTTTTCTGTAGAAAGTAGACTATAGGTTTTTGCATTGCTGGGGTGGGGGGTGGGGATAAATGAACAAATAAATAGGTTCAATAACTAATAATACAGCATATTGTTTCAGAAGTGCTGAGAACCTTCCTTATCCATATATGTTTTTCTAGGAAATCTACCCTCATCTATCTGCCTCAACTTTATTTAATAGGAACAAAAATGTTTTATACAGAAAATTGAAATTAAGCTTAAAATAGAAACAATGATGGCAGGTGTAAGATTCTGATGATTATATATCATATCTTTTTACTAATGGGAATAAAAAGGGGATTGGGATATTCACAAATGAATAGTTCATAAATTATTTCATGTAGATTTTATAAAAGCTAAAATTAATTGAAGATAGATATTCATTACTTAATACTGTTTATGTATATTGATTGGCTTCTGGTCCTGAATTAAGGAGGATTGTTTATTACTTATAGCTGTTTTGTTTAAGTCATTCTAGAAACTGCTACTTCACTATAGCAAATAATCTTATGCTTTCCATAACACAGTAAGGAGCAAACACAAATAGCCATTGAAGATTTAATCTTAACAAGACATTCAGGGAACTCATGGGGATTCTTCTGTTAATTGGAAATTGAATGACAAACTCTAAATGTCTTATTTCCCAAAATGCCTGTTACCCTAGTCTATTGGTGAGACATGAAATGTTCTGTTAGAAATGCCTGTTTCAGTTTAAATATTTCAACTTTTTTTTTAATGTCTGATAGACAACTGACAATGAGCTGTTTAAGACAAAGCTAAAGAATCTGTTTTCTCCAAATTGTAACTTAAATTAACCAAGCCAAAGAATAAGTCAAACGAATAGGAATGAAACTTTGCTAAGTAATGCAACACCCTTTTTTTTTGTCTATAATTAAACTTCATTTCTATTATTAGCATTCATTCAGCTAAGTAGCAGGAAACATAATATCAGAACATTGTTTTTCTGTAATTGTAGTTTTCTATTCTACTTTTCTCACTCCAAGTCAGGTCATGGGGGCTCTCTAGGATCTTGTCTCCTCAACAGGGTTCTACTTGGAATCATGGTACAGTTTGTCTTTGTCAAATCAGTTAGTTCCTGTTAATGATGTACTACATTATGATAAATTTAGTGACTTAAAACAACACAAATTTATTCTCTTACAGTTCTGAAGATCAGAAATCCAAAACCAAGATGTTAGCAGGGCTGAGTTCTTTGTAGAGGCTTCAGAGGAGAACCCATTTTGTTGCTTTTTTTCAGTTTCTTAAAGATCACTATCACTCCTTGGCTGATAACCCATCCCTTAAATCATTCTAACCTATTATTTCCATTGTCATATTTACTGACTCTGATCTTCCTTCCTCCTTCTTAGGAGGACCCTTGTGATTACATTTGGCCCATCCAGATAATGCAAGGTAATATCCCCATCTCAAGATCCTTAATCACACCTACAAAGCTCCTTTGCGATGTAAAATAATATATTCACAGGCTCCAGGAATTAGAATATGGACATCTTTGGGGAGGATATTAATCAGCCTACCATACCAAACTCTGGGATTTTTGTTCTCTCCTCTGGAATTTAGCCCAGTCATCACAGGGTTAACAGCTGACAATAGGGGGAATCTGTCTCAGAGGTGTATTCTCTTGCTTTATTTCCATATGCTAATTCCTAACTCCTGATTATGTAAAATTCCTTTTTCTGGGCATGAATTAGTTAATTTTGCTCTTTCTTTTCTTTCAGACATAATGCTTAAATTCAGCATTTTAAATGTCCAAGAATTGGTTTCTCTGTATTCTTTAGTCTCCTGTGTTATACCCTCAGGGCCATTCTGTATAGAAAATCCTATTAATTTCCTCAATAGCAGATATTATTATGAAATAATAATAGGTGTAGAAAATTGTTCCTGTTGATATATAAAAATATTAACCTTGTGTATCAGATTTGTCTGTAACAAGAGGAAGAAAAAAAAGAATCCTTGCTTAAGATATGTACTGTATTTCAGAGGTATCAGCTACTATTTCATTCAATATAGAATTGTGTCTCCTTTTGTAGTTACATTCACTTTTCACAGAATCAGGTTAAACTTCCAGTGCATCTTTGAATAAGAATAAAAGCCCTGAAAAGTACAAAATATACCTTGGGAAGAATTAGGCATGGTAATATCTGAGAGAGAATTCTAACCATACAAAACTGTCACCATTTTCTAGAATACTATGTATTGCATGTAGTCTTAAAATTATGGACAAACGATGTTTTTCAGGCCAACATTAAATGATGAGAAAGCAAAAGCTTTCTGGTGCAAAATGGGGGTTATAAAAAGGCCAATTTGGTTGAATTTGTATTTAACTCTCTTCAATGGTGTAATACTGTTCCTCTTGTCCCTAGAAATATATGAAGTTGGAACAATCAATGGTTTGGTGAGATTAAATTTGGCTTTGCTGCCCAGGAGATATTCTAGAATCTTTTGGGCCTGGAAAAAAATCATGCTTTATGTAGGGCAAAGGTGAGCATCAGGACTGTAATAAAGGCTTAATTATAATAGGTCTATAAATATATGAACAAAATTTGTTACATGTTAATTAAAATATCTATCTTTCTTTTTAAATTATAGCCATCCATGTGTGTGTGTTTGTGTATGTAAAAATATTTCCTTGTTGTTTTACTATGCAGTTCCCTAATAATAATTAATGATGTTTTTACTATACAGTTCCCTAATAATCAATGATGTTGAATAACTTCTTACATTTTTAGCTATTCATATATTTTTCCTGTTTAAATGTTTATTTAATTACTTTGTCCATTTTAAATTTATCTTATTGAGTTGTAAAGTTTTTTATATATTCTGCATACACACTTAAAAATATATGATTTACAAATATTTTCTTCCAATTCATGGCTTGTCCTTTTTTAAAATTTTGAGGTAAAGAAAAATAATTTTAATGATAAAAGCATATTTCACTAATAAGCTAAAATAATTATAAACTTATATACCTAATGACACCTGCAATGAAATATATAAGGCAAAGTGTAAAAATAAAGAGAATCTGATATAAACTATGTCAGGAAGATTTAAGTCTCCTTTAAGCAGATAAAAAATAAGTATATAAACAAGGGACTTCCCTGGGGGTCCAGTGTTTAAGACTCCACACTTCCACTGCAGGGGGCTTGGGTTCCTATCCCTGGTTGGGGAACTAAGGTCCCGTATGCCCCATGGTGTGGCAAAAAAAAGAAGTATATAAACAATTTGAAAAATATAATTAATCATATATATGTATATATACACACACTATATTGTATTATTTATAAGACAGGATCACTTATAAGGTTCTAGCTTAATTATAATAAAATTGAGAAAGAGATTTTGATAAATCAGGAGAATATGTTTTATTCCTATAAAAATACTATATATTCTTTTCTGCTTGTGAAAAAAACATTATGTCACCGATAATATTTTGTCTTAACTTGGGCTCCTATAACAAAATACCATAGACTGGGTCACTCAATCACACAGACATTTATTTCTCACAGTTCTGGAGTCTGGGGAAGTCCAAGATCAAGCTGCCTGGATATGCTTTCCTGGGGTGGGCCACATCCAATGACTTAATGTAGGTTGCTCATCCAGCCCCTTTGTCTAAACTCAGGATTACCCTGAAGGGCATCCTAGGCCCAGAGCTCCTCCTGAGGTAGCACAAGCTTCCCTCTGCCCAATCTTACTGATCTCAAAAGTACCTTATTGTAAACTTTAGTCATGCTAATCGGTCTCAGAAAGAGAAACCAATCTGAAAAAACTGCATACTGTATGATTCCAACTCTGTGACATTCTGGAAAAGACAAAACTAGGGAGACGGTAAAAAGATCAGTGGTTGCCAGGGATGCTGATGGTGGGTGGGATAAATAGGGGAATTTTAGAGCAGTGAAACTACCCTGTATGATGCCTTAGTGATGGATATGTGTCGTTATACATTTGTCCAAATGCATAGGATGTACACATGAAGAGTGAACAGTAACATAAACTATGGACTTTGAATGATGATGGTGTGTCAAAATGTAAGGTCATCAATTATAACAAATGTACCACTCTCATGGGGGATGCTGATAATCAAGAAGGCTATGCATACATGGTGGCAGGGAGTACATGGGAAATTTCTGTACCTTAGTCCCAATTTTTCTGTGACCTTAATGCTGCTTTAAAAAATAAACTTCAAAAATTGGCTACATAAAATCCACTCCTTTTAAGTTTATAGTTTAATAAGTTTTATACATCTACATAGTCATGTAACCATTGCACAGTCATGATATACATTATTTCCATCACAACAAAAAGTTCCCCAAGCTGCTTTGCATTCAGCCCTCAGTTCTAGAACCTGGCAACCACTGATCTGATCTACTTTCTGTATTTATAGTTTTGTTTTTCATTTTTTGGAACTTTGTATAAATGAAATCATACTGTATGTAATATGAGTCTGACTTATTTTCCTTAGTTTATCTTTTAGAGATTGAGTATAGTGGTTTTTGTATATATAGCTTATGTATTTTACTGCTGAGAATTATTCCACTGACTATATTTACCACAATTTTTGTGTAATCCTTTCAGTTAGAAGTTGGCAGACATTTTGGAATGCTTCTAGTTTGGGGCTATTTGGAACATTCATATACAACACTTTGTGTGGATATGTTTTCATTTTTATGGGATAACCACCTAGAGGTAGACTTGCTGGGTCTTACAGTGAATTTATGTTTAACCTTATGAGAAACTGCTAAATTATTTTTCAAAGTGAATGCATTATTTTGCATTCCCACAAGCAAAGTTTGGCTGCTTTGGTTCTCCAAATCCTCTCAAATACTTGGCGTTTTCAAGATTATTAATCTTGGCCTTTTTAGAGGTGTTTATTGGTGTTTCATTGTAGTTTTAATTTTTTATTGAAGTATAGTTGATTTACAATATTAGTTTCAAGTGCACAACATAGTGATTCAGTATTTTAAGGTATATTTTTCCTTGTGGTAAATGATGCTGTGAATTGTGTCTTATGCTTAGTTGGCACTCATATTTCTTCTTTGGTAAAGTGCTTATTCATTTCTCTATTGGATTTTTATGTTTTCTTATTTTGCGGTTGTATTAACTTTTTACATACTCTGGATTGTATTAGTCAGGGTTCTCCAGAGAAATAGAACCCATAGGACATATATAGGTATATGTAAGAGATTTATTATAGGAACTGGCTCCATGGCTATGGAGACCAAAAAAATACCACAGTCTGCTATTGTAAGCTGGAGAACCATGAAAGCCAGTGGTATAAATCAGTCCAACTCAGAAAGTCTGAAAACCAGGTGAGCTGTTAGTCTACCTTCCAGACCAAGGCTGAAAGTACTGAGAACTGGGGAGCTGCTGGTTTAAGTCTGGAGTTGAAGGTCCATAAAGTAAGTGCTCTGATGTCTGAGGGTGGAAGAAGAGAGACATCTCACCTTAATGAAAGAGAGAGAATTCATCCTTTCTCCACCTTTTTGTTCTATTCAGGCCCTCAAGGAATTGGATGATGTTTGCTCCCATTGTTAAGGGCAGATCTTCAGTCTATGGATTCATATGCTAATCTCTTCTGGAAACACCCTCACAGACACACCCTTAGCCCAGTCAAATTGACACAAAAAATTAATCATCACGTGGATGCAAATCTATTCTCATGTATGTGGTTTGCAAGTATATTCTCCCAAAGTCTGAATTTTCGTTTTCTAAGAGTATCTTTCAAACAGCAGAAGATTTGAATTTTGATGAAAGACAGGTTATTAATTATTTTTATATGGTCTGTGATTTCTTGACTTATCTAAAAAATCTTCTAACAAAAATTCATATAAGTTCAAAAAGGTATTCTATATTCTAAATGTTTATGTTCTTATCACTTATGGTTAGCTCTATAATCCATTTTGAATTTAGTTTTATACAGTATCAATTAATAATTGAGAGTCTTTTTGCATATAGACATTACATTTTTTTTTCAGCACCATTTGTTAAAAGAACTATACTTTTCACACTAAATGTCCTTGGTACATTTGTCAAAAATCATTTGGCTATACATAGAGTCAATTTGTGGACTTGCTATTCTGTTCCATTGTTTTTTGTTGTTGTTGTTTGTTTTTGAAATCTGTAATCCAGTACCACACTGTCTTGATTTCTGTGGCTTTATAGTAATTCCTGAAATCAGGGAATAGAAGTCCTGTTTCATTTTCCAAATGTTTTTAGGTATTCTCTGACACTTTAATTTCCATATAAGTTTTAAAATAACTTGTCAGTTTTCAAATTTAAAAGCCTTTGGGATTTTGTTTGTTTTTGCATTGAATATATAGATTTATGTAAAGAGAATTTATCACTTTACAATATTGAATCTTGACTCAGTTTCTATTGATTGATTTAAATCCCCCATAACCACACACCCCCATAACGATGGGTCATATTTTCAGCCTCTTTGCATGCCTGGTAATTTAGTTGATTTCATGGTAGATATTGTGGCTTTAACATTCTTGGGTGCTAGATAATTTTGTATTCCATTAAAGAGTGCTGAGATTTATTCAGAATGCAGCTAAGTTATTTGCAGATCCATTTGATATTTTTGAGACCTGTTTAAACTTTGTTTTGGCTCTATCCAAAGACTCATTTATTATGACATCTCTCCACTCTGGGTGGAATGATCATGAAACATTTCCCATCTATGCACAGATCAATATACAGCCAAATGTCATGTTCTCTCTCCCTCTCTTCCCTTCTCTTCCCTCCCTTTTCCTTCCCTTCCCTCTTTCCTTCTCCTTCTCCTTCATATTCTTCTTCCTCCTCACCCTCCTCCTTCTCCTCCTACACTTCCTACTCCTACTTCTCTTATTCCCCCCTGCTCTGTCTCTTTCTGTCTCCCTCCTCCCCTCCCTCCCTCTGCCCTCTCTGTGCAACTCCTTTTATCCAATATTATGACCTATAAATTCTACCTGCCTTGGCTTTCCCAAGATTTAATCTTAATCTCATCAATGCCATGCTCTGTGGCCTGAAAATTGACGACAGTGATTAAGCAATGGCAATCCTAGGATTTACCTCATTTTTTAAAAAAATCCTTTCAATCAGGCAAAACAGTCCTTTGATGCCTGTAGTCCAATGTCTGAAAATTGTTGTTTCATCTAAATCCTGTTTCTTATTGTGCACAGCGAGAGAGCAATTTTCATAGCAATTAATCCTTTATTTGAGGGAATTACAAATCATAAAATTGACTAGACTTGTAATTAACCAGTTATGCTCAACCTTAAAAACAGCTATGAATTGCTATAATATTAAAGCTGATATGTTTCTCAGTTTTATCAAGTATATTCATATATCAGGTAAGTAATATCAATTTATCGAAAGTACAGCATCAGAATGTACTGTCACTCTCTCTTTTGTCTGCTCCACCTCAAATTGGGAAAAGTAATACTAATTTGAAGCTGGTAATTCTATATGCAAAATATACGACCACTCTGAAAAAATGCAATTTAAAGAACTTTACTCACTGACATGGTATAAGTGAAAATTTACTGATTTTTAACAGAAAACAAATATTTGCCCATGCCAAGGAAAAATAAGTTATCAATTGCAACATTTCATCTTAGATTTAAGATATCATTCAATTCAGTCCAGACCAACAACCCTTTCTATTGCCTGTTTTGTGCTAATGTGTCACAAGTTTTCAAGAACATTCTCAATTTCTAATTTTGAGTCCCAATTTCAGACATTTGTTAATACTTTGATTTGAGTCTCCATAATCCTAAGGGCTTATAGGAAGTTTTTTTCCATCCACACACTTTAATATAGATGGCTTTACATCTGTCTATGTTATATATCACTGGATGAATTTCTGGTTGAATTTCTATAGATCCTCAGTAATTTTTGATTCAAAAATAGAAATTTAAATTAGTCTGTTTTAGCTTCCTTGTTTTTTATCTACTGTATTTCTAAATGGAATAGATCTCTGTATTTCACACTTGCCTCTTATTTCTTATATCTTGCCCTGAATCCAAATGCTCAGTGGACACCATGCTACACACATTATATTGTGAATAGACGAGGCAGAGATCCTCAAAAGAACTGTTTGATTCAAAGATTTCTAATCTTACTGGAGTGTGAAACAATTTTGTTCATAGCACACCTAGTCACATCCCACGGAAACATGTTCTGTAGAGCCTCACACTGGGAATACTGATTAAATATCAATCTCATAAAAACTACTGGGTTTGGATTAGATGCAAAAGGAGTGAAAATCTATAGCTTTTAAACAGACTAGAAATAAAAATATCCTACAATAAGTATCTATCTTCTTTTAAAAATGTTTCTTCTTCAATTTGAATTATGGAGAATTACATGTTTCAGAGGTTGCAGAGTAATCAGTTGACTAGAAAAGGCAGCATGAGGGAATTATTTGGGATAATAGAGTAATTCTGCATCTAGTTTGTGGTGGTGGTGTAACACCACTCTATAGGTATTTATCAGAATTTATAGAGCTGTAAACCAATATGAATAAATTTATGGTTTATAAATTATGGGTAGGTAGATAGACAGATAGATGAATGTAATTCTGTTTTAAGGAGAAAAAACTGCCTTTGAATTGCATTCACTTGTAGGAGTAAGGCCATAGCTATTTTCATGTCTCATTCACATAAACCCCTAGCTGTATTCCCCATGAACAGGAAGACAGTGTTTAAAATGTTTAGAGATTTCTTGCATACAAAATAACCTGAAGATATTGGGGAAGAATAGCAATTATTTCCAATATGCATAATATTACTTTGCTAAAGAAAACATGTAAATTTCTGTTTTTTCACCTCAAATATATCATCTCATATTTGGAAAACAAGTGGGGGGCAGACAACGGCTAAATTATTAGCTTTTTATTTGTGTAATAGCATTAGAAGAAATGCTATTTGTTTAAATTAAAGCACAGCAAGACACTTCGGCATAATTCAAGCAAACAATTTAACAAATAAACTCCAGACTACTTATTATTGCTTCCTAAATTGCTGGGCAGCTTGAAGATGATGAGAAAACTATTTTATAATGAAGGGTGATCATGATAGGAGAGAGGCGAAAATGTAGGAAAACTCACTTTTTAGAAGATAGATGGAAGATGCAGCCAAATGTCTAATTCTCAGGACAAACTTTAAGTGCTGTTAATTATAGAATGAAATGCAAAAACTTATTTCTTAAGAGAACTTTAATTGTTTGAAAGAAAGATCTTTCTGAACTCTTTTATTTCCATTTGAGTTCTTTGTTAGTGCTTCAAGTAAGTAAAATAATCAACCACGGAAAGGTAATGTTTAGGTGATACAACCAGTGAATACATAGGTCAATTATAGAAACCTGCAAAACCTGAGCTACACTTGCAATGAACATGCAGAAACCAATTTTTTATGCAGCAGAAGACATATTGTTCATTTAAATGTCCTTATACCTGCATGAGGAATTTTTTTCTGTGAGACTTTACAGTAAAATGAATTGGCAAAAGACCGTATATGAATCTCTCCTCTTTCCTGAATTCCTCATGCACTACAAAGCATTTAAATAGTAATGAGAACTAACATTTATGTGATATGTTTACATCTACTTCTCCAATTCTCACTAAATCGAATGTGCATAGGACAAAATTGAGAATATTAAAAATATAATTAAATTAAGCTCCAAATTTAGTGAAATATATAACAGGTTGTCATACTCAGATTATCTGATATAAAAGCCTGTGTTCTTTTATTTATTCATGGAATTCTTAAATAAATATTTATTGAATGCCATTCATACTCCAGGCACTTTACAGGGATCAAAACAGACATAGTCTCTGTCCCCATTTAGAACCCATTAGGGAATGAGAGAAAAACACCACACAAATATAAAAATCATTTTGTTATTATATTTGTGATTGCTGATATGAAGAAGACATGAACAGTGCTTTAAGAATGTATTACAGAGCGATGTAATCTAGTGGGTGACAGTGGGGGAGGGGTTATCCAGACAAACTGACATGAAAATATACAAGATCATAGTGTTCCAGAGAGTAACACAATAAATTTCAAGAGATTTAGGGAGCTACTACATTATCAGAAATGACTTTTTAAAAAAATGATGTTTTCATTAAAAAAAAAGCACAATAAACATTTTGTATCAGCCATTACCACAATGATAATTATTCTTTTTCTTTATTTAATATCTGTACACTCAGTTATATTTTCACTGTAAGCCAAGTGTTCTTCAGTTGTCTCTTTCAATTGCTGCTTCTATTCCAATTGTTGTGATTTAGTTTGCAAGAAATTTATAATTCTTAAATTGGATTTCCATTTATTATCTTGCCGTTACTCTGATATTCAAATTCTTTCATTGTTTTTATCATTTTCCCCTACATTACATCTTCTTAAATTTGACCTTTATATCCCTTGTTCAAGATTCTGAATTTCTAATTCTGTCTCTTTTATTTTGGTCACACCACGCTGCATGTGGTATCTTAGTTCCCTGGATTGAACCTGCACCCCCTGCAGTGGAAGCATGGTGTCTTAACCACTGGACCAGCCAGGGAAGTCCTGATAATTATTTTAGAAGTGATTTCACCAAAGCTTTTCTCCAAACTTGCTACCAATGTAATTTAAGGTACCAATCAATAAATTTTCATACTCCATTACACTGTTTGAATTGATAAATATAAGATAAGGAGCTAGGCAATTCAATCCAAAGTCAACTCATCTTTCAAGGTCCAGGTGAAATGCCATCAACTTTGTCATGCTTTGCTTAACAGTTTTCACTAATGGCAGAATGAATCTTTTCCATCTTATTGTTCCAATATGTCTCGGTCAACTATTCCTGCAATGATGTTGTGAAAGTATCACCCCCACACTCTGTGGCTTTTAACAATTGGTATTTATTTCTTATTCATGAATCTACTGGGCTTGTCTGGTCCAAACTGTGGATCTAGTTTAGTTGTGCTTTGTCACTCCACATTCTCCTTGAATCAGCAGAAATCTGAGACACACAATTTTCATGGCAGATTACAGTACCAAAAAGCAGTTTTGCAAAAAGACATAATACCTCTTATGACTTTGGCTCACAACTAATATACTGTCACTTCTTTCCATATTCCTATGGCCAAAACAAGTCATGAACAAGACCAGTGTCAATAGTGCAAGGAAATATTGTGCCCATCCTCTGTCATAGGTGGAAAAGATTGAACAATTGAAAGCAATACCTAAGCTAACATACATAGCATTTAATATGTACATATGTTTAGCATTCGTTATAATATATTTAAATATATCCTAGGTAAGTGTCAATATGTGCCCCTCTTGGTGTAGGAAGAACATGCCGAAATTCACTTACTCTGACTTCATGGAATCTATTATGGAGTATTTATTTAAATAGAAGTATGATTGGGTAAATAAAGGAATGAATATTATTTTAATTCATCTATTTTCTTTTTAAAGAATAATAAATTCATAAACAGTATAAAGAAAAATTTAAATTAAAATATATAAAAGGAACAACAAAAGAAAAAAATGTAAATTCAACAATCTATTGAGAATATAGAAGCCTCCCTATATTCCCCAACTCAGAACATGTTCTTCTGTCTCTGACTTAGCCAATATCCTCATTTTTTTTTTTTTTTTTTTTTTTTTTGCGATACGCGGGCCTCTCACTGTTGTGGCCTCTCCCGTTGCGGAGCACAGGCTCCGGACGCGCAGGCTCAGTGGCCATGGCTCACGGGCCTAGCCACTCTGCGGCATGTGGAATCTTCCTGGACTGGGGCCCGAACCCGTGTCCCCTGCATTGGCAGGCGGACTCTCAACCACTGTGCCACCAGGGAAGCCCCAATATCCTCATTTTTGTGATGATTATACCATTGCTTTACTTTAGAGTTTTAGAACCCATGTGTTCAGCCTTAAACAGTATAGTTTAGCTGTGGCCTTTTTTTAATGTTATACAATTAAAAACACACTGTATTAATTCTCTTGTGACCTGCCTTTTTCATTAAATATTCTGTCTGAAATTTATCCATGTTGACATATGTAGTTCTATTTCATCCATTTACACTGGTGTGTACTATTTTTTATAAATAATATCAGTTTATTTTTTATTATGCTTTATAGGAGTTCTTATAATAGGATACAGTCTTCTCTAATTTGTAATGTATTTTACAGTTGTAATGGTGTCATGTGATGAACAGAAGTCTTAATGTCCCCAAATTTATCAAAATTTTCCCTTATTGTTAGTGCACATGTGTCTTTTAAAATATATCCATAGCTTGGATAAATAAGCATATTTTTCATTATCATCTTCCAAAGGTTTCTCTTTATGTGTTGCATCTTTATTTCATCTGAAATTGATCCTATGTGTGGTCATGAGGTAGGTTATGTACACTACCACTTTTTTCTTACAGATGCCTACTTGTTTTTGCATCATTCCTTGAGAGATTAATCCTTTACCTGTTGATCTGTATAAATGGTGTGTTCATATTATGACTGGATCTGTTTTTGGTTCTCTATTCTGTCTCAGTATTCTGTTTACTATCTCTAAGAATTAATTATAGATTTTATAATGTCTTCATATCTGTTAGAGTTAGTGCTACTACCTTATTTTCATTCAAAAAAATTTAAAATCTCCTTGTCAGTGTCCACAAAAATCACCTGAAGTGATTACAATTGGGATTATATCAATACAACACATCATTATGGTGCAAATTAGCATCTTTATTATTTTTCCAGTCTTGAACATGGTGTATCTCTTCATTTATTCCTTCTTAATTATTTATTCATAATTTATAATAATTTATCTCATAAGTATGTAATTATTGAATTTATTACTCACATATCACATTTGTATGCTACTATAAATTTTATGTAGAGTACTTTCATTTTATAGTGATGTTTTACTATAAATATTGTTGATTTTCATTATTTTCATTGTGGAGCAGAGATCTTGATTAATCATAATCTTTCTTTCATAATCTATTTTCAGCATCAGTCTTTGCTTGATTCTTTTTTTTACCTTATTTATTTTTAATTTAACTTTTGAAATAATGTAATTTATATCCATGATCCATGAAGCAGTTGTCAATTTTCTTGCATATAGTTAATACACATTCATATATATCAAATATTTAGCTCATTTTTAGCTAGTTCTTCCCACTTGTATGTCAGATATTCCTGCTTGGATCACTTTCCTTCTGCCTAAAGTACAGCTGTAGAACTTTTCTAGTAAGATCTGCTGATCGTAGTCTCCATTTTTTGTTTTACCTAAAATTCTCTTTATTTTACACTTGTTCTTGAAATATATATTCATTGAGTATAAGATTCCAGATTGACACTTAACCTCCTTAGTGCTTTGAAGATATTACCTTCAGGATCAGGATGCAGGATACAGTCCCTCCTGGGTGGACCTCACATTGAGGATGGGTCCCACTATATGGAAGTCCGAGCTGTATGGAATATGGCTTCCTGTAAGACTTCCTAACTAGAATAATGTCTGGGTACTGTGTTCTGCAAACCAAAGATCAAAACTCATTGTTAACAAGTTTGCAGCCACCATCAGAGCAATAGTAACTTCAGTGTTCTGCTGACCTCCATGTTCAGTACTGTCCTTTCTTCCTTGTGTTCGAGTTTTCACTTACTCTCAAGCCAGCTCTTTTATATGTAAGCCAAAATTGCATAAAATATTTTGTGTTATTTTTTCAAGGGAGAATGTCTTAAGATATCTAGCCAGGTATATTACTAGAAACAAAATTGTCTAACACTTTACAGTTTGCAAACAGTGAAAAATTCTTTCATTATTTAGTATTTTAACTATTTTTGTTGCCAATTTAAATATTTATTTACATATTTGTGAACATGTGCTCTTAGACATTATTCCTGAGTTTCATTTTCTCCTTGAAAAAGAACATGGAAGAATCTATCTGGAATTCTTTTCTTGCCTCATAACTGGAACAGTTTAATTTTTGCCTGCAAGTCATAAACTTGTCCCTGGACCTAAGCCTATAGCAGAAGACTAATTAAATACATCTTATACAACACTTGAGCACTTAATTTCTGATTGTTTCTATTTGGACTTGATGTTTTTTTCTAATTATTATAGCCGGGTTTTATTCTAGATTCTAAGATGCTTTTCCTATGCTTTTGTTGGGGGAACTGGATCCTTGTTCATTCCTGTCTTGGTTTTACTAATTTGGCCAGTATTCCACTTCCCCATGGACTGTAGCTGGTATCCTGCCACCTGGATCCTAGCCATGATTTCTTGATTTCTAGGGCACTTCTACTAGTAGCGGGCTGTCTGCCCCTCCCCTATCTGGCTCTCGGCCTGGAAGCAGGTCTTTCCCTCAGTCTCCTTGTCCTGTGAGCAATGAATTCTGCATCAAAAAGTTATTCAGAACATATTTCCAGTTGTATATCCAAATTATTTAGGAGAACTTGTGACATTCTCATATTAATTTAGAATCAAAACATTCTAAGAGAACTAGTGAGGAAAAGATAATTTAGAATTAAAAGAGTATATGAGAACTAGGGAGAAAAGGAGATTCATGTGAAACTCATACAGAATATTGCATTTATTGTTGGTTTTATTTTGAACCTATTAATTTAGTTGTTGGCCATTACATAGATCAGTTTCAAAATAGATCAAGTTTATTTGATTCTGAACTTTTCAAAACTTAAAGTTCTCAAAATTGTTAAAATCCCTTAAATCAGGAAGAAAGAAATTCTTTAATTATTCACATATTATCTAATTCACCTTTTAGAACATTACATTGTAAATATTTTACTTTTTCTTTTTTTCCAAAGAAAGACAGAGATCTCCTCAACAGGTGCAACTATCATCAATGGAATCTTACCTTGGAGGACTGTTGAAAACTGTACTTGATGATTAATAGTACATGATTGATGCATAGTTTATGTTTCATGCTTTTCATTTCAGTTTATACATTTGAATCAATTTTGCTTGGCTATATTGACCAGCGGTTAATGGAAAGGCTTGCCTAATTTTATATTAGAGTACATAGTGAGATCAAGTTTGAAGTCAACGGTAAATAAATACAACATTAGATTATCTCTACAGTTCAGTGGCACAGTGTAAAGATATTTTCCAATGTAATTTCTATCAATGGTTAGAAGTCATTAAATTGTTGTATTTTTAAATGCAATTTTGTGGTATTCAAGTATAATTTTTGAGTAAAAGCAAACATTACTCTTGATTTCCCCTTTTTTTCCTCTATCCCTTACATTCAATTCCACAATCAAGGTGAGTT
Source organism: Phocoena phocoena (assembly GCF_963924675.1). NCBI lineage: Eukaryota > Metazoa > Chordata > Mammalia > Artiodactyla > Phocoenidae > Phocoena > Phocoena phocoena. The sequence goes on from NC_089235.1 coordinate 55,182,099, forward strand.
CTAGTTCCAAAATATACGATGAATTATCTATATTTCTGCATCTTCAATATCTTCAGCCTGATCTAAACCAGGATCAGATCTCAAGAACTATTACATTTTCCTAACAGTTCTCCTTCCGCCATTCTTGTCCACATTAATGTACCATTCCTCTTTCCACACAGCAACAGAAAGGGTGATTTTATTTTATTTTGTTTGTTTTTATTACATAAATCACATCATACAAATACAGCTGTCTACAAGTCCACTGTGGATTTCACTGTGCTTTAAATAAAAATCAAAAAACTTTACATGGTTTCCAATATCTTACTAGATCTTGCATGGCCTCTTTCCTTTTTTTAATTATTTCACCATTTTCTTCCTAGTTTATTATGTTATAGCCACAATGACAATTTTGTTTTCCTCTTTAGAAAAGGTTTTCTCCAAACCTTTGTAATTGCTGATTGCTGTTCTCTCTTCCTAGGATACACGTACTTGAAAATGTCTTTGATTCTTGTGTTTTTTGTCTTAGTTCAGATACCAAGCTTATGTGAAGCTTTCCTTTCTGTTACTCTCCTCTCCACATCCATGTGTCACTTTTCACAAATTTATTGTATTTAAAATATGAAATGACCTTATTTATGCATTTTAACTTATTTATGCCCTTTATCCTTTACTGAATTTTTTTGAGCTTTCTAAAATCAGGGATTTTATCTCTTTGTCTTCTCTATCCTCCACAACTAGAAAGAAGCCTGGCACATAACAGGTAGCATTATTGAATAAATTAATGAACAGAATAATATAATTTACCAACATATATATTCAAAACAAAATTGTAAAATATAGTTAATAATTTAGAAATCTAAGAGTTAAGAACTTGCCCCAGATCAAAGGATCACTAAGAAGTAAATGAGTATGATTCTTTTGATTCCTGGTCAGTGGTCTTCTGAATGTAGTACACTAATGCCATACTGATCAGACCAGAAATTATTTAATTAAAACAGGAATGAGATACAGCTTGCAACTTCCAATTTAATTCCCATCAACAGAATACCATTCACCCTGAAAGTTAATATATTTTTTCATAAATGCTATCATTTCTTTTCTTATTTTTCTAGTAATTGAAATATACTTAGACTAGCTTACAGAAAGGAATTCCATTGTCAGCCATGACAGAGTAGCTTATGTTGGATTAATCTCTTAAAGAAAGGAAAAATACACAGGAAATATTTGAAGACAATAGAGAGCAACCACCACAGGCAGAATGGGACAGGTTAGAATATCTGAGGGAAGAGAAGGTGAGCTCCACATTACTTTGTCTTTTTCCCTGAAGGAAGATGTTGATAGTGCAGGGAAACATTTATAGCGAAAAACTGAGTCTTACTAAAGAGAAAGATACTGGAGTTCAGGGTTGCCAGATAATCTGAGATTTGAGGAGTAACATCAGGGGGAGGAGGGAATTCACCAACATAGCCTCAAACTGTGTGTGCAAATTCCCCTCTAGGATTTTACTGATCTCTAAAATGCAAATGTGCAGGACTAAACTGATAGAAACCTAGTAGAAAGTGGCATTGAGGGGTTAAAGTGCTGAGTAGAAATTTTAGCAGCTGCATGATGCTAAGGTTGAGTTCAAACAGTGCCAAGATGGAGGATTGTAAATATCCCATTTTGTCAGTTGAGACCCAGGAATGGCTACATCTTAGAAGTAATTGCCAAGACCCAGAAGGAAAGGTTAAGATGAAATATTATATTTTTGAAAAGCATAAAACCTTTGGCAGGAAGAAATGACCTAATTATGTTCTTTCTGCATGACAGAAGAAAGATTAATCCTCCATGGAAGAATATAGTATCTTCTGGAACCTTAACCAAATTTCAAATGCAATATCCTGTATGCAATTTAAAATTATGTGGCAAGCTAAAAAAAGATCCAATGACTAACAAGAAAGAAAAGAAAATAGGAATAAATCCAAAGAAGATTTAGGTATGGAAGTTTTACACAAGGGTATTACAATAACTGGTTTGTATGTTCAGGAAAACAGAGGCAAACATAGAAAATTATAGGAGAAAACAGAATTGATAGAATACAAGTCAATAGGATATTCTAGAACTGAAAATACCAATTCAGTGAACCAATTTGATATATTAGGCAAACATAGTCACAATAAAAGGGGGGGAAATTAGTGAAATAGAAGACAAATCACATGGCAGTAGACAGACTTGTATGCATTATTAAAATATAAAGATGATACAGAGGTATATGGTGTTTTAGTGATTTTTCCACTTATTCCAGGAGTTCTGAATGTATCTGCAGGATGGAGGAAAGACAGAAGTGATGTAGAAGTTTTAGACTCCCCTTGTCTCTAGGGCACACAGGAGAGCTTCTGGGCAGGAATCAGAAAAGCTACTGGCTTAAGTGACTGAAGACTTCTCTCAAATGAATTCTAACACCTGGCTACTTTGGCATTCAAACCCTACTACTTGTCCAAGCAGCTTTACTCCTATTGAAGTTCTCTTTTCTTATGTGTAAAATGGGAAAGATAATCCTATTTCCCAAAGTGGTAATGAGAACTAAATGAAATGTTTTACAAGATTGTACTAAATTACAACCCCCTAGGTCAATTCCTGGCACATAATAAGAGTTCAACAAATCCATGTTTGTCTTGTTTTGTTTCTTTCCTCCAAGGTAAGAGTTCTAGTCTGGGGATAATTGGTTTCCCAGTGGTGAAATAAATGGTCGCATAAGCTCAAATTTTTTTAAAAAAATTATTTTATTTTCCAGTAAAATGCTTCTTCCTGCTTTATGTAAAGTACTCTCCAGTGACCACTCACTTTTCCATCTTTTGTACTTCCTACATAAGCTAATTAAGTTAATGAATAGTCGCCATTCATCTGAGACCAGCTAACTGATTATCTTTAGAAATAATATCATGAAAAATCCTCCAGTGTTAGCTAAACACATTCACAATTCACATTCAAAACTGATTAGTGTATTTGTTTGCCTATTTGAGCAAACAAACACAAAACCAACTCTGAAATTGCTCAGATGCAAGGGAAAATTAAACATTATTGGAAAAATGTGTCAATATTCCTATCAAGTATTTAGAGTATTTCTTACTCTAAAAAATTTACCTTACTCTTCTCTATATGCTTTTCAACTCCTAGGTGATAAAGATTTATCTGAGAAGCTTTTAATCATACCATTCAAAGGTATGATTGGCCCAAATACTTATAAGTATCATTGTATTTATTTTAACTGGTTATGAATTGCATTTAATAAAGTGCCCAAATCTCAAGTGTACAATTCAATGAAATATGAACATCCCTTTAAACTGCCATCCAGATGGACATATAGATCTTTCCCATCACTCTGTTATCTCTGACTTCTAACTACACATATATTCAACTTGTTGACAATGTCCCATCTCTTTTGATCTTTTTTTCTCTGCGTTTCTGTTTAGACGTTTTCAATTGTTCAGCTTTTGTGTTTACTAATTTTCATCCTCTTTATTTAGTCTGCTGTTAATTATATCCAATGAGTTCTTAATTTTAGTTATTGTATTATTTAATAGAATAATTATTTGACTCTTTCTTGGTAAATATTAATCATCTGTTGAAATTCTCCATAATTTAACTCATCCCCATTTTCTTTAATTTTCTCCATATTTAGTGCTCTTCCTCCTAACAGCTCTTCTCTGCTAGCATTGCATTGTTTCATCTTGTACAGAGACAGCTCAGAAGCCAGCCAAGTATCTGAAGTCAATTTTTACACAGAATCTTGGTGCTTCTTATCTGCATCTACCTTTGCTTTCGTGTCTTTCCCAAAATGTCTCAGTCTTTTTTCTTTCCCAGTGAGGCTGGCAGTCATGCTTGGGCTCTGCTGCAGTTGGGAAAATTTTCTGAAGGGAGGCTGAGGTGAATGTGAGGCTCCTATCATATGCCTTCCTTCTCTTAGTATGGCAGCTTCCAGTTGGTTGGTGTCTAATGCCTGTAACATTTTGTTTTATAGATTTTGTTCAGCTCTGATACATTCGTTTTGGCCAATTTTTTATTTAAATGGAATCCTTCATTACAAATGTTTTGTGTTTGCCTTCACCCTCTCATATATTGTATCAAGTAAGTTTGTTTATTCATCCCACATTATGAATACACCACAATTTTTCCCACAGTTCGTATTGCCAGGTGGTTTTTTTCTAATTTTATTCTCTGGTATGATTTAATTTGCATTTTACCTTTAATTTGTATTTTCCTAAATATTAATGAAGTTTCTATCTTTGAATTTGTTTAGTGAATGTTAGCTTATTTCCTTTCTGAAATGCTTCTTCAAATCTCTTGTTCACTTTTCTATTATATTATCTTTGTTCTTATAGAATTATAAAGGTTTTTCATATATCCTGAAATCTTTGTACCTTTGTGTTTTACAAACATCTTCTCAGACTCTATAATTTAATAGTGTCTTTTAATGAACATAATTTCTTAATTTTCATGTAGTCCATTTTATCAATGTTTTAGGTATGACTAGTCCTTTTTGTGTCCTATATAAAAAAACTTTCTTTCCCTCAGCATGATCAAAGTATTCTCTGCTATAATCTTGTGTAATGCTTATTGTTCTTCTGTACAGAATTATATTAGCAATCTATCTGCAATAAATTTTATGTACTTACAATTGAAATAGGGATAAAGTTTTATTTTTGTCATATGCATATGTAACTGAACTAGCACAGTGTTCCCCAAAATATCTTCTCACTGTAATGTAGTGTCATCTTTGTAATATAATGTGTCTTTTCTTTTTTTAAGCTATTTGCTTCAGTTAATATTTATCCTCACTTGTATAACACCATACTGCTTTAATTAGAAAAGACTTTTTAAATCTTGACAAAGGGTAGGAAAATATCTCCTTATATTGTTTTGTTTTCTATCATTTATTAGTCATTTTTGTTTCTTTGATTTTTCATATTTAATTTTGTAATTAGCTTGCCTTTTTCATATAAACTTTTCTTAGAGCTTCATATTTTATTGAATATATAATATATTTATGTAATACATATTTAAATATATGTAAGCTATATCTTTTACATCTTGATCTTGATGTAAAAGATTATATATTCAGATGCATACATAAATTTGTGCAACATTGGTGAAAATTTTACCTCTTTATAATAAAAGTTTTCCAATGCATGATTATATTCTCCATGTATTGGATCTACTTTATTTATTTATTTAAATAAATATATTTATTTATTTATTTTTGGCTGCGTTGGATCTCCGTTGCTGCGTGCGGGCTTTCTCTAGTTGTGGTGAGCAGGGGCTACTCTTCCTTGCAGTGTGCGGGCTTCTCATTGTGGTGGCTTTTCTTGTTGTGGAGCACGGGGTCTAGGAGCGCAGGCTTCAGTAGTTGTGGCACACGGGCTCAGTAGTTGTGGCTCATGGGCTCTAGAGTGCAGGCTCAGTAGTTGTGGTACATGGACTTTGTTGTTCCGTGGCACGTGGGATCTTCCCGGACCAGGGCTAGAACCTGTGTCGCCTGCATTGGCAGGAGGATTCTTAAACACTGTAACACCAGGGAAATCCCTGGATCTACTTCAAATTCTCTCAAAGTAGTTTATAATTTTCTTAGACTTCCATATTTTAAATGCTTTATTTCTTGGACTTAATTTTTTTTTCTGATTTAAAGGATCTTTTAAAATTGTATGCCTAATGGGTTTTTTGCCACTTCTTTGATGCCAAATCAGCAAATATGCTAAATTTATTAAGCAATTCTAATAATGTATTTATAGATTTATTTTAATTTTCTCTGTACACAAACGTATCATCAGGAAATGATTACTTTGATTACTTTATTTCTGATCTTTGAGCCATTTTGTTAATTTTATCATATCACATTTTCAATAATAGAAGTGGAGATTTACTGAACTGGAGACATAGCTTGTATCAATATTATGCGAGGATTAACCTGTTTTTCCTTCTGGTGATGTCCTTTTAGGTGTTCTTATAAAAGTTTTTATGGCTACATAAACAGGTGACAAAGTTCTCTTTTTCCTTCATTCTGAAAGATCTTAGGGAAAATGTACCTTTATATGTTCCACAAATATTTGATTAATTAACCTGTGAAGCAATTTGAGCTTAGTGTTTCTGTAGTGGGAAAATAAACATTTTTAATAATTATAAAACTGTTCACTTTTTTTCATTTTCTTGTATCAATTTTGGTACACTTTGCTTTTCTAATTCCTATCCAGTTTCATTGTAATTTTCAAATTAATTTTCATAAAAATTTTGTAATACCTTCTCAAAATTTGTTAATGCTGGTAATATATGAAGTGTTTTACTTTATTTTCATGACACTTGTTATTATTTTTCTTGATTATTTTCACCAGAAGTTTGTAAATATCATTAGACTTTGCAAAGAAACTTCTAGCTGCTACTGATTTTCTGAAATTTTTTTGTTTAATAATCTTATTTCTCTTCAAATTTTTACTATTCCCATCCTTCTGTTTTCATTGAGTATAATATGATTTATTTGGGTTAATTTACTTCTTCCTGAAAAAAATATATTTTGCACTTTAACTTATAATTTTCTATTTATGCCAGTTATATCAGTTTCACAATGTCATGCTCAAATCTTCTTGAACATGACATACATACATATCTACACATACATTTGTTTGCTTTTCTATCAGTTACATAGATTTGTGTACTAAATTCACCCACTAAGACTTATTAATTTTCTATAAAAATTTATTTTCTATTAAAAACTCAGTTTTTCCCTTCCTATGTAGGGAAAAATAACAGTTCTCCCCTTTTGTGTTTCTCTTCCCTGTGAGTCCCTTTACTACTTACACAGAACCATTTAGTTCTTTTTTTTTTTTTAATTGAAGTATAGTTGATTTACTACGTTGTGCCAGTCTCTGTTGTACAGCAAAGTGACTCCGTTATACACATATAGACATTCTTTTTTTTAATATTCTTTTCCACGTGGTCTGTCACAGGATATCCAATAGAGTTCCCTGTGCTATTCATTAGGATCTTGTTGTTTATCCATTCTAAATGTAATAGTTTGCATCTAGCAACCCCAAATTCCCAGTCTATCCCTCTCCCTCCCTGCTCCCTCTTGGCAGTCACAAGTCTGTTCTCTATGTCTATGAGTCTGTTTCTGTTTTGTAGATAGGTTCATTTGTGCCATATTTTAGATTTCACATATAAGAGATATCGTATGGTATTTTTCTTTCTCTTTCTGACTTCACTTAGTATGATAATCTCTAGTTGTATCCCAGAACGCTTTAACTTCTGACACTTCTGGTCAACAAATGTGTGGAGGTTTTCCGCCCACACAAGCAATTCTCTGTGACACCATCTGGGTGTCCTACAATTTAACTCAATTCTAACACTTTCTACCCAGTGATAGAGTCATATCCCACAAGTTAAGGGCTCGGTTACTTAAGACTTCCTCCCTGCTCCCAGCTTCAGACACCAGTTACAAGTCAAAATTATCACTTGTGCTTCTGACCTACTGGCTATAGATCTGAGGTTCCAATGACCCCCCTACTTGGGTTCCATTAATTTGCTAAAGCAGCTCACAGACCTCAGAAACACTTAATTATGTTTAGCAGTTTATTAAAGAATATGATGATACAAATAAACAGCTTGATGAAGAGATACACAGGGTGAGTTCTAGGAGGGTCCTGAGCACAGGAATTTCTGTCCCCTTGGAGCTGGTGTGCTTCACATACCTGGTATGGATGTATTAGCCAACCCAGAAGCTCTCTGAACCCCCTAGTATTGGGAATTTATTGAGGCTTCCTCACTTAGGCATGATCTATTACTAACTCCAATTCTAGTCCCTCTCCCCTTTCTGGAAGATAGGGGTGAGGGGCTGAAAATTCCAAGGTTCTATTAATTGCTTAGTCTTTCTGGTGACTAGCTTCCACTCAGGAGTCATCATAGCTCACTCAGAGTCACCTCAGTAGAACAAGAGATGTTCCTCGTGCTCTTATCACTTAGGAATTTACAAGGGTTTCAGGAGTCATGTGTCAGGGACTGATGTCAGAGATAAATATTAGAACAATAGATGTGCCTGGTGTTCTTATGACTCAGGAAATTACAAGTGTTTTAGGAGCTCTGTAAGAGGAATCAGGAGCAGAGACCATTACGTATACATTTTTCTATTATTTCATAGCCCTAAACTGTGTACTCTATTATCTTCAGCTCTCTTTGATATGTACCTGATCATTTTTCTTCCTCAACAAAACCTATGATCCCTGATTTATACTTAAGAAGCTAATGTTAGTAGGAATACAAGTAATAGTAGTAGTAGGAGGAGCAGTAGTAGTAGTAATTGTAGAGTAATTCATGGAATTACCATGTCATAGACGCTCTTAGAAATTTTCATATAGTATTTCTGATTTTCATATTCCCATTTTTTAAGTAAGACAAGTAGGGCTTATATATTCATCTTTCCTAGGCTTCTAAGCTACTAAGTGGTAGTCCTAAGTTTTGATACCAGATCTATCTGCTTTAAAACATGTGCTCATTTGAGGTTGTTTAATAATCCCTAGAAAAATTTCTGCATATGTTAATCTCAGGGTAAGTGCTCGTTCATGCTTCTAAATCGATTTGCCTTAAATAAATCCTTTTGTGTTTTCATCCTGTTAAAATTTGTGAGACATTATTCAAATTTGTTTTACATAATATTTCATTAAAATTAAGTAAATAAAACAATCCTGCCCAAGTTATCTTCCTTGTTACATACAACATTTGTGATTTATTTTTCTTCTTTTCATCATTGACCAAATAAAAGGCTGAAGTTTTCAACTCTGCTCTTAATTTAGTCATTATGGTTCAAGTAAGTTGTTTTTCTAAGGTGTTTGCATGCTGGACTGGGACCCTCTTTTCTCAGCGCATCTCCTGACTTAGCAACCTCCATTTAAAATATCCATACCCCTTCTCTCATCAAAACCTGCTACAGGAGATAATTAGATATTGATTATTTATGATATATCAAAATATACAGCAATGATCAAACTCCTCCGTTGTGGATGATTGGTGTTCTCAATGGTCGCTGAATGGAGGGCTTGTTCTATGGTTAGAAGAATTCCATGTATCAATGACCACATGGGGAAGTTGTGTGTTCTTATTTCCTCTAATATTATCCATTTGCTTATTTACTCTATGATGCTATTTCCACTACTACATACGTCTGTAGGAAAAAGTTTCCATGTAAGAAATGGAGTTACCAATCATATCTCCTCTTTTGTAAAATGGGGACTTAACTAAATTATTTGGAGGTAAATGTTCTTTGATTACTTGATGTTACTGCACAGCAAAGATCTCAATAATCCTTAGATTCATCATTGTAATTTGTTTAAATTACTGCTCTTCTTATGTAAAAGAAAGGCAAAACTCATTTTCCAATTCCATCAAACCGTTTAACCCAGGGAAGTCTGCTAAATTCATTCAGTTCTTGTACGCAGTACACCAACCTTTGTGTGACATTTTAGAGATATTTCTGAAGTGTTAATGCTATTGCAAAGACTGGAATTTATATCAAACATTTTTTGAAATCAAGCAGTGTGTTCAAAGTTCCTTTGAACTTAATTATAAATGATTTAAAGTCTAATAGTCTTCAGTAAATGATTTATTATAACATCTAATGCACAGTCTTTTCAATGGTATAATAATTTTCTAGTTCATTGCAGCCACTTGAAAATGACATAAAAGCTTGTTTCACTTAAAATATCTTCTTGTTGCTAATGATTTATTGTTGTTCTCCCAAGGCATTCCAAATAGTTAATAAAATTTTCTTATCACTACAGTTTTTAAAAAGATTTTATGAATTCCAGGTCACTGCATCAATCATTTCTGTAAAAAGAAATCATCTTTTTAATTGATAATATTTTGTAAAACCAAGATAATGAACAAAGATATAGATAGAAAGATGACTGATAAGATATATAGATATTTAAATTAAGCACTAAATCAGACTATGTTCTAGGTACTTCAAATATATGAGGACAAAATAAGGATCCTACATTTATGAAGCTTAATTCTAGCATGTTAAAAATCAAAGGAATTCAATAGTTCCCTTATCCTTAAAAGCTTCCACATTAGTAACAGTACATTACTATGCCATTTTAATATATAGAGCCAGAGGTTTACTTTCCTTTACAACTCTCTTACTATATGTTATCAATCTTCAAATTTTAATGAACATTAGTGTTTTCATTCTTCTTTTCAGTAGAAACTTGATTTCTTATATGTTTTATAAGATAACTATATTTTACTCCATTACACAGTATTGTCTCATATTAAATCCATCTGTGTAAGCACACAGAAATTCTTTCATGTTCAAAGTTCTTAATACCTGCCTTAAATTGCATCCATGACAAAAAAGTATGTGTGTCATACACACACACACACACACACAGTAGCAATCAGTTGAACAAAAATGCAAGTAGCATTTCAAAACACTTCCATTCTCTTACTTTGATATTTAAAGTATGTAGATATTTTGAGCAATATTAGAAAATATTTACACTCCCAGCAATTGTGAGAAGTTATAACTAGAAAGTGATTATGATGCAACATTTGGCAGATAATTGCCTAAGACATTTCATGTTTGAAGACATGCTAAGTATTCATTTGTCTTTGTTCTCTTAAATTCCTTTACTAAATTTTGTTTTAATTTGAATATCTGGAAATAACATACCTAATTCAGTTTCCTGCAGAAATTCCTTTACCAAATACCTAGGTATTTAGCTTTAATAGAAAGCTGATATGAGAATTTTAGGTTGAAAAAAATTATTTCTGAGTCTGTTGCACATCTGTTGAAGACAATGGCATTTAGATAAGAGCCCATGTAATAAATTCTGAAAATATTTTGTCCATTCCTATAAACACATTTACTTTCATCAGATAGAGAAAACTTGTAGTGAAACGTGCTTCCATTCCATGTTGCCAGGAAATGCAGCATTAACTCTTTAACAATAATAATAATAGGGTAATAATGATATAATAATTATTGTATAATTGAATTCTTATAAGTATTGTATAATTATATATTATTACAATAATGTAATAACCTTATTTTAACCTTGTAATAAGGTTGAAAATATTAACAACCATAATAATGAGAATTCAGGTGTCAGTTTCATCTATGTCTTATTCTTTTTACTGTTTTGTTTCATTTTCTTTTTAAGAAGAGTTTTTATGAGGTAGAATTGACTTACTTCACATTTAAAAACACTCAAATTGATAATTTTTGATATATGTAACATCACGAGTATCAAGATAAAGAAAACATCCATCACCATCCAAAAGTTTTCTTCTGCCCATTTGTCATGTGCCTCCTTTGATCGTTCCTGCCACCACCCCCCTACTTCATTACCAAATGAATATTGATGTACTTTATCTCTATATAGATTAGTGTGAATTTTCTACATTTTAAGATTAATAGATTCATATATTATATAGCATTTTTTGTCTAGATTCTTTCATTTTCATTCAAAATAATGATTTTAAGATTCATCCATGCAGTATATATCAATAATTAATACCTTTTTATTGTTAAATAAGATTGCACTGTATGTGTATACACTGTATGTGTATAATACAGTTTGTTTTTCCATCAACCTGAAGATGAACATTTGGGTGGTTCCTAGTTTCACAGTATTACAAATAAAACTACTATGATCATTCATATAAAAGTCTGTATGGATATTTGCTTTTATTTCTCTTGGTTATATACCCATCAGTGATATGAATGTATCTTATGATATGAGTGTATCTTTTGTTTAAGTTTTAAGCAGCTGCCATATAGGTTTTATTTTTTTTTAATTATTTATTTACTTTTGGCTGTGTTGGCTCTTCTTTGCTGTGCGTGGGCTTTCTTTAGTTGCGGGGAGCAGGGGCTACTCTTCGTTGTGGTGCATGGGCTTCTCATTGCAGTGGCTTCTCTTGTTGCAGAGCATGGGCTCTAGGCGCACGGGCTTCAGGAGTTGTAGCTGGCAGGCTCTAGAGCACAGGCTCAGTAGTTGTGACACATGGGCTTAGTTGTTCTGTATCATGTGGGATCTTCCCAGACCAGGGCTTGAATCTGTGTCCCCTGCATTGGCAGGCAGATTCTTAACCACTGCATCACCAAGGAAGTCCTGCCATATAGGTTTTAAATATGGCTGTACCATTTTACATTATCACCAAGAGTTAATGAGGATTCCAGTTATACCATAACATCACTAATACTTGGTATAGTCAGTCTTTTGTATTACATCGTGGTTTTATTTTTTCATTTAATTAATGGCTAAAAATGTTGAATATATTTTCATGTAGATGTTTGCCAACTGTATATCTTCTTTGGTGAAGAACCTTTTCAAATATTTTACGTATTTATAAAACATATTATTGGTACTAGTATTATTGAATTTTGAATCATTTATATGGTGTGAGTACAATACCTTTATCAGGCATATTTGCAAATACATGGGCTGACTCTGTGGCTTGTCTTTTCATTCTCTTAGCAGTATCTTTCAAAGAACAGTATCTTTCAGTATCTTTTTAATTATAATGAAGGCTGATTTATCAATTTATTCTTTTACTGATTATACATTTAGTGTCATACTTAAGCGATCTGTGCCTAACCTTGTACAGGTGGGTGAGACTCCTTTCTGAATCCTTGGCATATGATGATGGATCCCACAGCTCCTACCTACAAAGGCACTTTTTCCCATAGGTGAACACCAAATTGTTGTAGAGGGAAATATGATGAGGGATGTCTTATTTGGTCATGCTGTTGATGTCACTAAGGTAAGCATGTTTACAGGCACTACAGTTGTGATAAACAAACAGACATTCTCCTCAAAGAGCTTATATTCAAGGCAAAAAGACAATGAATAAACAAAGTGTCAGTAGGTGGCACATCTTGGTGAAGAAAAATAAAGCCGAGTCAGAACAAAGAATGATAGGCAGTACTACTCTGTTATAAAGGAGATCAATGAAGACCTATCTTTTAAAATGTTATTTAAGCTACACTTGAAAGATGAGAAGAGATTCAAGTGGTTATTAGGAGACAAGACAGAGCATCCAGTACAAATGCCCTAGGGTGAGAGTTTTCTTATTAAATTAAGTCATATAAAATAGCCAAAAATTGACTGGTTTTCACCTACAAAAACACCTATTTCATATGTTCCAAGCTTCCATGTCAAGGAACTATGAAGAGGCCAGTGTGTGTGTGAAGAATGGGAATTGAAGTGTTCAGAAAGATGGGGTCATGGAATAGATCATTTAGCACCTTGTAAATCAGGTATTAGGGTTCATTAATATTAGACAGGTATTAGGGTTCACTCTGAAAGAACTGGAAAGCTACTGGAGAATTTGGAGGAGAGGAGTAACATGATTTAGATTTTAAATAGGTCACTCAGACTACCCTGTTGAATCCAGGTTGGTAGAGGGGTAAAGTGAAAATAGGAAGACAAATTTGTAAACGATAACAATGAAAGTCCTTGGACTTTGACCCAGTGTGGGTGCTGTAGATGTGCTGAGAAGTAGTTAAATTCTAGTTATATTTAAGATAAATTTTCAACTATAGTTTTAGACAGTTTAACATGAATTTGAGAGAAAGAAGGGAGTCAAGTATTCCTCCAATAGCTTCTGCCTGAGCAAACTGAAGAGTAGAAGAATTGCTAATATGGGGAAAAACGCAAGAGGGAAAATGTATTCTTAGGAGTGGAAACATAAGTCAAGACAATTCAATTTAGATAATTTTGAGAAATCTCTTGGGCATCTACATAGTTATCTCAAGAAAGCATCTGAATATATGAGTCAAATTCAGGGATGACATTTGGACTAGGTATGTAAATTAGGGATTCAGCATATACATAGCATTTAAACTCATAAAATTGAATGAAATCATCTAGAAAGTGAACATATAAACTATAATAACACCAACAACAGCAAATATATCTGGGCTTGAAATAATTGAATTGAGTGTTCTAATTACCAGAAATAAAAAGAGAAAAAACTGTCAGAACTGTAAGCATGATTTAATGCTGAAACAACCTTGAAGTTCCAGAGACTGATATAGGTTCTAAAAGTTAGGGGCCAATTATGTAACATCCACACATGAACATTAAAATGCTTCCTAGGTGCTCAGAGTTGAGGCTGTTGGAACTGAACTCCTGTACAAAGCTTGGTTATTCTAAGAATGCTCCATCTGTGAAAGAGGAACTAGGAAAACTTTGTTCATGTTTCCTGCAATAGAGCAAGACTATATGCCATCTGCCTTATCTCTTGATTAGGGAAAAATAACCCAGGAGCAGTAAAAAGTCAAGACCACATAAGAGTTTTGGGGTTGAATAATACTTCCTGCAAGTTGCCCAGTTTCAAAGCCCAGACATTATTAAAATTGACCACTACTGTTGAAAACTATAGTAGGAAAAATCTCTATTTAGAGACACTTGAACGATCAGAACACATGAATACTCTGTACGGGAAAACTTTTAAACCTCATGTAAGATAGAGCTAGTATCTCCTTCAGGAGTAAAGGGAAGGTTGCTTGTGGTGCTGGAAGAGGGAGATAGTGTCTCCCTCTGAAGCAAAGGATAGGCACAATCATTATTCATTGTGTAAGATTCATGTTCCCCCAAAGCAATGTTTCTTTCCTATAATGCAACCCATTGTGTTTAAATGTGTCATCAGGCCCTCTTTACTTTCTCCTGTGGGAAATGGGGCTTGGAGATCCAGTGTGAAAATGTTGGTACTGATAAATACTATGTTAAACAGGTCTTTGCCTCTGACTAGGAGTATCCTGTCTTATACCAACATCCATGAAACTATGGAAGGCTGACTTGTTACCTTGCAAGTAGGGTAAAATCTCACACTCCTTCCAGCTCTTAACAAAATATTGTCTCTTATCTTTAAATATATTCCTGAGCTTTCTTTCTGCTTTCAATGTCTTCTGTCATCTTGTGTCCTATGAACCTAAATTTCTAGGCAGTTAACTTCTCTTTGTTCTTTAAAAATCTACGTTAGGGAGCTTCCCTGGTGGCGCGGTGGTTGAGAGTCCGCCTGCCGATGCAGGGGACACGGGTTCGTGCCCCGGTCCAGGAAGATCCCACATGCCGCAGAGCGGCTAGGCCCGTGAGCCATGGCTGCTGAGCCTGCGCGTCCGGAGCCTGTGCTCCGCAACGGGAGAGGCCACAACAGTGACAGGCCCGTGTACCGCAAAAAAAAAAGAAAAAAAAATCTACCTTAGGTATGCCTTCCTTGAGAAATGTTCCCTGTCACCATTTTAACTGGTTTTCATTATACTCTCATAATACCTCATATCTTAATATTTCTTTCTTTTTATCCTTACGAAGAAAATTTCTTATTTCTTTTCCCATGGCTAAGTTTTATCAAATCTGCTTATTCTTAGTGTTCCTAGAACCAGATCCATGTGATCTAGCACATGGATGACTTTAAAGAATGAGTTGATAATATCTCCTGACCTGTGTTAGAATGGGCCAAGGATCTCTTCAAATTTTTTCTCATATATACTCAAACCTTTTATCATCTATTTATGACAAACAGCTAAGTGACAGAGTAAAGGAGTGATCGATTATTTGAATAAAACCTTCAGAGCTAAGGCTGACACACTGAAACAAAAAATGTAGTTTCATTGTCACATTTATCTTGGAAAAGTATGTTTACAAGGAAAAGGATAAGGTTATCACTTTATATATATGTATATATGTGTATATATATATGTATATATGTATGTGTGCATATATATATATATATATATAAATATATATATATATATATATATATATATATATATATATAAAATGAAAGGAATTTAGCATTCTGTTAACCTATCTGAATTCTGAAATCTGGAGGATTCTTTTTTATTTTCAACATCTTTTTTGGAGTATAATTGCTTTATAATGTTGGGATAGTTTCTGCTGTATAGCAAAGTGAGTCAGCTATACGTATACATATATCCCCATATCCCCTCCCTCTATTTTTCCCACTGCTGAAGAAATAATTAATTTTATTTTATTTATTTATTTATTTTATTTATTTTTTAACATCTTTATTGGAGTATAATTGCTTTACAATGGTGTGTTAGTTTCTGCTTTATAACAAAGTGAATCAGCTATATATATACATATACATATATCCCCATATCTCCTCCCTCTTGTGTCTCCCTCCCACCCTCCCTATCCCACCCCTCTAGGTGGTCACAAAGCACCGAGCTGATCTTCCTGTGCTATGTAGCTGCTTCCCACTATCTATCTATTTTACATTTGGTAGTGTGTAAATGTCCCTGCCACTCTCTCACATTGTCCCACCTTACCCTTCCCCCTCCCTATGTCCTCAAGTCCATTCTCTACGTCTGCGTCTTTATTCCTGTACTGCCCCTAGGTTCTTCAGAACTTTTTTTTTTAGATTCCATATATATGTGTTAGCATTCAGTATTTGTTTTTTCCCTTTCTGACTTACTTCACTCTGTATAACAGACTCTAGGTCCATCCACCTCACTACAAATAACTCAATTTCGTTTCCCTTTCTGGCTGAGTAATATTCCATTGTATATATGTTCCACATCTTCTTTATCCATTCATCTGTCTGTCAATGGACACTTAGGTTGCTTCCACGTTCTGGCCATTGTAAATAGTGCTGCAGTGAAAATTGTGGTACATGACTCTTTTTGAATTATGGTTGTCTCAGGGTATACGCCCAGTAGTGGGATTGCTGGGTCATATGGTAGTTCTATTTTTAGTCTTTTAAGAAACCTCCATACTGTTCTCCACAGTGACTGTATCAATTTACATTCCTACCAACAGTGCAAGAGGGTTCCCTTTTCTCCACACCCTCTCCAGCATTTATTGTTTGTAGATTTTTTGATGATGACCATTCTGACTGGTGTGAGGTGATACCTCATTGTAGTTTAGATTTGCATTTCTCTAATGATTAGTGATGTTGAGCATCCTTTCATGCATTTGTATGCCTTTTTTGCAGAAATGTTTATTTAGGTCCTCTGCCCATTTTTGGATTTGATTGTTTTTTTGATATTGAGCTGCATGAGCTGCTTGTATATTTTGGAGATTAATCCTTTATCAGTTGCTTTGTGTGCAAATATTTTCTCCCATTCTGAGGGTTGTCTTTTCATCTTGCTTATGGTTTCCTTTGCTGTGCAAAAGCTTTGAAGTTTCATTAGGTCCCATTTGTTTATTTTTGTTTTTATTTCCATTTCTCTAGGATGTGGGTCCAAAAGGATCTTGCTGTGATTTATGTCATAGAGTGTTCTGCCTCTGTTTTCCTCTAAGAGTGTAATAGTGTCTGGTCTTACATTTAGGTCTTTAATCCATTTTGAATTTTTTTTGTGTATGGTGTTAGGGAGTGTTCTAATTTCATTCTTTTACATGAAGCTGTCCAGTTTTCCCAACACCAATTATTGAAGAGGTTGTCTTTTCTCTACTGTTTATTCTTGCCTCCTTTATCAAAGATCAGGTGACCATATGTGTGTGGGTTTATCTCTGGGTTTTCTATCCTGTTCCATTGATCTATATTTCTATTTCTGTGCCAGTACCATACTGTCTTGATTACTGTAGCTTGGTAGTATAGTCTGAAGTCAGGGAGCCTGATTCCTCCAGCTCCGTTTTTCTTTCTCAAGATTGCTTTGGTTATTTGGGGACTTTTTTGTTTCCATACAAAAATTGTGAAATTTTTTGCTCTAGTTCTGTGAAAAATGCCATTGGTAGTTTGATAGGGACTGTATTGAATCTGTAGATTGCTTGGGTATTATAGTCATTTTCACAATGTTGATTCTTACAATCCAAGACCATGGTATGTCTTTCCATCTGTTTGTTTCATCTTTAATTTCTTTCATCAGTATCTTACAGTTTTCTGCATAAAGGTCTTTTGTCTCCTTAGGCAGGTTTATTCCTAGGTATTTTATTCTTTTTCTTTCAGTGGTAAATGGGAGTATTTCCTTAATTTCTCTTTCAGATTTTTCATCATTAGTGTATAAGAATACAAGAGATTTTTGTACCTTAATTTTGTATCTTGGTACTTTACCAAATTCATTGATTAGCTCTGGTAGTTTTCTGGTAGCATCTTTAGGATTCTCTATGTATAGTGTAATGTCATCTGCAAACAGTGACAGTTTTACTTCATCTTTTCTGATTTGGATTCCTTTTATTTTATTTTATTCTCTGATTGCTGTGGCTAAAAATTCCAAAACTGTGTTGAATAATAGCAGTGAGAGTTGGCTACCTTGTCTTGTTCCTGATCTCAGAGGAAGTGGTTTCAGATTTTCGCCACTAAGAATGATGGTGGATGTGTGTTTGTCAAACATAGCCTTAATTGTGTTGAGGTAGGTTCCGTCTATTCTGATTTTCTGGAGAGTTTTTATCACTATTGGGTGTTGGATTTTGTCAGAAGATAAATTTGCATCTATTGAGAAAATCATATGGTTTTTATCCTCAATTTGTTAATATGGTGTATCACAAGGATTGATTTGTGTATATTGAAGAATCCTTGCATTCCTGGGATAAACCCCACTTGATCATGATGTATGATCCTTTTAATGTGCTGTTGGATTCTGCTTGCTAGTATTTTGTTGAGGATTTTTGCATCTATGTTCATCAGTGATATTGGCCTTTAGTTTTCTTTCTTTGTGACATCTTTGTCTGGTTTTGGTATCAGGGTGATGGTGGCCTAGTAGAATGATTTTGGGAGTGTTCCTCCCTCTGCTATATTTTGGAAGAGTTTGAGAAGGATACGTGTTAGCTCTTCTCTAAATGTTTGATAGAATTCACCTGTGAAACCATCTGGTCCTGGGCTTATGTTTGTTGGAAGATTTTTAATCACAGTTTCAATTTCAGTGCTTGTGATTGGTCTTTTTCAATTTTCTATTTCTTCCTGGTTCAGTCTCAGAAGGTGTGCTTTTCTAAGAATGTGTCCATTCCAGGTTGTCCATTTTATTGGCATATAGTTGCTTGTAATAATCTTTCATGATACTTTGTATTTCTGCAGTGTCAGTTGTTACTTCTCCTTTTTCATTTCTAATTCTGCTGATTTGAGTCTTCTCCCTTTTTTTCTTGATGAGTCTGGCTAATGGTTTTTCAATTTTGTTTATCTTCTCAGAGAACCGGGTTTTAGTTTTATTGATCTTTGTTATCGTTTCCTTCATTTCTTTTTCATTTATTTCTAATCTGATATTTATGATTTCTTTCCTTTTGCTAACTTTGGGGTTTTTTTGTTCTTCTTTCTCTAATTGCTTTAGGTGTAAATTTAGGTTGTTTATTTTAGATTTTTCTTGTTTCTTGAGGTAGGATTGTATTGCTATAAACTTCCCTCTTAGAACTGCTTTTGCTGTGTTGCATAGGTTATGGGTCATCGTGTTGTCACTGTCAATTGTTTCTAAGTATTTTTTGATTTCCTCTTTGATTTCTTCCATGATCTCTTGGTTATTTAGTAGTGTATTGTTTAGCCTCCATGTGTTTGTATTTTTTACAGTTTTTCCCTATAATTGATATCTATTCTCATAGAGTTGTGGTCAGAAAAAATAGTTGATACGATTTCAATTTTCTTAAATTATATAAAGTTTGATTTGTTACCCAGGATATGATCTATCCTGGAGAATGTTCCATGAGCACTTGAGAAGAAAGCGTATTCTGTTGTTTTTGGATGGAATGCCCTATAAATATTAATTACGTCCATCTTGTTTAAAGTGTCATTTAAACCTCGTGTTTCCTTATTTGTTTTCATTTTGGATGATGTGTCCATTGGTGAAAGTGGGGTGTTCAAGTCCCCTAATATGATTGTGTTACTGTCAATTTCCCCTTTTTTGTCTGTTAGCATTTGCCTTATGTATTGAGGTGCTCCTATGTTGGGTGCATAAATATTTACAATTGTTATATCTTCTTCTTGGATTGATCCCTTGATCATTATGTACTGTCCTTTGTCTTTTGTAATAGTCTTTATTTTAAAGTCTGTTTTTTCTGATATGAGAATTGCTACTCCAGCTCTCTTTTGATTTCCATTTGCATGGAATATCTTTTTCCATCCCCTCACTTTCAGTCGCATGTGTCTTTAGGTCTGAAGTGGGTCTCTGGTAGACAGCATATATACAGGTCTTGATTTTGTATCCATTCAGCCAGTCTATGTCTTTTGGTTGGAGCATTTAATCCATTTACATTTAAGGTAATTATCAATATGTATGTTTATATTACCATTTTCTTCATTATTTTGGGCTTGTAGGTTATTATTTATTATTTTATAATTAATTATTTTGTTATTGTAGGTCTTTTCCTTCTCTTATTTTTCCTGCCTAGAGAAGTTCCTTTAGCATTTGTTCTAAAGCTGGTTTGGTGGTGCTGAATTCTATTAGCTTTTGCTTGTCTGTAAAGGTTTTATTTTCTCCATCGAATCTGAATGAGATCCTTGCTGTGTAGAATAATCTTGGTTGTAGGTTCTTCCCTTTCATCACTTTAAATATGTCCTGCCACTCCCTTCTGGCTTGTAGAGTTTCTGCTGAAAGATCAGCTGTTAACCTTATGGGGATTCCTTTGTATGTTATTTGTTGCTTTTCCCTTGCTGCTTTTAATATTTTTTCTTTGTATCCAATTTTTGATAGTTTGATTAATATTTGTCTTGGCATGTTTCTCCTTGGATTTATCCTGTATGGGTCTCTGCACTTCCTGGACTTGATTGACTATTTCCTTTCCCATATTAGGGAAGTTTTCAACTATAATCTCTTCAAATATTTTCATTCCCTTTGTTTTTCTCTTCTTTTTCTGGGACCCCTATAATTTGAATGTTGGTGCATTTAATGTTGCCCCAGATGTCTCTGAGACTGTTCTCTATTCTTTTCATTCTTTTTTCTTTATTCTGCTCTGCAGTAGTTATTTCCACACTTTTATTTTCCAGGTCACTTATCCATTCTTCCGACTCAGTTATTCTGCTAGTGATTCCTTCTAGAGAATTTTTAATTTCATTTGTTGTGTTTTTCATCATTATTTGTTTGCCCTTTAGTTCTTCTAGGTCCTTGTTAAATGTTTCTTTTGCTTTCTCCATTCTATTTCCAAGATTTTTGATCATCTTAACTGTCATTACTCTGAATTCTTTTTCAGGTAGACTGCCTATTTCCTCTTCATTTGTTTGGTCTGGTGGGTTTTTACTTTGCTCCTTCATCTGCTGTGTATTTCTCTGTGTTCTCATTTTGCTTAACTCACTGTGTTTGGGGTCTCCTTTTCACAGGCTGCAAGTTCGTAGTTACCATTGTTTTTGGTGTCTGCCCCCCATGGGTAAGGTTGTTTCATTGGGTTGTGTAGGCTTCCTGGTGGAGGGGACTGGTGCCTGTGTTCTGGTGGATGAGGCTGGATCTTGTCTTTCTGTTGGGTAGGACCAAGTCCAGTGGTGTGTTTTGGGGTGTCAGTGAACTTAATATGATTTTATGCAGGCTCTCTGCTAATGGGTGGTTTTGTGTTCCTGTCTTGCTAGTTGTTTGGCATGGGGTTTCCAGCCCTGGAGCTTCATTGAGTGGAACTGGTCATAGCGTTGAGACAGATATCTCTGGGAGAACTCTTGCCAATTGATATTATGTGGGACCAGGAGGTCTCTGATGGTCCAATATCCTGAACTCGGCTCTCCCACTTCTGAGGCTCAGGCCTGACACCCAGCTGGAGCACAAAGATCCTGTCAGTTACATGGCTTTTCTGCTGACAGCGTCCTCTTGGAGCCTGGCTCTGTCATGGCTGGTGAACCCTGAGTAAACTCAGTAAGGTGAAATCTGGAGGGTTCTTGATCCATTTTCTGAAAATTTTTACCTGATTATTATATTTCACTAGTACAATAATCATAGTCTTATTTTACCTTTTTAACTATAGATTGTATATAATATATTTATGTTACATGAATTCCTTCCATGGCTCAGCAGCTTATGTGTAACAGATTATAAATCTACCTCCATAGATAATCCTCCTTTCTCCAGGAAATATAGTGTACTCCTGTAAGACAACATGGCACAATCTCTCCTCTTAGGTTTACATTTGTTCTTGTATCAGTCTTGAATAATGGCTTAGATTTCTGTGATATTTAGCTCCATACTATGGACTTTTGCTCCCACCCACCTGGTTACTGTCAATGCACAATACTAGATTTGGGGGGAGAAAACTGTCCTTACTTTAATTTCCAAGTCAAATTGGACAAAAAACTCTTTGCACAATACAGATAAAGCTTTTCTTTAGATTTTAACCATATTCAATAAAACTAATGTGAAATTAAAGAAACAAAACAGAAAATTGCTGACTATGGATTTTCATTGAGCCCATTGCCCTGATAGTTCCCTGTGGGATCCTTTATGTGTTACCCTCCTTTTAAACATGGCTGTTGGGCTTCCCTGGTGGCGCAGTGGTTGAAGGTCCGCCTGCCGATGCAGGGGACATGGGTTCGTGCCCCATGCTGGGAAGATCCCACATGCCGCGGAGCGGCTGGGCCCGTGAGCCATGGCCGCTGAGCCTGCGCTCCGCAATGGGAGAGGCCACAACAGTGAGAGGCCCGCGCACAGCAAAAAAAAAAAAAAAAAAAAAACATGGCTGTTTTCATATCTAGCTCCCAGCCTGTATTCTTATGAGTAGCCAATATTTTTCCACTATCTAAGTTTCAGTTGTTCAGTTTTCAACAGCTCTAACTAGAACACTAATCAGAGACACATTTCAGCTTTGCCAAGGCCAATCCAAGTGCATTTAGATTTTTTTTTTCAACATTAGATAAGTATTGTGCCCTGTCTTTTGTTGCAATAACTGTGTGTGCACACACACACACACACACACACTTTTCCAAGAATAAGCAAGATACATGAACATATATGCACACGTATATATACACATATGTATTTCATATGTATATACGTATTTTTATATAGAGAGGAAAACATTTCTCCAAAAAATATGTTGTTAGCTTAGTTTCAATTTTGTCGTATGCACTTGGCTTTTGAAATAATCATTTTTCAAAATAGAAAAATAGAGCCATTTTTCTCATGGTTCACTTATTTACTTCACTTCATAGTCCCTTGGGCATTGAGTTGTGATCTCTACATCCTAGCTGTGTAACATCAATTTTTCCCCCAATTTCTGCTATTCCCATCAAGGTTTTAAAGATTATAAGGCCAAATTGCTCAGTTGGAAGTACCATATCATTTTTTCACACCTGCTATCTCTACAAAAAGAAGTTGTCTCAGTCATACAGTCCAGATATATTAGATCAACTCTGCTTTTCATTCTTTCCTCTTATATCTCTTCATTCAGAGATTGTAACCTTTCCCTTGTGAAGTTGATAATTGAGCTCTCTTCCAAGTACCATACTCTTTTGCCCTAAGCTTGGTGAGAAATCATCAGTATTTAAATAATTCTTTAAAATTCTATCTTCTTTATTAATAAAGTGAATAGTCAAGCCCTTGGGTCTGTGGAGTCAGAACAGCCAGCTGGAAACCTCTGTAGCTGTGGGATAGCTGTGGGATTTGGGACAATTTACCTTACTTGTTTCCTCCTCAATTTCATCATCTATAAAGTGGTGACAATGTGGGTAACTCTCTCAAAATATTTTTATAAAGAATAAATGAGGTAATGCTTATGAAGGATTGTAATCACCTGGCATAGAGTTAAAATTTAGTAAAGTGACCTATTATTTTATTATTTATATGGTAGCATGTGAAAATTTTACCTCTCACAGATAAACACTCCATAGATATATCTGATGACACCAATGATGATTTAATGTACAGTATCTCTCACTACATTTACAAATCAGAGGGAGGAACATGTTGAGTACATAAGGTTTTAAAATAACAGCAAGAACAGATTTAGTTACTTCAAGATTTTTTTAAAGTATCATTTGTAAGATGCAGCTGTGGTTTGAAAGTTTTTATACAATATACAGTAATTAGGACTTTCTTCCACTTTCATTTACTGCAAAT
The DNA here is from genome assembly GCF_963924675.1 of Phocoena phocoena. Classification (NCBI taxonomy): domain Eukaryota; kingdom Metazoa; phylum Chordata; class Mammalia; order Artiodactyla; family Phocoenidae; genus Phocoena; species Phocoena phocoena. The sequence continues at coordinate 55,206,025 of NC_089235.1, forward strand.
GAGACACACTAATTGATGAATTTTCCTTCATGTACCAAAAAAAGTCAGATACTTATTGAACACATCTAATGTGGTTTTAAAATTAAAGTAGAAAAAAATAAATATTTTAACTTTAAGACAGATACCCCAAATATTTATCCTAGGGAACTAAGACTTGCAATTTAGATGTCTTATCATCTTGGCAGCTGACATTAGCAAACACTTTACATTCCACTAGAATTGACTCTCAATATATTAAAATTGTGTTGGGTCCTAAACTCTCTTCTTAAAAATTATAAATAGCACAATAATATTATTTCAAATTTGACTGAATTCCTACTAAATATTAAAATACCATACATAGAAACTTATTTTATATATTTTTATATAAGTATGTATTTCTGACATTATAAAACTTTAAGGAAATGTATAATTTTCTAATGAAAGGAAGACAGATAAATCTTATTTTTAATTTAATTGATTTATATATATTATGAGCTGAACAATCCTTATCATTGCATTAAAGATGTCACTTGTTTTGTTATGATAAACAATTGGTAACATAAATCTGTAAGCTACACTGTCATAGATTTCACCATTTGGCACAGTATGGTTATTTCTTGTAGCCAACAGTATACATGAACATGGCTTTGCCAAGGTAAAGAGGAAATATAGGCTATTATTGCTCCTTTGTAGGTCTGTCAAAAAGAGCATTTAATATACTTATCATGCATTCAATAATAAGTAAAAATAGGATAAGCATGATGAAGATAAACATAATTCTAAATAGAGAAAAATTTGTTAAATATTTAACAGTTGAAATATGCAGTGATTTCTGGTTCAAGAAATCACCAGATTAGATTAAACAAAAATCTCCACATTCCCTTTCTCCAACTCCCAGTGATGTAAGTATAATAATTGTTTTATAAAACACATGTTATGATCTGAAATTCTGTGTCCCCCCCAAATTCATATATTGAAATCCTAACCCCCAAAGCTGATGGTATTAGGAGGTAGGGGCCTTTGAAAGGTTATTAGGTTGTAAGGGTGGAGCCTTCAGGAATGGGGATTAATGCCTTATAAAAGAGGCTCCACAGAACTTTCTTGCTCCTTCCACTATGTGAGGATAGAGCAAGAAGATTCAGGCTATGAACCAGGAAGAGGGCCTTCATTAGGAGGCAGTCATGCTGGTGCCTTGATCTTGGACTTCCAGGCTCCAGAACTGTGAGAGATAAATAGTTGCTTACAAGCCACCTGGTCTCTGGTGTTTTGTTATAGCAGCCCAGATGGACTAAGACAACACTAAACACATAGCAGTCCTGAGAAGAAAATGAGTGTATAACAAGGGAACCAAACGTTTAAAGAAATCTTAGAACCCACAGAACAGATCTTGCATGGGTCGACATATAAGAGCAAAGAGGCCTGTAGTCTAAAATACCAGAGGAAAGCAAAATCTTTCTCACAGAATTCACAAAGGAGAATTAGTTTGGAGTAAAATTTATAAACAAAAAATGTATAAAAGCATAGGTCATGGAAGAAACAGCAGTCACTAAATCCATTAAGAAAAGCAGAGTAGTCAGTTTCCTTCCCCTTTCATAACATAGTTTACCCATACATATCATAAACGAACTAAAATTTGAAAATATTTCTCTGAAGAAGATGGAGTATATCTCAGGAAGGATCAATTTTAGATATTTGTGTCTGTCAGAGAAGCTGAGAGTGCCTCAACATAACCTGTACCATTACAGTAGTCTGTGACAAGAAAAAAATGCAGTAGTGTCCCAGAGTCAGTTATTATAAATGGCTTTCTCCCCTTCAATCAAGGCATCTTAAATTCAGAAATATGCATTAAGAAGCTTAAAATTGGTTCAAATGTGATTTAGAAATCCTACTTGTAGGAATCAGCTCTAAGTGAAAAAAATCAAAAATGTGTTGAAGGTTTATGTCTAAAGGTAATCATTGCAATAATGCTAGAAACAGGAAATGGATACCTTAACAATGAATTATTATGCAATTATCAAAAATAGTGTTTATGAAGAATATTCAGTGGCCAATATGTACAGTACAGTACCAATATTTTAGCAGTAGTTCTCTCTGTGCCAGAGATATGGGTGATATTCCTCTTTATTATTCTATATTTCTCCAAAATTTTATAAGTATAGTTGATATATTTTATGAGAACAATTTATTAAAATTTATAAATATACTATAGACAGTAAAAATCAGTAGATAATAAGTACTTAAGTAGTGTTGAATCAGAGAGGAAGAGTATAGGGATTCTCCAGGACTACTCAGTGAATACACAGAAGGCTGAATAATTCATATTTGTACCAAAATTTTAAGAAGTGAAGTCAAAGAAATGTGACCATCACTCATGATGAAAAAGAAATGATGGTAGAGTACAGAGGATTTTCAGGTCGGTGAAACTACTCTATATCATACTGTAATGGTGGTAAGTGTCATTATAAATTTATCTAAACTCGTAGTATGTACAACACCAAGAGTGAACCCTGAGGTAAACTATGGATTCTGGATGATAATGATGTTTCGATATAGGCTTATCCATTGTAACAAATGTACCACTTTGGTGGGAGATGGTGATAGCAGAGGAGGCTATGCATGTGTAGGGGAGGGGTATATATGGGAAATCTCTGTACCTTCATCTCCATTTTGCTGTAAACCTAAAACTACTTTAAAAATATAAAATGTATTTGTTAAAAAATGATAATCATGATACATAAATATAGGATGTCAAGGAAGGTATCACAAATAGATCAATTTAAAACATAAGGCCATTTGGTAGTGTATATATGTCTATGCTTCTCTCACTTTGCCTCAGCTTACCCTTCCCCCTCACTGTGTCCTCAAGTCCATTCTCTATGTCTCTGTCTTTATTCCTGCCCTGTCACTAGGTTCATTGCTACCTCTTTTTTATTTTTAGATTCCATATATTTACGTTAGCATACAGTATTTATTTTTCTCTTTCTTACTTCTCTCTGTATGACAGACTCTAGATCCATCCACCTCACTACAGATAACTCAATTTCTTTTCTTTTTTTGGGTGAGTAATATTCCATTGTATATATGTGTCACAGCTTCTTTATCCATTCATCTTTGTTGTACAACAGAAACTAACACAGCGTTGTGAAGCAATTATACTCCAGTAAAGATGTATAAAAAAAAAAATAAGGCCATTGATATAATCTATGTATTTCAGCAATCTTAAAAGTTTATGTTTGCATTCATTTATTTAAAAGTATTTTTATTTTTATTATGTCATATACATTAAGACCTAAATTATATTAATACTTTGTCACTACTGCAATAAGACACATGTAAAACACCTTGATTATTAGGTGATAGTACATGTATCTTTGTTAGCCAATAGCATTGGGGTGTCCATGTGTTCCTAATTTAACATGACAAGCACAAAACTGGATGATATGCAGATATGAGCCTTGTAATGGAACATACCAAACAGGGTTCATGGAAAATACACCTTTTGTTTAGGACAAGCCCTATAGTCAAAAGAGACTTGGATTCAGTAATGGTCACTGAGAAAATAAACTTGTTACGCTTTATATGATTTCTGCTTCAATATATATAATTACTATTTTATCAATAACTTTAATATGTCTGCTGATATTACACCAATACCAAGTTCATGACAACTTAGGATAAAAACTGAAATATGTGACCATTTTGTAGTACTTCACATAATGAATTAAAATACAGTATAATAAAGCAAAAGTCCAGATTTCAGAGTCAAAATGTGAATAGCTTATGTAAATAAGTAAGTAGGCTTGTTTTTTGAGTGTTCTTGTACCAGTAAGAGTCCAATATCCCTAGTACCCCAAATACATCTAATCAGCTAAAGTGTCAAAACAATCTAAATCTACAAGCCTAATTTTCCCAAGCGCTAATCATTTTCCTACTTAAACTCATATAGTTCTAGCTTGAAAATAGCTATTTTACTAGAATTATTATTGTCACAATTTTGTGAAACATTTGTATTATCTGACTATGTACTTAGCACTTCACAGAACATATGGTATCAATGACTGCCAACTAACTAAATAATAATTAATATTGGAAACTTAAAAAGAAAAATTTTAATATTTTTAAATGTAGAGTAAGGGCCATATTAACAATAAATAAATAAATAACCCCAAACAGGATATGTTCTCAATGTCAAGAGTAGAATTTTAATTCAGACTCTATCATTAGGCAAAGTAATTGTGAGGCAAAAATATTAAAGGCATTTATTTATTTATTTTTAGATAATATTCTTAGTTTATCTTTTAACAAAGTCAGAGTACATTTTGATTTCAACTCAAATTTTCCAATTTCAAATTCATTCTTGGGATGCCAACCACAGAAGTCTTCACAAATAGCACTGGGAGTTTCTTGAAGTCATCAGAAAGAATACATATCAATCCTTGAAAGATTTAGGAGGGGCTGCTTGAGGTTTTAAGGCACTACTTATTCAACTCTATTACTAGAGAAGCATATATTATAAAATATCTTATCATACAGTACAGATAAATATTGTTCAAATGCAGCATGATAAATATAGGGACACATAATATTGATGAAACTAACTTTTTCCTGTTATATTGAAATATAATTGACAAATAAAGCTGTATATGTTTAAAATATACACAGTCATGCTTTGATATTTAAGTTAATGTATCCATCACCTCACATATCTCGTGTGTGTGTGTGTGTGTGTGTGTGTGTGTGTGTGTGTGTGTGTATGGTGATAATGCTTATGATCTAGTCTGAGCGAATTTCAAGTATACCATACAGTATTACTAACCATAGTCATCATTTATTAGATCCCCCAAACTTACTCATATAATAGCTGAAAGTTTATATGCTTTGAGTGACATGACCCCATCTCTCGCACACCACAGGTCCTATCAGCCACCATTCTACTCTCTGTTTTATTGAATTAGACTATATTTGTCTTTTAGATTCTACGTATGAGTAACACACAGTATTGGTCTTTCTGTGTCTGGCTTATTTCACTCAGCATATTGTTCTCCAGGTTGGTGTTGTCACAAATGGCAGAATTTCCTTATTTCTTATGGCTGAGGACTATTCTGTTGCATATATTTCACATTTTCTTTATCCATTCATCTGTAGATGGACTTATGTTATTTCCATATCTCAGCTTATGTAATATTGCAATGAATATGGGAATGCAGATATTTCTTCAAGAAAGAAGAACAAGATTTTGTTTCCTTCAGATATATGTCCAGAAGTGGGATTGCTGGATTATATGGTAGTTTTATTATAATTTCTTGAGGAACCTCCATGTTGTTTTCTATATTGACTATACCAATTTACATTCCCACCAACATTATACAAGGCTTTCTTTTCTCCACACTTTTGCCAATGAATTGCTTTTTATTATTGAAGTATAGTTGATTTACAATATTATAAACTTTCAGGTGTGCAGCATAATGATTCAATATTTTTAAAGACTTTACTCATTGTAACACATCTTTTTGATAGTAGCCATCGTAACAGATTTGATATGACACCTTACTGTGGTTTTGATTTGCATTTCCCTGATGATTGGTGATGTTGGGCATCTTTAATGCACTTGTTGACTATTTTTATGCCTTCTTTGGAAAAATGTCTATTCAGGCCCTTTGCCCATTTTTTAATTGGATTATTTGGTTTTTGGTGTTGACCTATATGAGTTCATGTATATGAATATTTATATATTTTAGATATTAACCTCTTATTAGATATATGACTTGCAAGTATTTTCTCCCATTCCATAGGTTGTCACTTCATTTTGTGTATTTCCTTTTTTTGTGCAGAAACTTTTTAGTTTGATATAGTCCAACTTGTTTACTAATACTTTTGTTGCCTGTTCATTTAGTATTAGAATCAAGAAATCATTACCAAGACCAATAACAGAAGTATTCCCCCTGTGTTTTCTTCTAGGAATTTTAGTTTCTGTTATTACACTTAAGTTTTTAATCTATTTTGAGTTAATTTTTATGAGTGGTGTGTGATAGGGATTCAGTTTTGTCCTTTTGCCTATGGATATTCAGTTTTCCCATCACCATTTATTGAAGAGACCATCCTTTCCCCATTGTGTGTTCTAGATGCCCTTGTCAAAGATTGTCTGACTGTTTTATGCGTGGGATTATTTCTGGGCTCTCTTCTCTTCCATTGGTTTATATGTCTGTTTACTTGCCAATACCATACATTAGCTTTGTAATGTATTTTGAAATTAGGCAGTGTGATATCTCCAGCTTTGTTTTCCTTTCTCAAGACTGTTTTCTGTAGTCTATGTAAATTTTAGGATTGTTTTTTCTATTTCTGTAAAAGATGCTATGGAAGTTTGATAGAGGTTGCATTGAACTGTAGATGACATTAAGTAGCATGAAATTTTAAAAATATAAAGTCTTTCAACCCACAAACATAGGATGTCTTTCTATTTATTTATATTTTCTTTAATTTTTTCATTAATGACATAATTTTTACCTCCTTGGTTAAATTTATTGCTAATTATTTTATAATGTTTGATGCTATTATAAATGAGATTGTTTTCTTCATTACTTTTCAATAGTTTGTTGTTAGTGTATAGAGATACAGCAGAGTTTTATATGTTGGTTCTGTATCCTACAACTTTACTGAATTTGTTCATTAGTTCTAACAGTTTTTTGGTGGAGTCTGAAGTTTTCTATATATGACTATGTTATCTTCAAAGAAAGACACATTTATCTCTTACTTTCCAATTTAGATGCCTTATATTTCTTTTTCTTACCTAATTGCTCTAGTTATGACTTGCAGTACTATGTTGAATAGAACTGGCAAGAGTGAGCAACCTTGACTTCTTCCTGATCTTAGAGGAAAAGCTTTTTTACCCGAATGTGATGTAAGCTGTGGGCTTTTCATATATAGTCCTTATTATGATGAGGTACATTCTTTCTATACCTAATTTGTTGAGAGTTTTTATCACAAAAGTATGTTGAATTTTGCCAAACACTTTCCTGCATTTATCAAGATGATCATTTTTTTTCCTTCATTCTGTTAATCTGGCATATCACATTTATTGATTTGCATATGTTGCATATTTGCATCCCAGTAATAAACCCAACTAGATCATGGTGTGTAATTTTTTTAATGTCAGGGTCCATTTAGGAAACAGAAATACCACCAGTTATTATTTTTTTAAGTTAATAAATATTAATGAGAATTGAATATGTGTTAATTATGTAACTGGAAATACAGTGAACACTAAGGTGTAATAGAGTTAGCAAGTGCAGGAAGCAGCTTTCACTCCTAGGGCTGGGGAATAAAGGGAGAAAGCAATGGAATTATTACAACATAAAGTTTGGAGGAGCTTCACAGAGAGGAGGCTAGAACAGCTGAGAAGGGGACATAGCTCAGCTACTGACATTACCTCCAAATTTAAAGGCGGGGTCCTATCGGACTGGGACATTGAACTCTGCTGAGAATGTGCTGGCTGACTCGGGCTGGTGTCTCTGAGAGGGCATGAAGTTGGTTTTAATACAAACGGGATTCAGCTGTCATGATGGGTACAAAGTGCCAATGCCAGGGCAAAGAAGCATTGCCAGAGTAATGCTTCCAGAAGTAGGAAACAACAAGGAAGTCAACCTCAAGAAAACAAGAAAAAATAATGTACTCTCTTTCCTCAGTATTTTAGTTTCCTGTTACATGCCTATTGGCAAAGGTTAGTAGGAAGCAGCTGACAAAGCAGAAAAGTGGTTTGCAGAGTCCCAGGCGCAGCCTCTCAAGAGGAGTAGAGAAGGTTGTGCTTGGAGCTGAGAAACCATAACTTAATAACCAATATATCATAACAATCTAAGTGACTTACACAGCAAAAAAACAAATTAAAGCCAAGACTTTAGCATTCTTTCTGCGTGTACTGAAGTAGCTTCACTTTCCTCTATATCAATGAAAGGAGAACAGAACCTGCAATTTTTGGCAGCACGTATTATATCAAGTACATGCCAGACTGTGGAACTCAGTCACCTCATCTGCTAAAAGTCTGAGATTGTATCTAAACTTTCTAGACCATACAGAAATAATCCAAAGATAAAATTTTGAAATGAAATAAGCACTACAGAGTATCTTAAGCATAATTTAAATCAAGAGAATTAACAAAATAGGTTTTCCTAAGAGGTCATTTTTACTTCATCTGTTCTCCATACAAATCCTGAAGGCTCCCGTCTGAATTGTGTGGCAGTTGATTAGTAAGATAAGCTGACTTCACCAAGCCTACAAGTGGCATATCACTTTGATCAATGTCTAATATGTGGAATCTTTATTTACAAGCCTGAAAGAATTCTCAAGAACAAATTTGGTCCTGTCTACTACTTTCAGGAAGGACATGTATTATATCACCATTTTAATCAATTAGCACATTTAATTCTTGGAAGGTTATGTAATATGCTTAAAATAGGACATTACAATTTTTTTTAATTTCATAGGACATAAAATTAAATAATTTAAATTGTCTTTTGTTACCAGTTTTAGATTCTTATTTATTTAACCAGATGAGTTATGTAAGTTAACAATTCATATTTATATCCAAGAAAAACACAAACATGCTTACTTATGCTAATAGTATGCTAGAATCATCTTGTACTGACTTACCATATAAGATTGCTAAATTTTCAGAAAATTTTCAGAATGTGTTGAACTCAGATGTTATTAATGGTTAAATTATATAAACTTGCAATTAAATAAATTATATTAAAAACAAAGGTAATAAATACCCAAAACTTAATACTTTCTATTTCTCTGCATTTTACAATTATCTGTGTTTTTGAGGTAATTATGCCTGTTATATCTGCATGGTGGGATTATTATAAATGATGCACTACTGAATATCTCTTCCTAGCTCTATGTTCAGTAATGTCAAGTTGATAGATTGGCACTCAGCTATGGTGAGAGAATTTACACCTCAGAAATTGGCAAACACTATAAATCAGGACTTGATTTATTATTTTATTGATTATCTAGAGCAGAGGCTGACAAAAAACATCCTGTGGATCAAACATAGTCCAGAACCTCTTCTCACACATCTCTTTTTAACACAGTGATACCCATTTATTTATGTATTATCTAGGGTTACTCTGGAAATACAAAGATGGAGTTGAGCAGTTGTAACTCTACGGAAAATATCAGATATGCTGACCTAAGGGCTCTACCCTTCCCTTTTCCCTCCATCTAGCATAATTTTGCCCTAGATATTCATGTTGTTATCCTTCATACTCCTCTGCTCAGATGTTATCACTGAGGGTTTTTCTTCAGATCATGCTCCCTAAATATTATTATTTTTCCCCTTTCTCTGTCCTATTTTTCTGACATATTTATTTGCATCATAAACAGACATTATTGTATTTGTCAACTATTCTGTATTCTTTTTCCTCGCCCACTAGAATGTAATCTCCACAGGAGCAGAGGTTTTTCTGTTTTGTTCTTCACAGTATTTCTCATGCTGATGAAGGCCTGGGAACTAATAGCTGCTCAACAAATTGTTGGAAAGAAGAAACTTAGGAAGTTAGGAATGGAGGAAGGGAGGAAGAAGAATTTTCTTTAATGTTATCTGTCCAATGCTTTTTAACCAAAAAATATATATCATTTTGGAGAGAATCCAGATACATTCTGAGTCACCCTTTTAATTCTCATTTTCACATCTTTGTTTCTAATGTTCAGCACTGTGATTATATGTACCCTCGAAGCAATTGAGTTTTTTTATATTCTCAGTTTTTGATGGAAAAATTAAGTTCTTGCCTAAATCAAAACTAAAAAAGCATTGCCATTTATCTGCTAGCATCCTTTATATTAGATAAAATATAAGTACTCTAAGATAATTCACACAAGAAACTACTCTTTTTGGGAGGAGCCAGCTATATTTTCCTGTTAATTTTTTTAATGCTTACTGTCATGAAGGTTATAGTAATATTGAATATAAAACACTATATTGACAGTAATTGTTACTAAAAAATAATTTAGTGGCTTTAAATATTGAGATTTACCTCCCTGAAAGCAAAGGTGTATATTTATGATAATCATTGAAGCCCCACTGCCCCGGGGATTCTAACTCCTTGACAACATCTGTGCTTCAATTTGTTGTCTAATGTCAGAAAGATGACCATATCTATGACAAATTTCAAATTAAAATAATTATCCTGGGTAGATTTTCATTCTTTTACATTAGATTGGAAAATATAAAGATGTGGGCATTGATTTATCTATCCCCAGGTAGGCTTAATATTACATCCTTCTAACACAAGCTAACAAATTTATATTGAGTGCCAGATGTTAGGTGTTTTATTAGACACTGGAGTAGTATAATGGTGAATAATGTACAAAAATAATAGCTAAGATTTATTGAGTACTGTATACCAGTTACCCTTCTAAGTGCTTTGCTTGTATTAATTGATTTAATCTTCAGAAAGGAAAGAAAGCTAGCTTCTCTTTGCTTATTGTGTCTTTTAAATTTTCAGTTATCTACCTCAAAATTCAATACTTTTCACTATCCAAATTATTCTCCTGATCCTGGATAGCAGAAAACACACACAGATACATTTACTGCTCTCAAAATTATATTATTATTGTTATGTAGGAATCACTTTCTTAATGATCTCAAGGTTATTAAAATCTGCTGGTATCACTAGTCTTAAAATTCTGTTGTTATTACCTTCATTAACCAAGCTGTGTAAGGAAATCAAGGCCCAAAGAGAAAGATTAGAATAATAGCAACACCTAGATAGCACTTACTGTGCTCCATCCTCTGTTGTATATTCTTCAGCTATATTAACTCAGTCTTCACTGAATAAACTCATTTGAGTCTCAAAGAAACTGTTTGAAGTAATTACTATTATTATCATCCCCATTTCTGAGATGGTGAAACTGGGACTGCAGAGAAGTAAAGTAATTTGCTTGAGGTTACACAACAAGCAAATGGCAGAGCAGATTGTTGAAGCCAGATAACCTGGCTCCAGGATGAATTGCTTAAGAGAAGATTTTTAATGTACATAGATAATGAGAAGCTAGAATGATAAGGGAGAAAGATAAGAGACTTTAGTTTTATACACACATTGATTTAATCTCACTCATGTACTTTCAAGCTGTGAACTACCCAGCAAGTAGATTAAGCATGCTAGGACTCAATATCTTCATATGTAAAAGAGTGACAATTGAGGGTTGTGGTGAGATGAGAAATCACATCTGATAATCCAATATCTGATAACACAATAAATAATTTTTTTTTTTTTTTTTAATAAATAATTTTAATAATTCACATTACCTTTTTTGGATTTTGCTAGAGGATATTTGTATATATAATAATATACAGAGATTTTCTTTTTGATTTAACTTTAGCTGTTTTCAAAAATATGAAAACAAGTAAAGCTTTTTAATAGTAAATTATGAATGAGAACACAGAGATAGTCCATTATCTAACAATATTAATAAAGTTGAAAGTGTGAAGAATTCTTAGAAAGTACCTTTTAATTATGAAGCAGTGTTTCTAAACTTTGAGGAAACTTTGTAGTTTTCTCCTTTTAGGGTTTGTTTCCCAATATGAATAACATGAGATAGCTAACCTTAGAACTCATTTAGAAATATTCAAATTGATTAAAAGTCACAAGCAGTTACTTCAACTCTTGTACCGGTGTTTATTCCTGGCAACACACAATTCCTTCTCACAGAATATTGGGAATTTGCTCCAAGTAATTTAAGCAGAAGAGAGAGAAAGACAGAGGGGTGTGGGGGAAGAGGAAGAAGAAGGAGAAGGAAAAGGAGGAGAAGGAGAGGAAGAGGAAAAGGAAGAGGAAGGAGAAGGAGGAGAAAAGGAAGAGAAAGAGGTAGGAGAAGGAGAAGAAGAAGAAGGAGAGAAGAGAAGAGAGAAGAGAAAGAAGACAGAGGAGAGAGGAAGAGAGAAATATTGGTTGAGCTCAGTCATGGTATTTAAAGGAGTATGCAGCCATTTAAGAACAAAGAGAAAGCCTGGGGACGTGATGTCTGTTAAATACTTAACCCTGGTTAATTTAATGAGAAAAGTCCACAGTCATCTTTTTTTCATCTTCTGCAGTGGTGGAAATTTAGAACATGTTTTGTGTCACATTCTCATTCCACACAATTTCCTTCATATTTGAAGATAATACAAATGACAAATGCCAGATGAATTTCTCCACATGTGCACTTACCATGTTGTAGTATGCAGCTTTCACTTTGTTACATTCAGATTATTTGCCTCTATTTTTATACTATGACAGGATGAAACGAGCCAAAATATAAGAAGTATCTACTATATCTATCATAGTAAATAATGGTTTTACATTGTTAAAGAAAAACATTTATATCCTTGTTGAAGGACGGTAAGGCAGGCTTTATTCAGGACTATGGCCGTAGGTATAGGAATTACTGCAATGGGGTTTTGCGTAGGAGAGAGAGATTGGGCTCAACTCTGAATACAACAAAGAAAAGTGGGAATTTATAACCAAGAAGCAGGTTGGGGAGGGTTAGTGGATGGAAGATTACTAAGATGAAACATAGGGTAAGGGAGATTTTGGCCAAACCAACTAACAGAATTCTTGCTGAAGGCAGGCTGGGGTGATCAGATATCACCTGATAGATGGTGGGGGTTGATGAATTTGGTCCGATAGTAAGGGTGAATAGATGTTAAGGGTGGAGGATTCTTCCTAAACCAACTTAGCAAAATTCTCCAGCTCTTAAGGACATGCCAATGACGGGGCTTAGTTGAAAAAGGGCTCAGAGGAAACTGACTAGAGTTTGGTCAAGGAAATTATTTTAAGATATTTCTGAATATTACTCTGTCTTCTTCAATAGCTTCCTTACATCTCAACATAATTTTTGGGAGGAAAATCAGTAATAATAATTTCTTATCTAAATTCAGTTGACACAGTGTTGCCTCCAATTACCAGCTTCATGAAAGCAGCTTGAAATACAATATTTTTCTGATGATGAACAGAAAAAGTTTCTCAGCAGAAAAGGTTCAGTGTACTTTGCACATTCATATGCACATTTAATGACAATGAAGGTGTCACTTGCTTTCAGAATTTTAAGTTATCATAGAGGCAAGTGGAATGTTTCAATACAAGTTTAGCATTATATCATATTATTTATTATAAACTCCCAAGAAACAAGCCAGTTTCTCTACTGCTGAAAGAGGAAAAGCAAGTTTAGGATTAAAGCTTCCTTTTCATCTCTCCTCAGATTTGTGTCTATATTTCTTTTACCCTTCTATTTTTCAAGCAGCTTCTTCTAGTCTGTATTTAGAGAAGCAGCTGGCTGATATTTTGTGTCAGTAGCCCCATGAAGTAGCTATGGGGTTTCTAGAAAAAAAAATGATAAAATTTAAAAAGTAGTTCTAAGTGTGTTTGCCAGGTGGCAGCTGAACTGTTTACAAATTAAAATTTTAGGACGGCAAAAATTTATTAAGATTTGAGGGTGGACAGTTTTCCAAGAACTAGTGATGACAGTTACATAAGCATTTAGACATATTCGTAGATTTAATATGTTATTTGTAGCTGTCACTCTAGAAAAGTTTACATGCTGGGAAATAATGAGCCTCATGCTAGAACCTGCAAATTTTCTAAGATTAAAGCAAAGCTCTGGATTATTTCTAATTCATCATTCTACCATCTGTTTAATGTGGATTTATCACTAGTTACTGGCTTGGAGTAAGTAATCTTTAAAATCTCTATTCAATCTGAACAGTGATCTGTAAAATTTTATCCATCAAGCAGCTGTAGGACTCCTATAACTCATCCAGCATCATACTTAATACAAATTCAAACCAAAAACAAAGAGGATTTATATCCAGTTGTGGCCAAATTGTAGCTCATTGCTATAACTTGTCCTATGAATCTGAGGATTGCAAAAAGAACAGCTGCATGGGCAGTGCTACACTTTTCTTATTAACCATGCTCAGTTAAAAATTTCCGGAGAGGAGGTTTTTATCTTAAGGGGCTGATTGACTATGGCACTGATGTAAATTTACTTAAGTTGCAGATCATGGTTATAACACTAGGTCCCTAGTTGTCTGATAATAAGATCTCAATTTTTTGTTGATACTCAGAGTGTATCATCCCTAATGGTCCTAACAGTTATGAAGTTCTAAGATGCTATAATTATTTTTATTTTTCCTCTTTTATATTTTGCTTTGTAGTATGCACACATAAAACAACAGGTTTTCACTTGTCATAAAGTCCATTATGTAAATATACCTATATTTGTATAGTATTCTATCATTCCTGTACACTTTATATTTAGGTGCCCATATCATCTCTGAGGATGTGAACTCATATTTGTTTCTAGGCTAACCAGTTTTAAAAACCAAGGCAGGGACTTCCCTGGTGGTGCAGCGGTTAAGAATCTGCCTGCCAATGTAGGGGACACGGGTTAGAGCCCTGGTCTGGGAAGACCCCACATGTCATGGAGCAACTAAGCCTGTGCATTACAACTACTGAGCCTGCACTCTAGAACCCGCGAGCTACAACTACTGAGCCTGCGTGCCACAACTCCTGAAGCCCATGAACCTAGAGTCTGTGTTCCGCAACAAGAGAAGCCACCACAATGAGAAGCCTGCACACCGCAACGAAGAGTAGACCCTGCTTGCTGCAACTAGAGAAAGCCTTCACGCAGCAACGAAGACCCAACCCAGCTAAAAGTAAATAAACAAATAAATAAATTTTTTTAAAAAGTAAAACTATTGATAGTAATAGACTAATGAGTATACTTGTTGAGATATATGAAGCTGTGAAAATCAAAGATTGTCAAAGAGGTAGTAAAAGATATACAAGGGTTTGTTTTTGAAAAGAGATATCATCAGACTGAATCTAACTGTAGAAGGGCAAAACTGAAGGAGGACAAGTTTGAAGTTTTATTAAATAACAAAAGAAACAGGTATACTGCTTAAGAAAATTCTAGTAAAATAAAAAGAGGACATCACTTGTAACTTATGAAATGAAAGGAGAAATAAATTTCATGACTCCAGTTTTATGGAATGTAAAATATAATTAGATTCTAGAAAAACATAGGTAGACTCAAATATCATAGATATATCTTGTACAATTTAGGAAAGGCAGGACTGTTCATAGGAGGACTTAACACTTCATGCTTGTTACCTCATAAAGACCTTTTCAATCATTGAAAATCCCCTGTTCCATCTGATCTACCAGTTTGTCAGTCAAGGTGCCCAGGCAAACTCAATTTAAGGTGTACATGTTAAAAGGATATTTCTATTTCTATGTTAGTTAGGATTATTTTTGTTGAATACAGAGATAGCTTTAGTAAATCATGGAATTTCTTAGAAGTTGATGTTTTTTCTTGAAGGATATGTTCTACTAAGGAAAGGGCATCAGTTCTGCTGGACTTCAATAAGACCTGGAACAAGAGATTTGAAAGTTCTCAGCATATTTTCTTCTCTCATTTCTGATTTTCTGTGTGACTCAGACATGTCTATATATTTGAAATCACTATGGTTTCTGAGCTTCAGTCATTGACCTGGAGGAAAAAAACCTCAGGAAAGAGCTCTACATGACCTAGTTTTGTCTGGTTTCTGTGCCAAGAAAATGTGGTTAGCAGAGGGTCATTTTACATAAAATGGTGTTTTTATTTGGTAATTATTCAGATGGAGGAGAGTGTGCATTCTCTGAGAACTTTAAATGCCAAAGAGACAAACCTTAAACAATGATGATACAATATATTTTGCAATCAGATAGGAAAACATAAAGATTGAAATTATACACTGGAGGTGATGGTGTGCAGAAATGGATACTCTTCTAAATCCTAAACCATGGGATAAATTTCTAGCACCATTTCAGTGTTGTCAACACTATATATTACAAGTGAAAATTATCCTCATACAGTTAAAAATTATTAAGAAATCTAATTATAACCCAAAGAATAAGTGGGCATAGATTATCAGCAAATCACTATAGAAATGTAAATGAGAGTAAATGCCCCAAATCATTCATGACTAAAGATATGCAAATTAAGACAAAGTGATATATCACTTTTTAATTAAAAAATTAAAAGCCGTGGGATATTCTTGTTTGGTCCTCACCAAGCTTGCTCTCGGGAAAGCTGCACTCTAATATAATATTTTGGAGAGTATATTTTTGTTCAACTTTCTGGAGGACATTTACTCTTATAAACCAAAATGTACTGTTAAAATATATCCTTCAGACAAAATAGCAAAATTTTCATGTTTTAAGAAGTGTTATGTTGTTTATAATAGAAAAAAAGCTAAAAGGAAAAAAAAGTAGTGGATTTGTGAAATAAATTATGATAGTATTACATGGTGGAATATTATACAATGAAAAAGAGTGTTTGCTTTCACTAATATGGAGAAAAGAGAGGGAAAGAGATTAACTCCTTAACCACAAAAATATTTCATTCACTTTGTGATAACACCTAAGACCTTGCTTTTTTCCCAGAAACTATACCAGCCTGAAATCCTTTCAAGCTCCCATTATCTGATCACCTTCCCACTACTCTCTATAATACCCTCATGACAAATAGTTAACCTCATTGGGAATTCCCAACTGGAATTCCATTGGCTCCATTTCTTTTCAGTATCCACAACTTTGTTTTTATCTTCTTCTTTATCAAATTTAGATTTCAGGGCTCATAATTATAAATGTGCCCTTGCAGATATCCTCAAATATCTCTTCTTTCTCTTGTCTCTCCCTCACTCTTTTTCTCTCATCTCCTCTCTTTCTAATTTTATTCACAGGGTGAAATGTCAATCCTGGATTAAATTTTCTATACATTGTCCATGAATTCACCTTAGGAACTGACCTTGCTGAAGTAAATCTCACAACTAGGGCCCAGTGATTTTATTTTAAATTCATTATCTCGACAATACCTAATCTATGTTTGTTGCGTGATAAGCTGACTTCCCTATGATCTGATATGCCTATGTTATAACTTCTCCTTTTTCCTGAAACTTCCAATTATGTACATTTTGCCAATAACCTCTACTCATATTTCCTTAGGAAAATGAAAGCTATTACATGGACTTATCTGCATATTCCTAACATCACATGCAAAAAACCTACTTTTTTCTTTACTTAATTTCTGCCTTCCCTCTTGTTACAGTGCAATATTTTCATGTTCTTATAAATTATGAATTTTTCTCCTTGAGCCATTTCTCACACACTCTTATTCTCTCAAAGACCCCTTCCCTCAGTTATCCTCTCTATCCCCACACAGAGCCAACCTCTTATTTTATACGCCCAAATTCTTATAAATATGTCATCATGTTCTATTAAATCTCATCTTGGAAAACAAAACAGAAAATTTTTATCCCACATATCTCCTATTACTCACTCATTAAGTTGGCTCCCACTCCAGACAAATCTTCAAATAAACTTTCTGTATTAGCTGTCTCTACTTCTTCACATACAGCCATTGTTTCAAAAACAACAAGCTGGACTTTTTTCCTGCACTTCTTATCACTAAAATTCTTTATTCCAGGTGCCCAGCAACTTCCACAGTGCTAAATATATATATTTATTTAGAATTTACATATGTATTGAGATTTTCTGCAGCTTTTAATATTGGTGGCTACTCCATTCAATTGAAGGCCTTCTTCATCTGGAACCATACCCTTCTGATATTTATTCTCTCACAATTCCTTTTTGCTCTTTGCTTCCATTATTAGATCTTTCTTCTATTCTTAATTCTGTATATGGAAGCTTTCCAAGGATTTATCCTGGGAACAGTTCTTTTTGTTTTGTCCAAAATCTTTTCCTGTGAGATTACTACAAATGCCATTGCTTGAAATAGTGTTAAAAACTGGTATTTCTCAAATGTATCTTGAGCCATTATCTCTCATTTTAGTTGCATACTTTTTCATTCAACTATCCATTTGATATATATTTCTACTTGAAACTGTGTTGAAAATCTCAAAAATAATATATCCTAAGCAATATTCCTGATTCTCACAGTTGAAAATGGCACCACAAACCCTTCTGACTCAGCACATAAATAGACTATTTCCATTCCTTCTTTCCCCACCTCTATTTCTTTATTAAGTTCTATTCTTTTTATCCCCAGCATATATTTTAATACTGATTATCACTGTTGATTTCCACTGACATTAATTATAGCCCAAGTCACCATTATCTATTATTCCTCCAAGTTTATCTTCCTTCTTCCAAGTTGTTTTATGTTTTCCAATAGATTCTTCACAGAACAATAGGAGTAACCTATTAAAACAAAAAAACAGAAACACACTATATAGCTTCACGATTAAATTTGTGCTGTGGCATATCACTGATAAAATCCAAACTCTTTATCATGAATCACAGGACCTTGCTTGCATGATGTGGTTCTGCCTTGCCCTTCAATCTCATGTAATACTGTGTCTCTCTTTATGGCTCTGCTGACACTGGGAGATTCTCTTTTCTTCGAACATGCCAAGACTTTTTGAATTTAGGGCATTTGCATACTGTTTCCTCTAATGCTATTATTCTTCCATTATTTCTTAACAAAGTTGTCTCATTTTTCTGCTTGAAGTCTGTATCATTTACTCTGTTTCTACCTTCAAATAATATAAACTTTGTTCCAACTGGCCTATAAAATAAGAAAATCGATTAGCCCATATATTGGAAGTCCAAATGGTATGCTGACTTCAGGATATTTTATTCTGGTGGCATTGGCTCTAGTTCTCTGAGGGTTACTTCTCGGGGGTGACTTTGATCTCAGTGTTTAAAAATGGCTACATCTTTTCCAGGTTTCATAGCTGCATTCCATAGTATCATACATGGAGACAGGTTCTTTTCTGCTGTTTCTATATTAAGATTTTGTATTTTTAATATCCCCAGAAAGACAACTTTATTCTTTAAAGCTAGAATTCGCAATCTTTCCTGAGTCAATGCCTATAGAACAGGAAATAACAGGAGCTATTTTAATTAGTCCTGTATCATCTGTCTCATTCCTAGGTACTGTTAGCATCCCTCCATACATATAAGTTGTGGTTATGCAAATGCAACTCAGAGTATTTTCTAAGTGAAAGAGAGACGGTAACTACCATCTCTTCTGCAAGAACTCGGTTCAAGTATCCTATTTTCAAAGATACCATCTGTGGTCATTCCAGCTAACACAGCTACCTCTAGCTCCCTCACTGCTCAAGAAGGTGCATGAAGGTAAAGGCTTGTTAACTTCCATAACTTCTTCAATGCCCGGCACATATTAGATGCTATGTAAGTTTTCTATTGCTGCTCTAACAAATTATCACAAACTTAGTGAATTAAAGGGGCACAAATTTATTATCTAACAGTTCTGGAGGGCAAAATCCAAACTGTATCTCACTGGGCTAAAATTAAGGTTTTGGCATGGCTATGGTCCTTTCTGGAGACTCTAAGGGAAAATACCTTTTTTATGTCTTTTCCAGCTTCTAGAAGCTGTCCACATTCCTTTGCAAATGTCTCCCTTCTACCTTCAAAGCCAAAAATGGCAGTTGAGTCTTTCTCCCAATGCTATACCTCTGGTTCTGACTCTACCTCCCTCCTCTTCCACATTTAAAGGAACCTTGTGATTAAATATGGCCCACCCAGAAAATTCAGGATAATCTGCTCATCTTAAGGTCAGCAATCTTAATTCATCAGCAAACTTAATTCCTTCTTCCTAGGTGACATAGTACACTCACAGTTTCCAGGAATTAGAATGCAGACATTCTTGGAGGGCTATAGTCTGCTTCCCACAAATGGTAAATTAACATGTAAGCTATGTAAATAAACAAAAATTTAAAAAATACTAATATAGTAAGAAATATGTGGTTTAAAGCAAATTAAAAGGTAACAAAAAACATACTCATAAATTGTCAACTATTAAATTTGTTGCTTAAAATTGTGTTAACAAGGCAACATCATTTATAGAAAAATATATTAAATAATGACTGTGTGTTGCAGACAATGCATATTGAAATTATAAGGTGTTACTTATAATAATCATTGAAAAAGTGAAGTGTAGAGTTCTAGAAAAACACCTAAATTAAACAGCTAGATATGCAAAGCTCACTAAAGTGCTATCAAAAAACTAAAGAAGATAACTTTCAGGAAAAAGACTGTCATTTGTTAAATCAAAATTGTGGATAATTTGGTATTATAGATGCCTAAGATGAATATTGACATGAAGATGAGGCAGGGCTTCCGTGGTGGTGCAGTGGTTGAGTTCGCCTGCCAATGCAGGGGACACGGGTTCGTGCCCTGGTCCGGGAAGATCCCACATGCCGTGGAGCGGCTGGGTCCGTGAGCCATGGCCATTGAGCCTGTACGTCCGGAGCCTGTGCTCCGCAACAGGAGAGGCCACAACAGTGACAGGCCCGCGTACCGCAAAAAAAAAAAAAAAAAAAAAAAAAAAAAAGATAAGGCAGAAGCAGAGGCTTAGATGAAGGAAGAGGCAGGAGCTGAGGAAGAGAAGGGGGAGGGAGAAAGAAGAAAAGTGGAGAAAGAAGAAGTGGAGAAAAAGAAGTCACAGAAGCAGCAGTGGTAGAAAGAAGAGTACATGGCAGCAGTACTCTAGAGAAAATGCAAAACAAGGCAAAATCCAAAGATGGCCTTTATGTGTATTTATTTTATATTGAACAATTGACTGAATAATGTGATGGGAAATAGAGGGGAAATGATGAGAAAACTGTATCTTCTTCTAACAACTTTGGGTTAAAAGGTAGGGATTGTAGAGCTAATATCAAAGCAGGTTAATTGTTAAGATACTACAGATAACTTCAACATCAGAATTTATATAGAGGGAGACATGTTCATGGGTTTACTATAAAGCAACTATGAAGACAAAGGCCAGTACTAGTTGAAGAAAGGAGAATCATACCAAGTTCTAATAAATGCTATGCTCAGAGAGAGGAAGATAGAACTATTCACCAGAAGTCTGTGGCTCCTGAATCACAAAGAAAATAGTTATGATACCAGATGAACTTCAGTTTTCTGTCTCCCCAGATGCAATTCCCTTCAGACTTATGTGCATCTATACTGCTGAAAGTTGTCTCTTTCCTTCCCATATGAACAGATTGCCCCATTTTCAGGCTATGGTTAACCTGTTTCAATTCTATATCTCAGGGTCTTTGACACATATTTTTGTTCTTCCTCATATGTTAAATTGTTCTAAATTGTCCATTTTCCTATCAAAATGTATGATCTATTCCAGGTAAAGTCTCTCCGATTGTAGAGGAAACCTAACCAGGAGAGAGTGAGATAATATATTCAAAGTATTGAAAGAAAAAATCCTGCCAAACAAAAGTACTTACCCAGCAAAGCTCTCCTTAAGAAATGGAAGAGACAGAAAGACTTTCCAAGACAAAAAGGCTGAGGGAGTTCTAGACCTGCCTTACACGAAATCCTTAGAGGGAGCTCTTCAGTTGAAATGTAGGATTCTAATTAGCAACATTAAAACATATGAGAGAATAAAATTCACTGGTAAAAGTAAGTATATAGTCAAATTCAGAATACTCTAATACTGTAATAATGGTATATACATCAATTTTAACTCCAATATAAAATTTATTTTAAATAAGTTATAAAGTTATTAAAAATAACTATACTTAAAATAATTTGTTAGTGGATATGCCATATAAAAAGATGTAAACTGTGACAGAAATGACAAAGATGTAGCAGATCATCAGCAAATAACATAATTGTACCTAAATTATCACTAATCGAGGTATGCCCAGAGTTTGTATCCTTCTCTTTCATATAGCTCAGATTCTTACTTACACTTGTAAACTTTCATATGAATGGACAGTCATAACATACTGAATAATGACAATTGGGACATTGTTAGTGAAACAGGACATTGAAAATGCATTATTTTAACAGATGAAAAATAGAGCTCTACTTTAGGAGAGAAATTACCATTATTTAGGACAATATGTTAGTAGGATACATGGAGGTGGAAGATGAGGTCCTGAGACTATTGACTAAAAGAAAAATGAACCAAAAGAGTTCCCTTTCATGAGGAATTGACACTTAGATGAGGAATGGAAGAGTGCAGAAGAACTCTGTGTGTGTGTGTGTGTGTGTGTGTGTGTGTGTGTGTGTGTGTGTGTAGGGGAGTTGTAGATATGAGAGAGAGAGGTGGGTAACATGAAAGGGGGCAAGAACCAGTAGGTGGAGAACATTGGCAAAATTCACTCCCAGAGATGGTATGACCATGGTATTGGAAGGGTGGAGATGTCTAATATACAATTTTAATTTGCTGCATTTTCTGTAATGTGAACTCTGATTCTCTGAACTCTCAACAAGTCTGATGCTCATAACTGTAGTGACTTAGAGTATAAAGTAATAAGGCAGTAAGAGGACAAATGAATGGTTTTGTATTCAGCTCTCTAGTTCTGATGACCATGCTGATGAGCATCCTTTTTTCTACAGGGAAAGTACATCCTGAAGGTTCAGTTTATGACCATCACCAAGGTGAAATTTATCTACCACTGAGCTAAAGAGTTGCAATGAAGCTGCAGTTTGGGAGTAATTTAGGATATTATGTGGGTCAGCCTCCTTTTCTCAAATACATTAGGGGGAAGTGAGATTAGAAAAGGAGAAGCTGACATCTGGATTACAGTGATGTAAGCACTTACTTGCAGATGGAGGGTGATATAATTATTCTAGGAATTCCTATCTCTGTCGATACAGTGCAGTTAAAATTAAAAAAAAAAAACTTCTATGTGATTTAGAATGCCTCATAGAACTTTATTTTTTTTAACATCTTTATTGGAGTATAATTGCTTTACAATGTTGTGTTAGTTTCTGCTGTATAACAAAGTGAATCAGCTATACGTATACATATATTCCCATATCTCCTCCCTCTTACCTCTCCCTCCCACCCTCCCTATCCCACCCTTCTATTTGGTCACAAAGCACCGAGCTGATCTTCCTGTGCTATGCAGCTGCTTCCCACTAGCTATTTTACATTTGGTAGTGTATATATGTCCATGCTACTCTCTCACTTAGTCCCAGCTTACCCTTCCCCTCCCCGTGTCCTCAAGTCCATTCTCTATGTCTGCATCTTTATTCCTGTCCTGTCCTTAGGTTCTTCAGAACCTTTTTTTTTTTTTTTTAGATTCCATATATATGTGTTAGCATATGGTATTTGTTTTTCGCCTTCTGACTTACTTCACTCTGTATGACAGTCTCTAGGTCCACCCACCTCATTACAAATAACTCCATTTCATTTCTTTTTATGGCTGAGTAATATTCCATTATATATATATATATGTGTCACATCTTCTTTATCCATTCATCTGTTGATGGACACTTAGGTTGCTTCCATATCCTGGCTATTGTAAATAGAGCTGCAATGACCATTGTGGTACATGACTCTTTTTGAATTATGGTTTTCTCAGGGAATATGCCCAGTGATGGGATTGCTGGGTCATACGGTAGTTCTGTTTTTAGTTTTTTAAGGAACCTCCATACTGTTCTCCTTAGTGGTTGTATCAATTTACATTCCCACCAACAGTGCAAGAGGGTTCCCTTGTCTCCACACCCTCTCCAGCATTTGTTGTTTGTAGATGGCCATTCTGACCGGTGTGAGGTGATACCTCATTGTAGTTTTGATTTGCATTTCCCCAGTGATTAGTGATGCTGAGCATCCTTTCATGTGTTTGCTGGCAATCTGTGTATCTTCTTTGGAGAAATGTCTATTTAGGTCTTCTGCTCATTTTTGGATTGTGTTTTTTGTTTTTTGATATTGAGCTGCATGAACTAATTGTATATTTTGGAGATTAATCCTTTGTCAGTTGCTTGGTTTGCAAATATTTTTTCTATCACAGTACGTTATAATCCACATGATGTGAACTTTAAATCATGTAACTTTGGGGCAGCAAATAGCAGATTTTATTGAGGGTGATGGAGCAGGCACAAGATAAAAGAGAATGAGGGGTGAGAGTAATATGAAGAGGAGAGTATACTTTAAATTTTGAGATTCAGAAAGCAACCAAAAATGAGCAGTCTTTTGAGTCATGTTCTTCTACATGCAATAATCCATCTGTCAGATAATTTTTTTCAGTGATTTAAAGTTTGGCTTGTTAATGAACCCCACCACCTTCCCCAAATGCCCCATCTGCAGTAATACCACTTGCCAAGGGCATTCACAGGCAGAGGGTATCTAAAGAACATGTTTGCCTTCCAAAGTAACACACAGAAAATCATGTCATGTCAAATTCTGACTAATATACAGGTATAAGTAGCAACTGTTAAGATGAGAAAAAATCTCTATTGTTGCTGAGTTCTAAGCAAGTAAATCAGAAAACTTCTGCATCTTAAGACTGATAGGAAATAAAAGGGAAAACTCCAGCATAATTAGGTTATCAAATGCAACAGCAGAAAATACCAGATTAAAATAAAATGTAGGAGACTAAGACAGTGTCAAAGATATATGAGAATAAGAAGCTTAAAAATAAAAATAATAAAATGTTCTTTAAAAAAAAGAATAAAGTAATTTTTTACTACTATACAGAAAGTATCACTGCATCTTCATTAAGAGACATCAGGGCTTAGCATCAGGTTCACAGCATGGTATTACATATATATTATCTGTATATGTCTTAACACACTCATTTATTGTCTTTTTAAAATAAATTTATTTATTTTATTTATTTATTTTTGGCTGTGCTGGGTCTTCATTGCTGCACATGGGCTTTCTCTAGTTGCGGCGAGCGGGGGCTACTCTTCATTGCAGTGCATGGGCTTCTCATTGCAGTGGCTTCTCTTGTTGCAGAGCACAGGCTCTAGGTATGCAGGCTTCAGTAGTTGTGGCGCACGAGCTCTGGAGCGCAGGCTCAGTAGTTGTGGTGCATGGGCTTAGTTGCTCCACAGCATGTGGGATCTTCCCAGACCAAGGCTCGAAACCGTGTCCCCTGCATTGGCAGGCGGATTCTTAACCACTGCACCACCAGAGAAGTCTCTCATTTATTGTCTTTATTCATTGTCTAGTCAAAGGATACCTTTAGGTGTTTTTAAGAATAACTTTTTAAGTGGGTAGAATAAACTGGTTCTGAGATCTCTTCCCCAAATGAGTAGAATACTATCTTTACAAGGAGTACTGCAATTTACTGTCACCCTTATATACACAGGAATAATGGCAAGGTGTGAATAGAACAAACACAACATGTAATATTGCTTTCAATCTCAGTATTTATTCCTCTTATGAGTAAAAATATCGTTTTTGGAGTTCTTTATTCATTCTAGAGACTACTATGTACCAGGCTCTGTGCTAGTCTGGAAAACAGAGGCAAAGAGAGGGGACTTTAACAGCATTGATTAAAGAAAGCTTCCTCATGGAGGTGACAAGATAAATCTTCCTGAAAAACAATAATAAACCGGGCAAAGAAAGCATGGTGGTATTTTCAATGGCACTATTCTGGGATGTCACATTAGTGACCCATAAGGAATGAACCATGCCCTCCTTTATCTTTCCTTGTACAGTCCTGTCCACACTGATCTGAACGTAGCTACTTGGCTTCCAACTATAGTCAATGAGATCTTAGCAATGTGATGTAAGCAGAGGTTCATATGTACTGTTTTAAACTGTTTTGTGTCCCCACCCAAATTCATATGTTGAAGCCCTAAACCACAATGTGACTGTATTTAGAGATAGGGCCACTAACAGAAGTAATTAAAGGTTAAATGTGGTCATAGGGTGGGTCACTCATCTGATAGGATTAGTGTCCTTATAAGAAGAGACACTAGAGAGCTCACTAGAGAGCTTTCTCTCTCTGAATGCAATCACCAAAGAAAGGCCATGTGAGGACATAGAGAGAGTTTGCCATCTGCGAACCGTGAGCAGAGCCCTCAGCAGAAACTGAATTGACTGGAACCTTGATCTTGGACTTCCAGACTCCAGAGCTGTAAGAAACAAATTTCTGTTGTTTAAGCCACCCAGTCTGTGGCATTTTGTTATGGTAGTCCAAGCTGACTAAGACATGCATTTTCACATGAGTTGGAATGTGAAATCTGGTACCTACCCACACTTTTATTGAAGACCAGACTATCCTCTTGTATAGAAAGGCTGCATGGAAAATCCCTGGAGGGTGAGACACCACGTGGAAGAAAATTAAGAATCCAACTCTCTCCTGCATTCACACACAACCATGTGAATGACGCAGCTGACACAACATGGAGCAAAGGACCCATCAAATTTGCACAAAATAAGTGTAACAAATATTAAATTATTGTTGTTTTAAACCACTGTGTTATGTGATCATTTGCTTTGCAGCAACTATTAACTCAAACAGGCAAATGGCTTGAAAAAGATGCTGTGTTTGGGAACATGCAAATAGTTCAGTTGTGGTTAAAAAAAAAAAATGTGTAAGGTGAGAAAGAGATGTAGTTCATTAAGGATACTATCAAGAAAACAATTTATAATGGAATTAGAGTATTTAGTATAATAATTTGTTCTTTATTATTAAACTAATACATACAATTTTTGTCTGAATTGTACATTGTTTTGTTAATTCACTATGTTGGAACACAGTGATAAACCAAACATATATAGTCTCTGGCTTTCAAGAAAACTTCGAGGAAATTTGGTTTTAAAGGTGTGACTCTAGATCTTCCTATCTTCCCCCTATGTAGAAAGTTAGAAAGAGTATCTTTCCCACCGTAATAGGAAAAAAGATGGATAATTTACATTATCATTATGTTTATATAACCCAACAGAGAGCTAGGGTTACAGGGCAACCAAGTACTATGAAATCTTAAGGAAAGATAGGCACCTCAGAGAGGGGACACATGTGAACACTGGCTTACCTGTAGCAACAGGAGGACAATGGGGCCCCCATAAAGCAGGAAAGAAGAATTCAGCTACAAAGTTTAACAAATTACTAAAGACCAAGTGTGTGTTTGTGTGTGAGTATAAACTCCTAGGTGCTGCAAACACAAAGTGAGTACACACATGTACACATACACAGACACTGGCCCTTCTCTGTGGACCACTCTGGTATCCCTGAGAAAGCCTTTATTTTACCCATAGTAAGAGAGTAGACTCCTAAATTTAATTCCAAGTTTATAAAGCTGAAGCTGTGTACAATGATGACCCTGCCTTTTAGTGTCTCTATTTTTTTTTTTCAAGCAGAGTTTGGTGTACTGAATAATAAATGGAACATATAAACATATATGCCTCATCCCTTCTGATGATGAGAACATGAGTTTCTGCAAGTGATCCAGACTATGGCACCAGCCTAAATACTCTGGTTTGAGTTGAGGAACTGGAGGATCAATTTCAACTTCATCAAATCTCCTCAGGCACTGTCCAGGTATAAATGAGCATGTGTAACAGAACAGTGGTTCAGTGGTGCAAAGTTGGGAACATATGATGGCTGTGGCAGAACTTTGATCTTTTGCTCTTTGTGGATTTTTGCATATCTAATTCACGAGCTGGGGCATTCTTACTTAGAACAGTTTATAGCTGACCAAACTAGGTGTAGTCCTGCTTCGATATCCCATGAATGGCTCTAATGTTTTAATACTGGCTTTTATGCTTATTAGCAAACACAGGTTTACATTTTTACAAACTCCTGGACTCCATTCCCAAGCCATGAACACTGGTCTGGGGCTATTTATAACAGAAGGAAATGGCACATTTTAAATAATTTACACAAAATTTTTTCTCTGTTCTTATTCTCCCTAAGAAGAGGAAAATGTTATATAATTCAATGAATTCCTGACCTATAATGGTTAAGTAGTAAGATACATATTATTATCAGAGAACATAAAATAATTTTGCCTTTAAAGGTTTTGAATATAATCTATGACTAATATAAAGTATACTGTTTTATTTAATTTTTTCTTTTTGCTATACTTGAATCTTGATGAAAGGTTAATGAAACAGGTCTTTGTAAATGTATGACCTAACCAAAATCTAACACCAGACCATCCATATCATCTTTCCTTAGGAGTTTCATAAGTCTTCATATTTAAGATACACACAAGCCTAAACCACCAGGCTTGGTGTACTATATAAATAAAGTGTTATCAACTAGTAGCAGAAAAACAAAAAGGAACATTACATAAAGAAGTAATAAAGAGCCTTTGTGCAATTGCCCGTATAGTTCACTGATGCAATTGTCACACAAAACTCTAAGACAATAATTTGTGTTCAGAGCTTGAATCTGAAACACATAAATTTAAAATATCAAGCAAATATAAGATCTTCATGTTATAATTTCTTGACTTTAAGAATTTTATCTTGATATCTACCAAAGACTTTTAGTTCATTGTTTTATTTAGATATTCAAGTCTATAACAAATTTATTCATGAAGGGTATTTCGGTATTGCTGAGGCAAAGATGCAGATCACCATTGTTTTCTTTATCTTGTATTTTGAAAAGAAGATTCATGACATATGATTTGACTTTGAATTCTTTGAATGCTAGATGGTAAATGAGCCATAAATTTATTCATTGTAGGAATCATATTGGAAGGATTATCTACGTTTGTTTTGAATTTCCAGTTCAGATTCTCAAATTTGAGCCAAAACTATAATATGAATAGCTGATAAACAGTTCTGGTATCTCTGATAATTATCAATATAATGGAAAATTTGAGAAATAACAGAATAAATTACCAAAAATTTATACTGATTCTCTGAAAGCACAAATTATTTTGAAGTAATAAGTTAACCCATTTAAGGAGCTTTGTAGTGACCAACTCACTAAATTACTGTTGTCACCTGGAAAAGTACAAATTTAAAATAAGAAAACCTAGGTTTGAATGCTGGCTCAGCAATTCGTTATTTGTTTGTTCAGGATGAAGTTAACAGTATAAATTTCAATTCTCTCATCTACAATAGGGTAGATAAAATTAAATAAATAGATTCTGGACCATCATAGAGCTGAATTATTATTATTTTTTAATTGTAGTATGGTTGATTTACAGTTTTGTATTAGCTTCAGGTATACAGCAACCTGAATTCAGTTTCACATGTATAACTGTGATTCAGTTATACATATATTTATATTTTCAGATTCTTTTCCCTTATAGTTTGTTACAAAATATTGAGTGTAGTTTCCTGTGCTATACAGTAGGTCCTTGTTGATTATCTGTTTTATATATAGTAGTGTGTGTATGTTAATTCCAAACTCCTAATTTTTCCCTCCCCGCCCCTTACCCTTTGGTAACCATACGTTTGTTTTCTATGTCTGTGGATCTATTTCTGTTCTGTGTATACATTCATTTGTATCTTTTTTTTAGATTCCACATATAAGTGACACCATATGATATTTGTCTTTTTCTGTCTGGCTTACTTCACTTAGTATGATAATCTCTAGGTCCATACATGTTAGAGCTGAATTATTGTTAGCTTGCATTGTTATTGTGGAGGGAAAACTTTTTTCTGCATTCCACCCTTTCTAGGAAAATGTACTTCCATCTACAATTCTGGCCATTGGATCTACACACAACTATTGCCTAAGGCATTACCTGAGTAGTGGAAGACAAACATTTTTTTTTTAAATCCTCAATTAGGTGTTGTTAATCTACCAAATATCCTAAATTAGCATATTAATTCTCTTGTCCTTCTCTGTAAACTTAAACTTTCCCTCAGGTGGAGGGTTGGGAATAAGCAAGCATATTCTCATACATTAGCCACGCTTTCTTTCATCTTTATTACTAAAAAAGGTCATATTACATTTCCTGTATGATCTCTCTCTTGTTTTCTGTCTCAATTAGTTTAGAACTGCACTTAAATAGAGGGGTATTGATTATTGGGTCCCATTTGAACAATAATTATCACCCATCTCATGGCACGATTTTGAGAGAAAAGGGATAATCCGTGTAAAAATGCTTAGAAAGAGGTATGGCACATATTAAACGTTAGCTATTATAATTTTTAATATTTTTCAAAAAATCTAAACATTCTTAAGAAGTAATTGAAGTACAAAGAGGATCAAAAGAGTTTATGGCTCTTGCATGTCATTTTAACTAATAACACATTACATGAGTGTAAATGATTTTCCAGTTCACGGCATGAATTAGACTGCATTCCAAGATATTTTATTCTTGAAAAAGATTGTGTGTATGTAAATATCACATCTTCTCTGAGTCATCTCAATTAGTCACACTGTACTAGCAAATATCTTAGTGGAACAAAAATTTCAGAATAGGATTAGAAATACATATGATTTCAATAATAAAATAAAGGTAATGATTATACTTTTAGTGCTTGAATAAAGAAGTATATTCTAACAAATAATATATTTTACTGTCTTTTGAAGAAAATAAACATATTCAAATAACAATTTTGGTCCCCACCGTCTTGTCTATTAAGAATTCTAGTATATTAGGTTTTTACAGTGTAGTAGGAGATGAGCATAAGCATTTAGGTATTAAGTAGACAGAAAAAAGCAGTTTGTATTTGGAACAATTTTACAACTTGTTTTTGACATAAAACCAGACTTCAGCTATAACTTTTTGATAACTCTAGACCATGATTCAAAAATGAGTGTCATAAAAATTATGCTAGATCTTGAATGTATCTTATTGATAGAATATATTCAAGCATATTAGCAAAATAATTCACATCTGATCTGAGAGTCTTACAAAATATGTAATACTGTGTGGAACATCATACCCTTTGAAAGAATTTCACATCAATGAACTAGCATTTTCATCATACAGATTCTTCAGGTACTATGAAATATTATTATTAATAGACAGAAGAATAGACACTTGGAGAAGTAAAGAAATCCCCCTAACTTGAAGAGGGATTAATAGTAAGATTTTGATGCTGTTCCATTGCCATTAGATCCAGGTATCCCAGCAAGTTTCTCTTTTTAGCACATAGAGAAAATGACTTTTTTTTTTTTTGTACAATGCACTGAGGTAAAAAAACCAAGGTTTCTCAAACCAGAAGCTACAGCACTGGGCCACCTGTTCTCCCAGCCAATCTCTCCCAAATGGTGAGGATTTCAATAATCAGCCTTAATAATAAAGTACTGAAATATTTAAACAACCATTAGAAAGCTTTGATAGTATTTTGCATGTTTAGATTTCCTGGTGATGTCAAGAACATTATTAATTATACACTGTTGTTCACTAATTTTAGTTCATTATTATATAGCATGTATACATCATCTTCAGGCACTGTAAGACTTTAAAAATTGTTTTATAGTATGCCTTAATTACAAATAAACTAGTTATATTAAAAAGCAAACACTTTTTCACCAACCATTCAATTTTGTGCACACAAGAGTAAGAATGTATTTTAGATCACCACCATTGTTCATTTTTACTTTAATTGAAATGTTTAATAAGAATTTTAATGCATATCAAATAGCATTTTGTGATATAGTAGATTGAGTGGTTTAATAATATTGCTTATTGAATTTTTCCTGATTTTTCAGAACACATAATACTGGAGAAAATGAACAGAAAGAAAGAAATTAAACTTGTAATTGACATATTTAAAAACAGAAAAACATAGACTATACTTCTCACTCCAGCTTCATTATTGCCTTGAGACAGACTTTTGTAAATCATTCTAAATTAAAACTTAAAAATCATATATTTGACATTCTGAACTGCCGTAGAACAAAAGAAAAGTTATTTCAGACCAAATGTTAATAAGATGGTGGATTACTGGCTATAATACTATGGAATGCTAATTGATGGTAGAGATACTAGCTCTAAAGGAAAGATTTTTAACAATAATGTTCTCTGATGATATTATTAGTGCAAGTTCATGTGCCCGATGCACAGTGAGGCCAAACAAACTGAAACATTGGAGTGTGGAGCAGAGAAAGATTTATTGCAGGGCCATGCAAGGAGATGGGTGGCTCAAACCCTGAGGTCCCCAAGGGTTTTGGCAAAGCTTATATAAAAGCCAGGTAGGGAGGGGGTTTGCAGAGTATGTGATCAGCTCCTGAACATTTCTCTGATTGGCTGATGGTGAGATAACAGGGCGGTGTCACAGGGGTTAACATTATCAGTCCTTTGGCTCCAGGAGGCCTGGGGTCATCAAGTAGATAACATCTTCCATTTGGTGAGAGGTTTTCACATCTGTAAAACAACTCAGGAAAATTGCATCAAATACTGTTATCCAGGTACTTCAAAGAGGAACTAAAGTAGAGGATATGGGGGAAGGGCCTGTCTCAGGGAGGTCCCAGAGGGCCCTGCTTGATTATAGTATTTAAGCAGGTAATATTTTTATTTTAATATACATACTCAAAGAAAAAAGTTACATAAAATTTTGCTGTTATTTCATTAAACTATTACCTAATTAATAGGAGCATAAAATATAAATTTTAACTTTTATAAACCCATTCAAATTCATCCTGCTTAAAAATAATCTCTTTTAAGGGATATTACAGCAGTCATTACTAATTACACATTCAAAAAAGAGACTAGGTCTTTACAATTTAGGAAGCCAAATATAAAAACTGAAACATAGTGGTAGCCAGGGTGTCCCTTTAAGCATATTTTATATACTTATTTATTGATGAAACTATACTAATGGAAATGTGTGGATCCAAGTCCATGCTTGTTCTTAGAACAAAAGCCTTCCATAAAGCTATGTCTAATTAAAAATTTTAAAGACTTGATTCATTCAATTTTATATAATTTGTTAAACTATTCACAATGCATAGTGGATCCAGCAATTCTAAGACATAATTGTAGATGTGAGATGTGCTTTTATAGATAAATCAAAATGATTTGGAATTCTAAAGAATATTCAGAGGCAGCTTAATTGTGCTTCTTGTATTAGAAATTCCTCTTAGAGAAGATCAAAGTAAATCTACAGTCTATATAAGAAAAGAGTTAACGTTCTGTTTGTCTAGCAAACCAGATTTGGTCTAAAATCTTTGGTTAATGTCTTCAACATATGTTTCATTATGTTTTATGTGCCACATGTCTATTTTTCTAAATATATCCAAGGAAAGCTATTAAATCATAACATTTAGCAAATATTCACATTTCTATAACAAGATTGTATCATTCATTTCTGTACCATAATAGCATTACATCCTATTATGAATCACATTATAAAGAGTTTAGAAAAGGTTTTATGAATCTTTGAAGAAAAATTAAGACACCTATTATCTGCATTCTTATATTTTATTATACAAGATATTCAATCTTAAAAATGTCCTTAATCTTTTAAATCAAAATATTTTTTTAAAAA
Source organism: Phocoena phocoena (assembly GCF_963924675.1). NCBI lineage: Eukaryota > Metazoa > Chordata > Mammalia > Artiodactyla > Phocoenidae > Phocoena > Phocoena phocoena. The sequence continues at coordinate 55,239,166 of NC_089235.1, forward strand.
GACAAGAATTTGGGTATTAGAGGAATTGTAAATATAAGCTCAATCTAAAAACTTAGGGAGTGAAGAGATTTCCCAAAGCTATCATACTTTATAGAAATGTTACCTCTACCAAATAAAACAGAAGTAACAGTTGTCTACTGACAGTTATGTTCACTGTCAGTGAACTATGGCTCTAGTCAGCAGGAATGTTATGAGTCCCTGTTGCCCATGCAAATCATCAAGACATGTTTTCATTGAGAAGAGAGTGATTAGGGAACTATTTTTATAAAATAAGTCATGTCCTTATGGGACGGCATCATGAGTTAGAAATTTTTGCAATCTAGCTTATGTTTATTTTTCTTTTACCTTCACTTTAAGCCAGAGCTAAATTTGGTTTATTCTGCCATTTAATGAATATAAATTCTATAAAGGTGCCTACCAAGCATACTATAATAATTCAGATGGAATTGTATCACAGGATGTACTTATGCACAGAACCGCAATCAAAAGCCTAGGGGTTTTGTTTTCTTTTTCTTCCAAATCTCTCCTTATCCATCCTCTGTGTTGGCTTCCTTCTCATCCTGGTAGTAAGGTGGCTTTAGCAATACAAGGCCTTATCACACCCAAAGAAGTAAGTCTATGTCTTCCAGGGGAATTTGATAAGATCAAGGGACCCTCCTGTCAAATTTCCCCTCATATTTCATTGGCCAGGATGGAATGTTCTCATTTCTTAAATGATTCCCAACAAGATAAGTGAGATTTCCCTTAGGCCTCATATGACAGAGACTGGGTTTTCAGCTTCTCCCCAATACAAAGCTGCAAGGTGGAGAGTTGTAGACATGAATAGTTTAGGTTCTGTAAGGAAGAGAGAAGGAAAGAATGCTAGTAAACAACTAACAGTTTCTAACATACAGGCTATACTAAAGAGACTAAAAATATGTGTATATACTAATTGCTATAAAGCATGATATGTCTCCAAATATATGCTACAATACTGTCCACTAAAATCAATGTCAGTTACTTACAATCAGTGATTTATGATCTAAATATCTAATTAATTCTTCATATGGGCCACGGAATAAGCCATGTAGACAGAATGCTCTGTTCACAGAGATTATCTTTCTGGTATTATCTGAATTTTTTTTTCAGTGATTAATCAAATAAAATGAATATTTTCCCAAAATATTATCCAAATAACTATTCATGTCAATCATTCAGCATGCACTGATTGAGCATTTTTAAAATTATGTATGAGCTAAAAGGGGATAAAAACAAGGTAAGTATTTACTGCTGTTGAGCTTATATGCTAACAATTAGTAACAGGTGTCACTAAGCCAATAGAAGTTTTTAAATTAATCAGAAAATTTAGATTTCATGTAAGATGAATATTGAAAATTGATAAAGAAGTCTATAAGGAAGGATCAACTAGTTTAAATAAACAATAAAAGAACATGGATATGCTTATGACCAATTATTTAGTGTGGTGTACTACAAAAGTACAGAACCTTTAAGGAATGGATACTTATTTTTCCCTAGTCAGTAATTAGTTCCTTTTTCTTCTTCTTTTTTTTTTTAGCAAGTAATATTTTCATCTTCACTTATTATCATTTGTCTTATTCTCAAGCATGCTTTCTCCATGTATCAATGGAGGTGACTCCGTAGTTTAGGATTTTGTAACCCTTACTGCCAGTGCTTGCTTCTAGAAGGAAAAAGATTAAGCATCTCTCCTTCAGCATCCATACCAATCTCTAAACATGATATTTATTGGCTAAACGATACTTCCATGCCTGTAACAAGGAATGTGAAACAAGTTGACATATGGCAGGGAAGGCTGTTTCCCAAAGGAAAAGATGCTAAGCTAATGAAAGTAGATGTCTATTACATGATATTTAGAAAGAAAAGAAAATCTTTATTCATAGCTTAAATATGTGGTAAAAAAAAGGGAACTGCCTTGAATACTAAGGTTTATATTGTCATGAGAATGGGAGAAACAGAGGTTTCACTGACGAAAACTGGAAGATATATTATTCTTTTGCAGCCCCAGAACACTTAAGTGGCTGACAAATGGTCACAAATAGGACTTGAATGAATATATGAGTGTATAAATGAGTTAAAAAAGGTAAAGTCAAACAGATAATTGAAATACTTGCTATGTATCAAGCCTTGTATTGAAAATACAAGGAATAAAATGACCCGGTCTTTATCTTCAAGGATTTGAACCTTGTTGGGGAAGATATTATATATATGCATATAATTATGATAAAAATCTCATAGATGGTGATTACCATTTGAATTATTCCAGCAAAGTATTCCAGAGGTAAAGGCAAGATGATTAATGTCAAGTGGACTAAAAGAGTTGAAAAAGAATCAGGGATAGCTTTTTAAATGAAATTTGTATGCTTGGGCCTTTGATGGTGGATAGGACATTCACTGAGTGTTGGCTGACATAATTTAAGAAAAGGATATATTCCCCATATGACTTAACATGGTTTAAAGCAATCAATAAATAATGATATTCTGGCATATAACAAACATTGCTGAGTTCCTATGATGTTAGCCACACAGTTCTCAGAACCAGGGGATGAACTGAACATTTCTCATTTCAACTTACATCTTAGTGGAGAGGGTCAAACAAACAGAGGAAGAGTAAAAAAGAAGAAAACAATACATACCAAGAAATGTACAAACATTATGAATATTCATTATCTAGTATCCTCCTCAGGTACAAAATTAAGATTAAAATTAGTATTTTCCTTGCAGTTCAGGTAACCAGTGCCATAAAAACATTACATAAGCAACATGAGCAATATAAAAGCACTATGACCAGAGACTCAATGTAACTGTGGTAATATAAGTCCTGGAGCAAATCAAACCAGCCAAACAAATTTAACTTGGCAATTCCTTTTTCCTCTATAAGTTAGGATGTTAAAATTCATGCCAGGAGAATTGAAAGAAATAGTTCATAATTTATGGATGTCAGTTTCATACATTTTTATTATACACATTATTGTCAATAAATACCACTTGGGATTTCAAATAAATGATGACATTAAACTAAATACACTGAGTAAGTCTCTGTAGTGGGCTGATAATATAAACAGTTATTTACAATAGCTACACATTTACGAAGATTATATGTTATTGTTGAAAGCTCTATCTGTAGTTACATTTATTGTATTAATATAACACAGTATATCATATTGGATTTATTTACATTTAAATCTGGATGATGTGAGATATTTTAATGAAAAAGCTAACCATTACGATATTTCACGGAGAAAATAGCAAAGAGAAATATTTTGTGATCTTTTGAAACAGAAATTACAATATTGCAATGTCAAATTAAGTCTTCCTCTTTACTTGGAAAGTGGCTTATTGGGATTTAAGGGATTTATAATAAACACTTCAATGTGATAAATGACTTTATCCAGCTATTTATTTTAATTTTTTCAGATAAACCCTTTAAAAAGAAATCTCAGAATAGATATAATTTTCATAGTTGTGCTCAAATACAGGCAGGGTGAGATTTATCAGAAAGCAGCTGGCTTCCTGGGCAATGCTCCACAGTGGCTTAGAGGAAACTCTCCTGGTGTTAATTGGCAGTTTGTTTTTCACAGGACCACTGTGGCTAAATGATGTCCCTGGAGCTGTAAGGAGGAGAGAAATGAGAGAGAAATGATCCACTTCCCCATTCTGATTCCTTAATTCTAGAAAATTGCTGAAACAGACAAATAACAAATATATAATCCAAACTTCATTGCCCTTTGTTCCCACTCAATTTTACATTCATTTCAATAATGTAGATTCTGTGCATATTGTTTTATACTCAAGGAAAACTGTTTCTGAACAAATATTTTTCTCTTTTAGAAAGATGACCTTGATGTACTGCCTTAATAGCCTGCGGTAATTATCTTATTTTGAAAGAGAGACTTTGTCAATTAGGGAAACCAATATGTACTTATACATTGTCAAGGTTACAGCTCTTATTTTAATAGGAAACTATTTTGGTCTAAATTTTCACATATATTTAAATAATCCGTCACATATCTATCTTTTGATGTGAAAGATTAACTTGATTGTGTAAGACATTCCCCTCACCCCCATTCCATCTTGATATAAAGAGTTACTTTAAAAATATCTTCTATAGAAAACATTTGATTTGGGTTTTAGTTAATATTTTAGTATTTCTTCTGGAAATACTGTCTTTTTTTTTTGTAATGGGGTGGTATTGTTTCGCCTTAAGGGAAAAAAATCCAGGCCAAATATAATATGATTAACTGAAGATATGGGAATATGTGGAATAATTTTTCTTGCTGTTTCTAGTCCATTTCCTACTCTTCTCCACCCTGTTGAGAGCTTGGGATAGCTGGCCCACCTCATTGGGTAGTCTTGCCCACTAGCTTCTCCTTGGTTTTAATTAATGCTGAACACTAGCAATATGTCAGGAGAGGGGAGACTGAAACTGAGCTATGCATTCCCTTGACTCCTCTCTGTAATGTCATGAAGTGTGGCTTTTTTACACCACCCAAAGCCAGAGCTTCTATTGATACCACTCGGATATCTCTTTTTTTTTCTGGCAGGGTAAGTGATCCCTCTTCTCACCCCTTTAGTCATAAGAGGGCCAGTGATGCTGGGGCCATTCATGCTAGCCCCATGACTTGCACTATCTCCCTTGAGTTTCCTCATACCTTTGTTAAATAGAGCCATTATTAAATTCTTTTCAGATTAATTTGCGTGCGCCATCTCTTTCTTCCAAGACCCTGAACAATACAGGGAACATTTTTTTTCCCCTGCCACTACTGTTCTTATTTTGATTATGTGTAGCAATTTCATAATATCTATTAGAATTCAGTAGAGTATAACATATATTACAGTAATGTGTGTACTTGCCTTCCATTGTATTAGATTGTAAATATTTTGATAGCTAAGACCTTGTCTAATTAATTTTACCCTCTACAGAACACTTAGCACAGGGATTCACATTGTAGGAACTCAAGTAATATTTTATAAAGGTTGAGTTATTTATGGGTAAATGAAGTCTGGGTGAATTTATTTGTTATTTATTTCCTCTTTTCATGCATGGGAAAAAAACTCTCTTAAATATATATTTCTTTTTCTCTTCAAAGTAAGTTTTATTGAGTGAATAAGCAACTCATTGTCAAAGAAAATAATTCATTTCTTTCTAACTGAGTAATATGGTATCACCGGGGTTATAAGTAGAAGGTATGAAGAGCTTAACTTTTGTACTTCCTTCACCAATTTTTTTTAATCCTTGAAATGTAAAACAGATTATTTTATTTTTTAACATCTTTATTGGGGTATAATTGCTTAACAATGGTATGTTAGTTTCTGCTTTATAACAAAGTAAATCAGTTATACATATATATATATGTTCCCATATCTCTTCCCTCTTACATCTCCCTCCTTCCCAACCTCCCTATCCCACCCCTCCAGGTGGTCACAAAGCACCGAGCTGATATCTCTGTGCTATGTGGCTGCTTCCCACTAGCAATCTACCTTACGTTTGGTAGTGTATATATGTCCATGCCTCTCTCTCACTTCGTCACAGCTCACCCTTCCCTCTCCCCATATCCTCAAGTCCATTCTCCAGTAGGTCTGTGTCTTTATTCCTGTCTTACCCCTAGGTTCTTCATGACATTATTTTTCTTAAATTCCATATATATGTGTTAGCATACAGTATTTGTCTTTCTCTTTCTGACTTTCTTCACTCTGTATGACAGACTCTAGGTCTATCCACCTCATTACAAATAGCTCAATTTCATTTCTTTTCATGGCTGAGTAGTATTCCATTGTATATATGTGCCACATCTTCTTTATCCATTCATCCAATGATGGGCACTTAGGTTGTTTCCATCTCCAGGCTATTGTAAATAGAGCTGCAATGAACATTTTGGTACATGACTCTTTTTGAATTTTGGTTTTCTCAGGGTATATGCCCAGTAGTGGGATTGCTGGGTCATATGGTAGTTCTATTTGTAGTTTTTTAAGGAACCTCTATACTGTTCTCCATAGTGGCTGTACCAATTCACATTCCCACCAGCAGTGCAGGAGTGTTCCCTTTTCTCCACACCCTCTCCAACATTTACTGTTTCTAGATTTTTTGATGATGGCCATTCTGACTGGTGTGAGATGATACCTCATTGTAGTTTTGATTTGCATTTCCCTAATGATTAATGATGTTGAGCATTCTTTCATGTGTTTGTTGGCAGTCTGTATATCTTCGTTGGAGAAATGTCTATTTCGGTCTTCTGCCCATTTTTGGATTGGGTTGTTTGTTTTTTTTGTTATTGAGCTGCATGAGCTGCTTGTAAATTTTGGAAATTAATCTGTTGTCAGTTGCTTCATTTGCAAATATTTTCTCTCATTCTGAGGGTTGTCTTTTCGTCTTGTTTATGGTTTCCTTTGCTGTGCAAAAGCTTTGAAGTTTCATTAGGTCCCATTTGTTTATTTTTGTTTTTATTTCCATTTCTCTAGGAGGTGGGTCAAAAAGGATCTTGCTGTGATTTGTGTCATAGAGTGTTCTGCCTATGTTTTCCTCTAAGAGTTCGATAGTTTCTGGCCTTACATTTAGGTCTTTAATCCATTTTGAGCTTATTTTTGTATATGGTGTTAGGGAGTGATCTAATCTCATACTTTTACATGTACCTGTCCAGTTTTCCAGCACCACTTGTTGAAGAGGCTCTCCTTTCTCCACTGTACATTCCTGCCTCCTTTATCAAAGATAAGGTGACCATATGTGCGTGGGTTTATCTCTGGGCTTTCTATCCTGTTCCATTGATCTATCTTTGTGTTTTTGTGCCAGTACCATACTGTCTTGATTACTGTAGCTTTGTAGTACAGTCTGAAGTCAGGGAGCCTGATTCCTCCAGCTCCGTTTTTCCTTCTCAAGATTGCTTTGGCTATTCGGGGTCTTTTGTGTTTCCATACAAATTGTGAAATTTTATGTTCTAGTTCTGTGAAAAATGCCAGTGGAAGTTTGATAGGGATTGCATTGAATCTGTAGATTGCTTTAGGTAGTAGAGTCATTTTCACAATGTTGATTCTTCCAATCCAAGAACATGGTATATCTCTCCATCTATTTGTATCATCTTTAATTTCTTTCATCAGTGTCTTATAATTTTCTGCATACAGGTCTTTTGTCTCCTTAGGTAGCTTTATTCCTAGATATTTTATTGTTTTTGTTGCAATGGCAAATGGGAGTGTTTTCTTGATTTCACTTTCAGATTTTTCATCATTAGTGTATAGGAATGCAAGAGATTTCTCTGCATTAATTTTGTATCCTGCAACTTTACCAAATTCATTGATTAGCTCTCATAGTTTTCTGGTGGCATCTTTAGGATTCTCTGTGTATCATGTCATCTGCAAACAGTGACAGATTTACTTCTTCTTTTCCGATTTGGATTCCTTTTATTTCCTTTTCTTCTCTGATTGCTGTGGCTCAAACTTCCAAAACTATATTGAATAAGAGTGGTGAGAGTGGGCAACCTTGTCTTGTTCCTGATCCTAGTGGAAATGCTTTCAGTTTTTCACCATTGAGGATGATGTTAGCTGTGGGTTTGTCATATATGGCCTTTATTATGTTGAGGAAAGTTTCCTCTGTGCCTACTTTCTTCAGGGTTTTTATCATAAATGGGTGTTGAATTTTGTCAAAAGCTTTCTCTGCATCTATTGAGATGATCATATGGTTTTTCTCCTTCAGTTTGTTAATATGGTTTATCACATTGACTGATTTGCGTATATTGAAGAATCCTTGCATTCCTGGAATAAACCCCACTTGATCATGGTATCTGATCCTTTTAATGTGCTGTTGGATTCTGTTTGCTAGTATTTTGTTGAGGATTTTTGCATCTGTGTTCATCAGTGATATTGACCTGTAGTTTTCTTTCTTTGTGACATCCTTGTCTGGTTTTGGTATCAAGGTGATGGTGGCCTCGTAGAATGAATTTGGGAGTGTTCCTCCCTCTGCTATATTTTGGGAGAGTTTGAGAAGGATAGGTGTTAGCTCTTCTCTAAATGTTTGATAGAATTCACCTGTGAAGCCATCTGGTCCTGGGCTTTTGTTTGTTGGAAGATTTTTAATCACAGTTTCAATTTCAGTGCTTGTGATTGGTCTGTTCATATTTTCTGTTTCTTCCTGATTCAGTCTTGGCAGTTGTGCATTTCTAAGAATTTGTCCATTTCTTCCAGGTTGTCCATTTTTTTGGCATAGAGTTGCTTGTAGTAATCTCTCATGATCTTTTGTATTTCTGCAGTGTCAGTTGTTACTTCTCCTTTTTCATTTCTAATTCTATTGATTTGAGTCTTCTCCCTTTTTTCTTGATGAGTCTGGCTAATGGTTTATCTATTTTGTTTATCTTCTCAAAGAACCAGCTTTTAGTTTTATTGATCTTTGCAATTGTTTCCTTCATTTCTTTTTCATTTATTTCTGATCTGATTTTTATGATTTCTTTCCTTCTGCTAACATTGGGTTTTTTTGGTTCTTCTTTCTCTAATTGCTTTAGGTGCGAGGTTTGGTTGTTTATTCGAGATGTTTCCTGTTTCTTAAGGTGGGCTTGTATTGCTATAAACTTCCTTCTTAGAACAGCTTTTGCTGCATCCCATAGGTTTTGGGTCGTCGTGTCTCCATTGTCATTTGTTTCTAGGTATTTTTTAATTTCCTCCTTGATTTCTTCAGTGTTCACTTCATTACTAAGTAGTGTATTGTTCAGCCTCCATGTGTTTGTATTTTTTACAGATCTTTTCCTGTAATTGATATCTAGTCTCATGGCATTGTGGTCAGAAAAGGTACTTGATACAATTTCAATTTTCTTAAATTTACCAAGGCTTGATTTGTAACCCAAGATATGATCTATCCTGGAGAATGTTCCATGAGCACTTGAGAAAGATGTGTATTCTGTTGTTTTTGGATGGAGTGTCCTATAAATATCAATTAAGTCCATCTTGTTTAATGTATCATTTAAAGCTTGTGTTTCCTTATTTATTTTCATTTTGGATGATCTGTCCATGGGTGAAAGTGTGTTAAAGTCCTCTACTATGAATGTGTTACTGTCGATTTTCCCTTTTATGGTTGTTAGTATTTGCCTTATGTATTGAGGTGCTCCTATGTTGGGTGCATAAATATTTACAATTGTTATATCTAGGGCTTCCCTGGTGGTGCAGTGGTTGAGAGTCTGCCTGCTGATGCAGGGGACATGGGTTCGTGCCCTGGTCCAGGAAGATCCCACATGCTCTGGAGCAGCTAGGCCTGTGAGCCGTGGCCGCTGAGTCTGCGCGTCTGGAGCCTGTGCTACGCAACGGGATAGACCACAGCAGTGAGAGTCTCGCGTACCATAAAAAAAAAAAAATTGTTATATCTTCTTCTTGGATCGATCCCTTGATCATTATGTAGTGTCCTTCTTTGTGTCTTCTAATAGTCTTTATTTTAAAGTCTGTTTTGTCTGATATGAAAATTGCTACTCCCGCTTTCTTTTGTTTTCCATTTGCATGGAATATCTTTTTCCATCCCCTTACTTTCAGTCTGTATGTGTCTCTAGGTCTGAAGTGGGTTTCTTGTAGACAGCATATATATGGGTCTTGTTTTTATATCCATTCAGCCAATCTGTGTCTTTTGGTGGGAACATTTACATTTAAGGTAATTATCGATATGTATGTTCCTATTCCTATTTTCTTAATTGTTTTGGGTTCGTTATTGTAGGTCTTTTCCTTCTCTTGTGTTTCCTTGCCTAGAGAAGTTCATTTAGCATTTGTTGTAAAGCTGGTTTGGTGGTGGTGAACTCTCTCAGCTTTTTCTTGTCTGTAAAGGTTTTAATTTCTCCATCAAATCTGAATGAGATCCTTGCTGGGTAGAGTAATCTTGGTTGCAGGTTTTTCTCCTTCATCACTTTCAGTATGTCCTGCCACTCCCTTCTGGCTTGCAGAGTTTCTGCTGAGAAATCAGCTGTTAACCTTATGGAGATTCCCTTGTGTGTTATTTTTCCCTTGCTGCTTTTAATATGCTTTCTTTGTATTTAATTTTTGACAGTTTGATTAATATGTGTCTTGGCATATTTCTCCTTGGATTTATCCTGTATGGGACTCTCTATGCTTCCTGGACTTGATTAACTATTTCCTTTCCCATATTAGGGAAGTTTTCGACTATAATCTCTTCAAATATTTTCTCAGTCCCTTTCTTTTTCACTTCTTTTTCTGAAACCCTATAATTCGAATGTTAGTGTGTTTAATGTTGTCCCAGAGGTCTCTGAGACTGTCCTCAGTTCTTTCCATTCTTTTTTCTTTATTTTGCTCTGCAGTAGTTATTTCCACTATTTTATCTTCCATGTCACTTATCCATTCTTCTGCCTCAGTTATTCTGCTATTGATTCCATCTAGAGTATTTTTAATTTCATTTATTGTGTTGTTCATCATTGTTTGTTTCATCTTTAGTTCTTCTAGGTCCTTGTTAAATGTTTCTTGCATTTTGTCTATTCTATTTCCAAGATTTTGGATCATCTTTACTATCATTGTTCTGAATTCTTTTTCAGGTAGACTGCCTATTTCCTCTTCATTTGTTAGGTCTGGTGGGTTTTTATCTTGCTCCTTCATCTGCTGTGTGTTTTTCTGTCTTCTCGTTTTGCTTATCTTACTGTGTTTAGGGTCTCCTTTTTATAGGCTGCACGTTCGTAGTTTCTGTTGTTTTTGATGTCTGTCCCCAGTGGCTAAGGTTGGTTCAGTGGGTTTTGTAGACTTCCTGGTGGAGGGGACTAGTGTCTGTGTTCTGGTGGATGAGGCTGGATCTTGTCTTTCTGGTGGGCAGGTCCACGTCTGGTGGTGTGTTTTGGGGTGTCTGCGGACTTATTATGATTTTAGGCAGTCTCTCTGCTAATGGGTGGGGTTGTGTTCTTGTCTTGCTAGTTGTTTGGCATAGGGTGTCCAGCACTGAAGCTTGCTGGTTGTTGAGTGAAGCTGGGTACTGGTGTTGAGATGGAGATCTCTGGGAGATTTTTGCCGTTTTATATTATGTGGAGCTGGGAGGTCTCTTGTTGATCAGTGTCCTGAAGTTGGCTCTCCCACCTCAGAGGCACAGCACTGACTCCTGGCTGCAGAACCAAGAGCCTTTCATCCACACGGCTCCTCAATTTGGGATGATTCGTTGTCTATTCATGCGTTCCACAGATGCAAGGTACATCAAGTTGATTGTGGAGCTTTAATCCACTGCTTCTGAGGCTGCTGGGGAGAGATTTCCCTTTCTCTTCTTTGTTCTCACAGCTCCCAGGGGCTCAGCTTTGGATATGGCCCCGCCTCTGCGTGTAGGTCACTGGAGGGCATCTGTGTTTTGCTCAGACAGGATGCGGTTAAAGGAGCCGCTAATTCGGGGGCTCTGGCTCACTCAGGCCGGGGGGAGACAGGGGTGCAGAGTGTGGGGTGAGCCTGCGGTGGCAGAGGCCAGCTTGACGTTGTACCAGCCTGAGGCCTGCTGTGTGTTCTCCCGGGGAAGCTGTCCCTGGATCCCGGGAACCTGGCAGTGGCGGGCTGCACAGGCTCCCTGGAAGAGGGGTGTGGATAGTGACCTGTGCTCGCACACAGGCCCCTTGGTGGTGGCAGCAGCAGCCTTAGCGTCTCCCGCCCGTCTCTGGGGTCTGCGCTTTTAGCCGCGTCTCGTGCCCATCTCTGGGGTCCGCACTTTTAGCCGCGGCTCGCGCCCTTCTCTGGAGTTCCTTTAAGCAGTGCTCTTAATCCCCTCTCCTCACGCACCAGGAAACAAAGAGGGAAGAAAAAGTCTCTTGCCTCTTCGGCAGCTCCAGACCTTTTCCCAGACTCCCTCCCGGCTAGCCGTGGTGCACTAACCACTTCAGGCTGTGTTCAGGCAGCCAACCCCAGTCCTCTCACTGTGCTCTGACCAAAGCCCAAGCCTCAGCTCGCAGCCCTACCTGCCCTGGCGGACGAGCAGACAAGCATCTCGGGCTGGTGAGTGCCTGTCAGCACCAATCCTTCGTGCGGGAATCTCCCCGCTTTGCCCTCCGCACCCCTGTTGCTGTACTCTCCTCCGCAGCTCCGAAGTTCCCCACTTCGCCACCCGCAGTCTCTGCCCGCAAAGGGGCCTCCTAGTGTGTGGAAACCTTTCCTCCTTCACAGCTCCCTCCTATTGGTGCAGGTCCTGTCCCTATTCTTTTGTCTCTGTTTTTCTTTTGCCCTACCCAGGTACGTGGGGAGTTTCTTGCCTTTTGGGAAGTCTGAGGTCTTCTGCCATCATTCAGTAGGGGTTCTGTAGGAGTTGTTCCACGTGTAGATGTATTTCTGGTGTATCTGTGGGGAGGAAGGTGATCTCCGTGTGTTACTCTTCCACCATCTTCCCCTCCGGCCTCCTTCACCAATTTTTAGTGAAAGGTAAATTGATCCTGAGAACATCATGTATGAAATGAGAATACAAATATTTATGAGGAAATTTTCATAGTGTATACAGGTTATATAAAGACACAAATGCATGTATACCTATGTATGTGTTTCTCTATATGTATAGGAATAATTTTGCACAATGCTTGACAAATATTAAAAGGTCGAAAAAGAGTAGTTATTAGGTGAGCCTTCATTTAGACTAAATATTTACACTACTCTTCTCATTCACCCTGGATATATTTAATGCCTTGAATAAATATAGTTTCTCCCTATACTATGTCTAATTCATTTTCTTAAACTTATATTATAGCTTATAAGTGTGACTAACAGTGCATCAATTCTCCAAAATTGTATTTTTTTTGTTTTTGTCATTTTATTCTATTTTATTTTATACCACTTTATTAAGGTATGATTGACCTGTGAAAAGCTGTACATATTTAATGTATACAACTCAATGAGTTTGGAAACTAACTTCTGTTTGAATTTCAAGAAATCCACAAACTACAGTGAAGCATGAGTAAACACTTTCTTCATTCATTATTTCATATATAGTTTGTATTTACTTGTTGTCTATTTAGGTTGTATGTAAAATTATAGATTCCTCTTAATCTCAGTTAAGTGACAATACAAAAAAAGACTAACATCATGCATCCTCTAAAGATGTGTCACTATTCTCAATAATTTTTCCTTAGCAATTTTACTTCTCACACTATTTTATATTTCTTATAATCTACTTCCAATCTAATGCCTTGCATGTTGGTAACAACCATATCAACAACTTCAGCCTCATCAATCTCTTGAGTTTCAGAATATCCCCACTACTTGTGGGACAATAAAAAACAACTGTACAAGATATTAAGCTTCACATTCTCAAAACACATTATTTCCACTTCTGTGATTTTCTGCATCAGTGCTGTTTCAAGTTCTAAAAATTTGCATCATCATCTATCAATTTCTCTAGATACTGAATCTAAATTTTTCTTTTTAATTTATCACAAAATTCTATTGTTTCTAAATCTGAATTTCCTCCTAAATAAACCACTGCTCTCCATTTTTCCATACCACTATTACTCATTTTAGTTCTTTGTACAACGGAATAATCTCTTTACTGCTTGTAGAGTTCCCTCATTACTATTACACTTCACTTCTGAACTCCTAATGCTGTTGTATTAACAACAACAAAAAAAAAACCCAAAACAAACAAACAAACAAAAATCAAAAACAGAACACAAATCTGATCATGTCACACTTTACATAAAAAAAAAACCTTTGGTTACCTTTTGCTACTAAATGAAGTTCCAACTCTGTAACTTGATATTTAGGACCTTCAGATTCAGGTATTTTCAACCTCATCCCCTCTGCTATTCCATCTCATATCATGTTCTGAACTCAGTATACTTCTTGATTATCTTACACTACTTTACATACTCTCACGCATCCGGAGTCTTAGTCAAGATTTTCCTTATACTCAGAATGCACTTTAAAGCCAAAATTAAATCTTACCTGACCTGTGGAGCTTTTCCCCTGTATACTTAGAAACAAAATTCAAAAATCATGTTGTTTTTATGTCACATATAGTACATTAGGATTAATCAGCATAACACTAAAGTATTGGATATCCATTTTTTTCCATCTCAAAATACATAACACTTTCATATTATATTTAGTGTCTCACTGTGACAGTGATTCTTAATTGTGTGTGTGTGTGTGTTTGTGTCTGTGTGTGTGTGTGTGTGTGTGTGTGTGTGTGTGTGGTGAGGTTAGTTTCTGGGAGCTTGTGGTTGGAAAGAAACCCCATAAGATTCTGTGGTTTTAGTTTTTCTCAGCTTTGACTTCTTAAAGCAGGTTTTCTATTTTGTTAATCCTGACTGATACTTGCCAAATTTTGTTGAGTGTAAATTAAATGAGTGATTTATTACCTTAAATCAGTAGTTCTTGATGGGGGTTGATTTCTCTCTAGGGGACACTTGGCAGTATCTGGAGACATTTTAGGCTGTCAAACTGGGTGGAGAGAGCTGCTGGAATCTAGTGGGTAGAGGCCAAGAACACTGCTAAACATCTTATAATGCACAAGACAGTCCCACAAGTCCCATAATTATCTGACCCAAAATATCAATAGTGCCAAATTTGAGAAACAGCCTTAAATCGCTCACCTAGTGTAGTTTAACACAACTGAAGTTCAATACGTATGTATAGAATTGAATTAAAAATTAGCACTGGGGCTTCCCTGGTGGCGCAGTGGTTGAGAGTCTGCCTGCCAATGCAGGGGACACGGGTTCGTGCCCCAGTCCGGGAAGATCCCACATGCTGCAGAGCGGCTAGGCCCATGAGCCATGGCTGCTGAGCCTGCACGTCTGGAGCCTATGCTCCTCAACGGGAGAGGCCACAACAGTGAGAGGCCCGTGTACCACAAAAAAAAAAAAAAAAGAAAGAAAGAAAAAAAAAGCACTGTGGTCAATTTTTATAGCATAAACCAGAAATATCAAAAATTAATACATTATTTCAAGACAAGAAAATGTTTACTTTCTGGTGAAAATTAGTAAACAATGACCACTCCATAATTAGACATGTTTTTGAGTATGTATCCTTCCCTTCATTAAGTTTTAATTCACTTTTCTAGATTGTATGTTCACACATATCCACAGAAATACACATACTTATTGAATAAATTATTCTTTTAGGTTATAGTTTTATAACACCTTTCAAAATGTTGGCATATTTTAAGTATAGTTTCTTTAATCACAAATTGTAGTGATTTTGTAAGTGATAGTGGTATCTTCTTAAGTATTATCAATCAGTTCATTTGCTTTGTTAATTTGTAACTTATCTAATGTATCCAATTAAATAATAAAATTGAATAATCTATCATCTAACAGCTCTTAATCTTGTTTGCTCAAGTATGGCATGCTAGAACCAAGGAAATTAATATTAAAATGGCATTGTGTAGCACTATATTTATTATATCTTCAAGGCTTTAATATAAAAGTTTCTTTGTTTATAAATCAAAATAACTTTTCTTACTCCATCAGATAAAATTTAATTAAAATTTGCAAGTAAACTCTTGTCATAACTCCCTTTCACTCTCACAAGCAGTGAAACTCCTGAATTACTAAATGAGTTCCACTTATTTTAGATCTCAGTTGAATTGATAACAAACCTTCCTTTGTATACCACCTACCACAATGATATCAGAAAATGACTTCTTAGGAGTTACTATTTACATTCATAGATCATAACTGATGAAAAAATTAAATAGATACATTACTGAATTAAAACTATATTTTTACTCTAGAAACAATAAATGCTAGAGAGGGTGTGGAGAAAAGGGAACTCTCCTACACTGTTGGTGGGAATGTAAATTGATACAACCACTATGGAGAACAGGATGGAGGTTCCTTAAAAAACTAAAAATAGAACTACCGTATGACTCAGCAATCCCACTACTGGGCATATACCCTGAGAAAACCATAATTCAAAAAGAGTCATGTACCACAATGTTCATTGCAGCACTATTTACAATAGCCAGGAGATGGAAGCAACCTAGTGTCCATCAACAGATGAATGGATAAAGAAGATGTGGCATATATGTATATATATATATATACATATATATATATATGTATATATATATATATATATATATATATATATATATACACAATGGAATATTACTCAGCCATAAAAAGGAACAAAATTGAGTTATTTGTAGTGAAGTGTTTGGACCTAGAGTCTGTCATACAGAGTGAAGTAGTCAGAGAAAAAACAAATACTGTATGCTAACACATATATGTGGAAGGACAGGAATAAAGATGTAGATGTTGAGAACAGACTCGAGGGAACAGAGGGGGAAGGGAAGGCTGGGAAGTAGTGAAAGAGTAGCAATGACATATATATACTACCAAATGTAAAATAGATAGCTAGTGGGAAGATGCTGCATAGCACAGGAGATCAGCTCAGTGCTTTGTGATGACCTAGAGGGGTGGGATAGAGAAGATGGGAGGGAGGCTCAAGAGGGAGGGGATATGGGGATATATGTATGCATATAGCTGATTCACTGTTGTACAGCAGAAACTAACACAACATTGAAAAGCAATTATACTCCAAAAAAGATGTATTTTAAAAAAAGAAAAAATGCAAAAAAACCTATATAAATATATTTTTAATAAATTTATTTATTTATTTTTACTTTTGCCTGCATTGGGTCTTCGTTGATGCTGCGCACAGGCTTTCTCTAGTTGTGGCAAGCAGGGGCTACTCTTCGTTATGCTGTGCAGGCTTCTCATTGCAGTGGCTTCTCTTGTTGCAGAGCATGGGCTCTAGGCACGCAGGCTTCAGTAGTTGTGGCACATGCGCTCAGTAGTTGTGGCTCGCAGGCTCTAGATCACAGGCTCAGTCATTGTGGTGCACGGGCTTAGTTGTTCCTGGACCAGGGCTCAAACCCGTGTCCCCTGCATTGGCAGGCGGACTCTTAACCATTGCACCAACAGGGGAACACCAAACCCCTATATTTTAAAAAGTTACCTTGAAGTCAGGTAAAAAGGAAAATTTGTACTATTTTTATGGTTTGTACTTGGAGATGAGGGGGTCTCAGCTTTATATTTAGTGTAGATCTTGAACATGTGTGAGGCAAGACTGTCAGGGTGCTAGTTGCCTGAGATATACGGGAGTAAGGAAAGAATTGAACTCACTTTAAAGAAAATGAGATAGTAAGGAAAAGGAGTTTTTATGCACATAATGGTGAGTGTCACTCAAATTGACCTATCATGCAGGCTTGAAGGAGACTGGACTAGAAGGATTAGAGAAGTATAATTCTTCACTTCCATTTCTGTAAGACAATGAGAACTCAAGACAACACGGTTTTGTATGTTACAGAGAGTGAGACTGAATGGCGATTATCTTAATGGAGTTACTTTGAGGGCATGGAAATCATAGAGTGACCTAAGTGTAAAAGTGGGCTAAACACTATTTAGAGTTTGAAATTGTCCAGTCTACAAGTATAGGAACAGAGACCTAGACAGGAAGAGTGAAGGATGCCATATCCTCTCTGATATTTAGCTTGGAAACTTAAATATGCAGTTGAAGAGAACACATGGTCATGAGTTGAGAGAAAACCTAACCAACAATATTTGATTATTGTCAAATATTAACCATTTTAATTATATTAATAAAAATTGTGCTTTGCTATGGGGATCTATAGCCTAATTCTGAAATTACATGTTTTGAGGGTCCTTTAGGTAAAAATGACAATTCACTGTATATATCTCTATATTTAGAGAGATATGTATAATGTAAATTTCATATACGGATATATATCTACATATATATGCATATGAGTATTCATATGAAATTTGATTTTCTTTATATCAACATTTTTTATATCACTGGATTAGCTATATTTCTTTCTGTAATTCTCTCTCAACATGTATTTTTCTAATGGAGAGGTGATAGGTATTTATTTTTTCATAAGTTGTATATGAAAACATTTTAAAATTAAGAGATACAATTAATTGTATATATTTATCAGATTTTCACTGCAAATAAACACTTTAAATGAGTTAGATATCTTTAAAAACTATATAAAAATTTTAATGATATATTTCCATTCTTAGGATATTACAATACCTGTAAACATTCTAATTCCTATTTTTAAATGTAAAACAGCATTTATTCTACCTAAAGAAAATGATTTCATTTACTCTTGTCCAAATTGAAAAGTTGCCTAACTCATTCACTGTGACATCTGTAACATAGCATGGATATAGTTCAGTGGTAAGCAAAGTATTTTGTTGTGAAAGAAATATATTCATGAAAATCTTTTAAAATAATAAATGAATATAGTTTCTTGAAGAAAAATAAAATATTTAAAGCTAGTTTACTTTTAATAGAACACTTCAACAGAAAAAAATGTTATTTTAAAATCATTAAAACACTACTATTTTAGGTTACTTGCAAATAGATTTACAATAACATTTTACCTCTTACATCTGTATAGTATTTTAGAATTCACAAAATGCAGTCACATATCTCATGTGATTATATACTCAAAAAATAAACATAAGATTTGGGTTCTTTGTCATCAGAAAAAATGAAATATTCAACTCAGAATGAAAGGACTATTCTAGGGATATGAGGAGATTAAGAAAATAACAGAGGGTACCAAACCACCTAGATATCAGCAACAACAAGAAGCCATTCTGATCATTAGGGCCCTGAAGGGAATAAGGGTTGGGTAGTATGTTCATAGACCAGTAGTGAAATGAAAGCCTGGAGAAGATCTCCCTTGATAGGCACTGTGGTCACTGAGGAATTCAGTCACTTCTGAAAGGTGGCTCAAAGAGGGGAAAAAGCAGAAAATAAATACCTAGGTATTCTCCCAATGTTAACTAGTAATAAATCTCTGAATTTTAGCTGGGTCCATTGCTGCCAGAAATAAAAATGGTATCTCTCCACTTCCTTGCAGTTAGTTGGTCCTATAACTTAAGTTCTTACCAATGTCACAAAAATAGAAGTGTTGAGGATGATTTCTGGGATGTGTTCTTAAAGGAAGTGGGAAGGGCCTCCTTAATTTCTGGATTATTTCCTGCTGGATGAAGTGTAAGTATATGGTTACAACTCGAGCAGGTCTCTTCGTGGCAGCATTATGTTGAAGATGGCTGTGCTAGTATCTTGCATTTTCTCCTCCAGATTGATTCTCCATCCTTCTCAACCTTGTTTGGTGCCCTAGGAGGCTGATCTGCATGGGCTACATTAACAGGCTCATTTGCCCTCAGATTTCCAATTAGGTTTAGGCAATGGGAAACCAAGCCAGTAGACTGGAGAAAGAATCGAGAGTGAGCTCAGGCTATTATTTGCTACTGGCTCCCTCCCACCTATGTCATGGTGTTCTAATGTCATGGTGTTCTAAGAGTGCCCCTCAACTAAGAGTCACCACTCCTCTCAACGTTGTCTTCTGTACAAGGCCTTCTCTTCTGGGTTTGGGTAGCTGTTCACCCACTGTCCCTTTTGACTTAAGGTTATTAATGATTCTGCTGCTACTAGCCTTGAGTTTTTAGTATATCTCAACTATATCCTTTAATATAATCATTATATAAATTCTTCCCATGTTATCCTAATTTGAGTTATCTCTGTGTTTCCTGTTGGAACTCTAAGGATGGAATGGTGGAACAATAAATTATAAGGAACTTTGGCCCCATGGATTTGGATTTATTTTGTCTCACTGACAAATACTAACACAGTGATTATTGTGATTACCTATAATTTTAGGATGATCCAACTGAAGTTTAGAAAGGGAAATGATTTTCCCAGGGTATATATAACAGTGAATGAAATAGGTCTACAGTTAGCTCATTTGATTAACACATTGTTTACAGAGTATCTATTATGATTCAGACACTCTGTAATACATTGAATATAGACAGAACAATAAAATGTGGCTTTCTAAGTTCCTGTTTTAGACCTCCCACTGTAGGTAGGACTTCCTACTTGAGATGATTAAGGTAGAATGCATCCTGCAGACAGAAGCCACTCTCATTGTTCATGGTCTGGAAGGGGCAATTGTTTAGACATCCAGCAGAATCTTGTTTGAAAGTCATTCTATACAGGCCATCATGACCTCCCTCTTGTACTTCCCCATGTCCCCATTGTTTTGTTTTTTGTTAGTTGGTTGGTGTCCTGCACTTCCTAACTATATAGCTTTGACATGAATTCTCATCTCAAGATCTGCTTCTTGGGGAACAAAACTTAAGGCGTTATATCTATTTCTGGGTTTTTCCCTTTACATTAATGGACTAGTTTCTCTCCTTTCACCAGATGTATACTATCTTATGATGTATAAGATAGTATATGATGTATACTATCTTATACATCACCAGATGTATACTATCTTATGATGACCTGTAAATAAGCCATAAGTATGGGGTCAGCTACTTTTTTCTTCTTTGAGATTTTATTAACTCTTCTTGGACTATTGTATTTCGTATAAACTTTATAATCATCTTGTTTTCCTACAATAAAAACTTGCTAATATTTTGAATGAAATAACATTATATCTGTGGATTAGTTTTGGAGACTTTTTGATATTATAGTATAAAATTTGTCAAAAAACAGAATATGACATAACTGTCCATTTATGAAGTTATTTAATTTATGTAGATAATATATTGTAGTTTGTTTGGTAGACTTTTGCGCATCATTTATTATAAATTTTGATGCTATTTTAAATGACATTATTTTAAAATTTTATTTTTTGTCTGTTGCTTGTACATAAAAGTACAATTGATTTTTCCAAACTGACCCCACAGATGAATTCATTGATTCTCGTAGTTTATCTGTAGTCTCACATGGTATAGCAAGGAAAAGAAGCAGAGGGTATCTCAACAACTCACATATAAAAACACATATATCCCTGTATGAATCTTCATTATGCATCTAGTACTGTGGTAATTAATACCCTGATTTTCTCCTGTAGAAATAGCTGCGGAATACTTGTTACTCTCTTTGTGTCCCAGGATCTATGTTGGCTTGCTCTATGTTGTCTGCCCATATGAACTTCTGCAGATAACCTGACTCTTGGATTGCTTCTGATTATCTCTTCCACTTCTATTTGGATAGACACACTTTATAAATGTAGCCTGAACCTTTAAAAAATATAATACATCAGCTCTTTTTTATCTTTATGGATTAATCCCAAAACTTCATTCGTATAGTTATCCATTCTTTCGGCAAATATTTACTGAGTGCTCTTTGTCCTGCACTGTTCTGGCCACTGGACTAGGGCAATGAACAAAAATTATGTTCTTGTGGAGCTTAATTTTAGTGAGAAAAAAATAACAAATGAATTCCCAAACTCTCACTGGATCATTGTAACTGTCTCAAAATATTTCATGTATTTTCAGACTTTCAGTCAATACCAAGATAACTGTATTTAGGGTTCTGACATCCTCTGTGTTGACACATCCTATAGCTGCCTGAACTCCTGTTTGGATAGTTAGGCAATGGGCTTGCTATTCTACACCTCTTTATATAAGACTTAAGCTATTGAACTACTTAAAACAACTGGTTTCTATATTTGTTTTCTTTAATAAACTGTGAAATGAGCTGGTTCATTGTTCATTTTTCACATGTTAAAACATAAAATAAGAATGTATTCTTATAATAACATTTGTTAATTTTCCTGTATGGGAGAATAAACTGTTTCATTACTTATCATTAGCAGCCTATTTATATAATGGGATGGTGAGAAAGTAATGTCAAAAACAATTGAACTTGTAGGAGAATTTCGGGTTTACAGAATGCAATTAATCACATTTGTGATGACAGTATGGTAATAATTCTGCTTGATGAAAAATACTGAAGAACCTTTAAAGCGTCAGAGGTGTGGTTTTGTATTTCTTTCTAAAGGTTGTCTATTCAGCAAAAAGGAAGTTGAATTTCTAATTACTTAGTTGTAATAAAATTTAACTCCTAAAAACAAACTATTCTTAAACAACTTGTAATCTTACCCTCAAAGCATGCTAGTAAGTTCTTTGAAATATTAGTGATTACTACTCAAGTAATCAAATATATCTTCTACACTATAATTTGAGATAATTATGATGTTTAGCAAAATATTTTAGAAAAGGACTTCATTTCATTATATTTGTTTTTATTTTTACTAAGTCTATAATATTTTACCTGTACTTTTATAGCTTACAATTGTAAGTAATTGGGAAACTGAGTATTTGGTTTTTCAGATCAAATTTTGTGAAATGGCAAGTCTGAAGGTATAATAGGAACATGAATTATATGTAATAGCCAAGTATTGCCCCTTCAGGTTAATATTTTCTCACTGATGGAGACATAAAAGCAAATTAGTTTCTTTGATTAGCTAGTACTACTCCTTAACATATTATCATCATCTTCTAGGCCATCATGCTTTTTAAATATGCTATTATCCCTACCTGGAAGATTTTATTAAAGCCCCCTCCTTTACTTCACCTAATAAAAGAAACAACCCTCCCCTGAAAAAAAACTACTGGACCTACAAGAATAAGTTCTAATACTACAGAAGAGATACTCCTTTATCTCAGATAAATATTCCTTTGCATTAGAAAAAGTTATTTTATTGGGGAATGGGAAGTTGTTCAGTGAGATTGGAGCTTAGCATCTGCTGCTAAAGAGCATGGAATTTATCCTGCAGAGGACAGTATTATAAAATTACAAGAAAGCAGTAATTATTAATTAATTCTACAGTTTTATTGAGGTACATCTGACATTCAATAAACCTGACATTGAAATATTTTTTTTAAATGTAAAGGGAACTATTTGATGAGTTCAACACAGGTATACACACACCTTGAAACCATCACCACAATCAAGATAATAAATATATTTATCTCTAAAAGTTCCATTTTACCCATTAGTAATCCCTTTCTCCTTATACCCAAGGTAAATATATCCTGTGTGTTTATTAGTATGCCTATTCTAGAATTTTATATAAACAGAATAAAAATAATATGTACTCTTTTTGTCTGGATTTTTCCCTTAGCATAATAATTTTGAGATTAATTCAAGTTGTATCTATCAGTACTTTGTTACCTTTTTGGGTGGGCAAGTTTGAAAATATTTGAGTTTATGTTAGACTACAGCAAACTTCTTTGTAATATTAGCCTGATATTGTGACCCTGTAGTAGAAGAGTCAACCTTTCTGAAATTAGCAGAAGGAGCCTGCAAAAGTTGTGAGGGGTTCCTGCCCGCTCTTTCCCAAATAACACAGAAAGATTTTTTTCTTCTGTGAAAATCCAGGAGACATTTTTAGATTTAGTAAGTCAAAAGCTTAGGCAATTTAAAACTATTTTTACAGCTGAATTTCCTTTTCCTCAATGGTTAATTTCTTATAAATTTATTTTAACCTCATAAAACTATTAATGTTTTTGCTGTTTATTTTCCCTTGGGCTTTTATTATTTTTTTAAATTAATTTTTAGTAGAGTATAGTTGCTTTACAATGTTGTGTTAGTTTCTCTGTACAGCAAAGTGAATCTGCTATACATATACATATATCCCCCTTTTTTGGATTTCCTTCCCATTTAGGTCACCACAGAACATTAAGTAGAGTTCCTTGTGCTATACAGCAAGGTCCCATTAGTTACTTTTTTATATATAGTGGTATATATATGTCAATCCCAATTCGTCCCACCCCACCTCCCCATCTTGGTATCCACACATTTGTTCTCTACATCAGTGTCTCTATTTCTGCTTTGCGAATAAGTTCTTCTGTACCATTTTCCTAGATTCCACATATCAGCGATATTATATGATATTTGTTTTTCTCTTTCTGACTTACTTCACCCTATATGACAGTCTATAGGTCCATCCCTGTCTATGCAAATGGCATGACTTTGTTCCTTTATATGGCTGAGTAATATTCCATTGTGTGTGTGTGTGTATGTATATATATATATATATATATATATATATATATATATATACCACATCTTCTTTATCTATTCATCTGTTGATGGATATTTATGTTGCTTTCATGTCCTGGCTATTGTAAATAGTGCTGCAATGAACATTGGGGTGCATGTCTCTTTTAGAATTATGGTTTTCTGAAAGTATATGCCCAGGAGTGCGATTGCTGGGTCATATGGTATTTCTTTTATGTAGGTATGTATGTATGTGTGTACTTATTTATTTATTGGCTGCGTTGGGTCTTCATTGCTATGCGCAGGCTTTCTCTAGTTGTAGTGAGTGGAGGTTACTCTTCATTGCAGTGCCCAAGCTTCTCATTTGTCGGTGGCTTCTCTTGTTGCAGAGAACAGGTTCTAGGCATGTGGGCTTCAGTAGTTGCAGCATGCAGCCTCAGTAGTTTTGGATCATGGGATCTGGAGAAAAGGCTCAGTAGTTGTGGTGCATGGGCTCAGCTGCTCTGCAGCATGTGGGATCTTCCTGGACCAGGGATCAAACCCACATCCCCTGCATTAGCAGGCCAGTTCTTAACCACTGCACCACCAGGGAAGTCTCTCACATGGTATTTCTATTTTTAGTGTTTTAAGGAACCTCCATACTGTTCTCCATAATGGCTTTACCAATTTACATTCCCACTAACAGTGTAGGAGAGTTCCTTTTTCTCCACACCCTTTCCAGCATTTATTGTTTGTAGATTTTTTGATGATGGCCATTCTGATCGATGTGAGGTAATACCTCATTGTAGTTCTGATTTGCATTTCTCTAATAATAAGTCATGTTGAGCATCTCTTCATGTGTTTGTTACTTTTTATTAGTACCCTATGGTATGCCTATATTACTATAATGTGTTTATCCATTTACCTGTTGATGAAAGTTTGGGCTCTCTCCAGTTTGGAGGTATTACAAAAAGTTTCTATGATTTGGGGGAATTCAAAAAGCTGTTATGAATAGCTATATATGAGTCTTTGTGTGGACATATGCTTTCATTCACCAAAAAGCCGCAATGTGTCTAAGCTTGCATGCCTTTAATAATAATGCCCGATTGACAAGTTGAGAGAACTAAAAGGAGTATTAGAAAAATCTACTATCATTGTGAGGGATGAATAATACATCTCTTAGTAAATAAGACAAGGAGCAGTAAGTCAATTAAGAAATAGAAGATTTGGACAATCTGAATAACTAAAATGATCTATCCTATCTATCTAATCTATCATCCTCATATATCTCACTATAATAAATAAATTAACTTCTATAGAACATTATATCAATACTAAAGGAATACTCAGAGAGGGGCAGTGGTGAAATCATCCAATGAAATGAACCTAAAGCATTTGGGAAAAGAATTGAAGTAAGGAAGGAAAGTGGTCTGGAAGCACAAGTGACCAGCCAGTGGCAAAGAGGCACCTACTGTACTTCACCTTCTGGGCCAGTGTTATGAACAGTGAGAGAGAGCAACCAGTCACCACTGAAGAGAGGTAATGAGAAGGAATGTTATCAGGAAGGAGCTTGTATTCCTAAGAGCAAGAAGGAAATGGAACAGCAAAAAGAATATGAAGACAAAGGGAATTTGGCCTTTGAGAACACAGTGGAAGAATTGCAGGAGTTGGGAAATGGAGTCAGATTAGAGGATTTATAGAACTGAGTGGGGGTGAGCCTGTGTGCTGAGGAATGACTTGGATGTCTTAAGATCCTGGAGTTCCTTGGACACTGAGATGACTGTTCCATAATGGGGAGAAGATGATGAAACTCAGTAGTGGATGGGTAGGAACGGTGGAGGTTTTGTCAGAAATATGTAGAACTCCCAAGTCTTGTCTTAAATTGTTTGTCTTATTTATTTTTAGCACTTTCTGGTAAATCAACCTCTCTATTCTATAATGCCACCCTCCTGAACAATCACCCAACAATCTTCAGAATGTGACAGACACTTGTTCATTGTCCACTAGACTCTACAGGCTTCTTTTGAGAGAAGAGTCTCAAGACTAAGAAACTTCTATCATTAGCAGATGGGTTGATTTTTTTGTTTTTTGTTTTTGTTTTGTTGGTGACTAATGACTTGTTCCTAGATCACTCTGCTTATCTTCAGGATGAAGAAAGTGTAAACTCCTTAATGAACTGGGATCTGCCTAATTATTGAGCCCCATCTCTTGCCACAAACCTGTTTTAACCATACTGAATAACTGCAGTTATGCCTTAACTTCCCACCCTTTACTACACGTGGTTACCTGTCTCTAGGACTTGCCTTATAATTCCATCTTTGCCTCTTTAATGCCATTTCAACTGAAAAGACTTAGTTCACATTGCTTCTAGAATGCCTGATCCTAAATCGTAAAAGTGATTCAGTTGCTAAGACTTAAAGGCTGCCATAGCAACCTGGCTTTGTGGCTATAAACATTACTATACACTAGAATCAACTGCTATACTTTTACATTCCTTCTCAATTTCCCATCATGTGATATTCAGTGTTGGGTATTATTGATAAGGAGAAAAACTTATTTTATTAAAGGGGAAAATACAGATGTTAAGTATAAATTCATAAAATTTATGTGAAAGGTTTGTACAGGAACAGTTATGTGGTTGTCCTTAGAAATACTCAACATATTATACTGTTATAAATAAGATCATGGTTTAGGAGAACAATTCTGAGAAAGAGGCAGGAGCCACACAAAAAATTATTTCCTGTAACTACAAATGTGAGGTGTAAAAAAAATCAAACTTAGAATAAGATAGTGAAGGTCCAGCCAAGACTAGGGTAAGCATCACTCAAATTTGTGAGTTTCAAGAGCTTTTTTCCTGAATAATCAAAAATAAAATAAAATTAAGAAAAAGGGAAGCAGGTGCAGAGCACGTAATTAGTAAAATCATTTTTTAAGGAGAGATTGTCATGGAGTTTGGGAGAGGTTTTAATATAAGCTAAGAAAGCAGTTATATGGAGGAAGAAAATTTCAAGGGGTGTTGTGAGCTGAATCATGTCAACACAAAATATGTATGTTGAAGTCCTAACCCCAGTACCTCAGAATATGACTGTATTGGAGGTAGGGCAATTAAAGAGGAAATTAAAGTAAAATGAGGTCTTCCAGGTGAACCTTAGTTCAGTATGATCAGTGTCTTTATAAGAAAAGAAGGTTAGAATACAGACACCCACCCCCCCACACACACACACACATGATTACGTGAAGATACCAGAGGAAGCTGGCCATCTGCAAGTCAAGGAGAAAGGCTTTAGAAGAAACCAATTGTGCCCACTCCTTGATCTCAGACTTGTAGCCTCCAGGACTATGAGGAAATAAATTTCTGTTGTATTAGCTGCCCAATCTGTGTTACTTTGTTATGGCAACCCTAGAAAACTGCTACAAGTGGTTAAAAAATGAATATAGCTTCCCGGAAAATGAGTATCCTGACAAAGACAACTGCTTGATAATTTTTGTTGTTGTTGATGACAGTGTGGTTCTAATTAGGGTAGATGAATTAAATGTTTATAAATCCCCATTGCCTTTCCCATTCTAACTGACAGAGACTATTCACTTGGTGGCTTTCCTTCCTTAGAGTTAGAAGATAGTGGCAACTCGGTAAATTGATTGCCTTCTTTTTCTGCTGCTAAAGACTTCTGGGCCGACTCAAAGGAGGAAGAAACAGGAAAATAGAGGTTCATTAGTAATCTAACCAACAGCAGCCTTTTTAATTGATTTAGCTTAAATGTTATTTAACTATATGGATACATATAATAATAGACTCATAATTATTTTTTGCTTTTACACTTAACTCAGTGCCTGTGGTGAATGCCCTAAGAGGGAGGAATTATTGTGAATGAATGGAGGAATTAAATAAACCAAAGAGAAGATATCACATTGAACACAGAATGCATATTCTTATACCATTACCAAAATGTTTACAAAGAAAGACTGTGATATTAGGTCAATATATTTGAGAGTGCATTCAAAACAGTGTGAGGTTAAAAGAAAATTTTACATTCATTTATAAAATTTGATTTTTGCTATTTACTCTGTAACAAATGTACCTATTAAATAGGAAGAGTAGAGATCAACTTAGTAGGATAAATATGAGAATCTTTTAATTCATTGCATTTTTTTAGGTAGTATTTTCCTTATTTATTTATTTATTGAATTTTAGTTTAGTTTTTTTTTTTTTTTTTTTTTTTTTGTGTTACGTGGGCCTCTCACTGTTGTGGCCTCTCCTGTTGTGGAGCCCAGGCTCCGGATGCACAGGCTCTGCGGCCATGGCTCACGGGCCCAGCCGCTCTGCGGCATGTGGGATCTTCCCGGACCGGGGCACGAACCCGTATGCCCTGCATTGGCAGGCGGACTCCCAACAACTGTGCCACCAGGGAAGGCCCTAGTTTTTAAAATTTTTATACAGCAGGCTTTTATTAGTTATATATTTTATACATATTAGTGTATATATGTCAATCCCAATCTCCCAGTTCATCCCACCACTACCAACGCCCCCGCTTTCCCCCCTTGGTGTCCATACGTTTCCTCTCTACATCTGTGTTTCTATTTCTGCCTTGCAAACTGGTTTATCTGTACCATTTTTCTAGGTTGCACATATATGCGTTAATACATGATATTTGTTTTTCTCTTTCTGACTTACTTCACTCTGTATGATAGTCTTTAGATCCATCCATGTCTCTACAAATGACCCAATTTCATTCCTTTTTTGGCTGAGTAATATTCTATTGTATATATGTCCCACATCTTCTTTATCCATTCGTCTATCAATGGGCGTTTAGGTTGCTTCCATGAGCTGGCTATTGTAAATAGTGCTGCAATGAACATTGGGGTGAATGTGTCCTTTTGAGTTATGGTTTTGTTAGAGTATATGCCCAGTAGTGGGATTGCTGGGTTATATGGTAATTCTATTTTTAGTTTTTTTTTTTTCTTTCTACTTTTAGTTTTTTAAGGGAACTCCATACTGTTCTCCATAGTGGCTGTGTCAATTTACATTCCCACCAACAGTGCATGAGGGTTCCCTTTTCTCCACACCCTCTCCAGCATTTGTTCTTTGTAGATTTTCTGATGATGCCCATTCTAACTGGTGTGAGGAGATACCTCACTGTAGTTTTGATTTGCATTTCTCTAATAATTAGTGACGTTGAGCAGCTTTACATGTGTCTCTTGGCCATCTATATGTCTTTTTTGGAGAGGTGTCTATTTAGGTCTTCTGCCCATTTTTTGATTGGGTTGTTTGTTTTTTTAATATTGAACTGCATAGCTGTTTATATGTTTTGGAGATTAATCCCTTTTCTGTTGATTCATTTGCAAATATTTTCTCCCATTCTGTGGGTTGTCTTTTCGTCTTGTTTATGGTTTCCTTTGCTGTGCAAAAGCTTTTAAGTTTCATTATGTCCCATTTGTTTATTTTTGTTTTTATTTCCATTACTCTAGGAGGTGGGTCGAAAAATATCTTGCTGCGATTTATGTCATAGAGTGTTCTGCCTATGTTTTCTTCTAAGAGTTTTATAGTGTCCAGTCTTACATTTAGGTCTCTAATCCATTTTGAGTTTATTTTTGTGTACGATTTTAGGGAGTTGTCTAATTTCATTCTGTAACATGTAACTGTCCAATTTTCCCAGCACCATTTATTGAAGAGACTATCTTTTCTCCATTGTATATCCTTGCCTCCTTTGTCAT
The DNA here is from genome assembly GCF_963924675.1 of Phocoena phocoena. Lineage (NCBI taxonomy): Eukaryota > Metazoa > Chordata > Mammalia > Artiodactyla > Phocoenidae > Phocoena > Phocoena phocoena. The sequence continues at coordinate 55,268,632 of NC_089235.1, forward strand.
AGATTAGTTGACCATAGGTGCGTGGGTTTATCTCTGGGCTTTCTATCCCGTTCCATTGATCTATATTTCTGTTTTTGTGCCATTACCATACTGTCATGATTACTATAGCTTTATAGTATAGTCTGAAGTCAGGGAGTCTGATTCCTCCAGCTCTACTTTTTTCCCTCAAGATTGCTTTGGCTATTCAGGGTCTTTTTTCTCTCCATACAAATCTTAAATTTTTTTGTTCTCGTTCTGTAAAAAATGCCATTGGAAATTTGATAGGGATTGCATTGAATCTGTAGATTGCTTTTCAAGTATAGTCCTTTTCAAAATATTGATTCTTCCAATCCAAGAATATGGTATATCTCTCCATCTGTTTGTGTCATCTTTGATTTCTTTCATCAGCATCTTATAGTTTTCTGCATACAGGTCTTTTACCTCCAGAGGTAGTTTTATTCCTAAGTATTTTATTCTTTTTGTTGCAATGGTAAATGCGAGTGTTTCCTTAATTTCTCTTTCAGATTTTTCATCATTAGTGTATAGGAATGCAAGAGATTTCTGTGCTTTAATTTTGTATCCTGCAACTTTACCAAAGTCATTGATTAGCTCTAGTAGTTTCCTGGTGGCATCTTTAGGATTCTCTATGTATAGTATCATGTCATCTGCAAACAGTGACAGTTTTACTTCTTCTTTTCCAATTTGTATTCATTTTATTTCTTTTTCTTCTCTGATTGCCATGGCTAGGACTTCCAAAACTATGTTGAATAATAGTGGTGAGAGTGGACATCCTTGTCTTGTTCCTGATTATAGAGGAAATGTTTTCAGTTTTTCACCATTGAGAATGATGTTTGCTGTGGGTTTGTCATATATGGCCTTTATTATGTTGAGGTAGCTTCCCTCTATGCCCACTTTGTGGAAAGTTTTTATCATAAATGGGTGTTGAATTTTGTCAAAAGCTTTTTCTGCATCTATTGAGATGATCATATGGTTTTTATTCTTCAATTTGTTAATATGATGTATCACACTAATTGATTTGCATATATTGAAGAATCCTTGAATTCCTTAGATAAATCCCACTTGATCATGGTGTATGATCCTTTTAATGTGCTGCTGGATTCTGTTTGCTAGTATCTTGTTGAGGATTTTTGCATCTATATTCATCAGTGTTATTGGTCTGTAATTTTCTTTTTTTGTAGTATCTTTGGTTTTGGTATTAGGGTGATGCTGGACTTCTAAAATGAGTTTGGGAGTATTCCTTTCTCTGCAATTTTTTGGAAGAGTTTGAGAAGGGTGGGTGTTTAGTGCTTCTCTGTTTGACAGAATTCACTTGTGAAGCCATTTGTCCAGTTCTTCCAGGTTGTCCACTTTATTGGCATAGAGTTGCTTGTAGTAGTCTCTTATGATGCTTTTTATTTCTATGGTGTCTGCTGTAACTTCTTTTTCATTTCTAATTTTATTGATTTGAGTCCTCTCCCTCTTTTTCTTAATAAGTCTGGCTAAAGTTTTATCAATTTTGTTTATCTTCTCAACGAACCAGCTTTTAGATTTATTGATCTTTGCTATTGTTTTCTTTGTTTCTATTTCATTTATTTCTGCTCTGATCTTTATGATTTCTTTCCTTCTGCAAACTTTGGGTTTTCTTTGTTCTTCTTTATGTAGTTCCTTTAGGTGTAAGTTTAGATTGTTTATTTGATTGTTATATTGTTTGTTTATTGAGGTAGGGTTGTACTGCTATAAACTTCCCTCTTAGAACTTCTTTTGCTGCATCCCACAGGTTTTGGATCATCGTGTTTCCACTGTCATTTGTCTGTAGGTATTTTCTGATTTCCTCTTTGATTTTTCAGTGGTCTCTTGGTTATTTAGTAATGTATTGTTTAGCCTCCATGTGTTTGTGTTTTTTATGTTTTTTTCCCTGTAATTTATTTCTAATCTCATACTGTTGTGGTTGGCAAAGATGCTTGATATGATTTCAATTTTCTTAAGTTTACTGAGGCTTGATTTGTGACCCAAGATGTGATCTGTCCTGGAGAATGTTCCGTGTGCACTTGAGAAGAAAGCGTAAACTGCTGTTTTCAGATGGAATGTCCTATAAATATCAATTAAATCTATCTGGTCTATTGTTTCATTTAAAGCTTCCTTTTCCTTATTAATTTTCTGTCTGGATGATGTGTCCATTAGTGTAAGGTATTAAAGTCCCCCACTATTATTGTGTTACTGTTGATTTCCTCTTTTATAGCAGTTAGCAGTTGCCTTATGTATTGAGGTGCTCCTATATTGGGTGGGTATATATTTATAATTGTTATACCTTCCTCTTGGATTGATCCCTTGATCATTATTTAGTGTCATTCATTGTCTCTTGTAACGTTCTTTATTTTAAAGTCTATTTTGTGTGATATGAGTATTGCTACTCCAGCTTCCTTTTGATTTCCCTTTTCATGGAATATCTTTTTCCATCCCCTAACTTTCATTCTGTATGTGTGTGTAGGTCTGAAGTGGGCCTGTTTTAGACAGCATATATATGGATCTTGTTTTTGTATCCATTCAACAAGGCTGTGTCTTTTGGTTGGAGCATTTAATCCATTCCCATTTAAGGTAGTTATCAATATGTTGTTTCTATTACCATTTTCTTAAATGTTTTGGGTTTGTTTTTGTAGGTCTTTTTCTTCTCTTGTGTTTCCCACTTAGAGAAGTTCCTTTAGCATTTGTTGTAGAGGTGGTTTGGTGGTGCTGAATTCTCTTAGGTTTTGCTTGTCTGTAAAGCTTTTGATTTCTCCATCGAATCTAAATGAGATCCTTGCTGTGTAGAGTAATCTTGGTTGTCGGTTCTTTCCTTTCATCACTTTAAATATGTTGTGCTGCTCCCTTCTGGCTTGTAGAGTATCTTCTGAGAAATCAACTGTTAACCTCTGGGAGTTCCCTTTTATGTTATGTGTCATTTTTCCCTTGTTGCTTTTAATAATTTTTCTTTTCTTTCATTGTTTTCAATTTGATTACTATATGTCTCGGTGTGTTTCTCCTTGGGTTTATCCTGCCTGGGACTCTCTGCACTTCCTGAACTTGGGTGGCTATTTCCTTTCCCATGTTAGGGAAATTTCGACTATAATCTCTTCACATATTTTCTCAGGTGATCTCTCTCTCTCTTCTCCTTCTGCGACCCATATAATGCAAATGTTTATACGTTTAATGTTAACCCAGAAGTCTCTTAGGCTGTCTTCATTTCTTTTAATTCTTTTTTCTTCCTTCTGCTCCACAGCAGTGAATTCCACTATTCTGTCTGCTAATGGAGGATTCTCGGAGGGCTCATTCCAAGCAGTACTTCCCAGAACTGCTGTCAGTGTCCTTGTCCCCACAGTGAGCCACAGCCACCCCCTGCCTCTGCAGGAGACCCTCCAACACTAGCAGGTAGGTCTGGTTCAGTCTCCTATGGGGTCATTGCTCCTTCCCTCTGGGTCCTGCTGCACACACTACTTTGTGTGTGCCCTCCAAGAGTGGAGTCTCTGTTTCCCCTAGTCCTGTCGAAGCTCTGCAATCAAATCCCGCTAACCTTCAAAGTCTGATTCTCTGGGAATTCCTCCTCCCGTTGCTGGAGCCCCAGGTTGAGAAGCCTGATGTGGGGCTCAGAACCTTCACTCCAGTGGTATAATTGTTCTCTAGTTTGTGAGTTACCCACCCTGCGTTTCTGGGATTTGATTTTATTGTGATTGCATCCCTCCTACCATCTCATTGCAGCTTCTCCTTTGTCTTTGAATGTGGGGTGTATTTTTGGTGAGTTCCAGTGTCTTCCTATCGATTATTGTTCAGCATTTAGTTGTAATTCTGGTGCTCTTGCAAGAGGGAGTCCAGCTTAATTTTGAGGCTTAAATTCTTAGAGGACCTGTACTTGATGTTTTTAATTAATCTTGTTAGCTGATAATGTGTTTTTAGTTATTTCAGAATCATTTATGTGGGTAAGTTAACACATAGTCAAGATTTCAATTAAGAGTATCTTTAAGAACTTACTATTTAGAAATAATAAAATGTTGAAGAACTGATACTAAATGTGAAATATTGGTGAGTCAGACTTTGTTCAAGCTGGTTCACTTGGTGGTGTTGTTAAAGTGGGGCTCTGAGCTGGCATTTTTATTTTTAAGAAAATAAATGCATTTGAGAAAAATGAGAAAGTAAAGAAATTAAAAGAAACACTCAAAGATTCTGTATGACAAGAACGCATACAATTTCAGAAGATTCATTTCAAATCCAGGTAACATATTTTATTGTGTAATTCAAAATTTTTATTTATTTTGTTAATAGTTAACAGAACATCTATGTGTTCTCTTTTTGCTCTGGTCATTGAGAGATTAATATATTTGAAAATAACCATACTTCAAGCAGAAACATTTAAAATAAGTGACTAATGTCCAAGAGAATACATATTAAAATATCCACATGTTTTTAATATACCAGCAATTTAAATTTATATGTATGTACATTTTAATAGAAGATTCAATAACTTGATATTATGGTTTTAATAATTTTAAGAATGATAGGTACATTTTCAATTTTTTATCATAAATTAAGAGAGCAAATAATGCTTTTCTTTTTGCATGCAGCCATTTAATCACATTTTAGCAGAAAACCAAAAAACTTGTCAATTGTTTTATTGCGATATAATTCACAATTCAACTGAATAATAATAGCAACACACATCACATGCATATATATATATATATATATATACATGTATCTTTATTAATAGCTTTACACATTTTATTCACTTACTACTCACAAAACCTTATAAATTAGCTTCATCGTTAACAGCCCATGTTAGATAGTAGCTGATTAGAGGGATTAATTAGATTATTGAATGCCTCCAGTGTCATGCATTTTTGTATTTAGTTAAGTAACCAAACCAGTAATCAAACCCAGCAACTCTGGCCTCACTGTCTTTCCACTGGGAAGAAGCATGTCTATATAATACAATTTAGCAACTAATTTATGAATACATACAATATACGTGTCTTTCTATTTCACGTTGAGGAACTCTGACGCAAACATTTCAATAGAGAAGAGATAATGTACCTCTGTATATTTTATATGTTTGTACTTTTGAATAAATTATCCTGTTAACATTATAACTCCTCATAATGTGCTTTCTGTTTTTATCTGTGCAATATTCTGACCATAATATAAACAGGAACCTTTTCATGCTTATCTAAGATATAGACCTTCCCCCATCACTGGCATGATTTCAAACACAGAGGAGAAACAGAGGCTAAGCAGGTCACATAATCTGTAGTTTAATGACTCAGCTTTGTCATTTAAGTCTTAACTTGGTTTCAGGATTTTTCTACTCATTTGTATTTGATTGAACACCACATCACATACTAAGGTGAATCCTTGTCTTTGTCCTTAAAATGGCTTTCTGTCCATGAAAATTTGAGCCTGTCTTTACTTCTTTATCCTTAAATTACTGAATCCTTGTTTCCATGACTGTGCTTTATTAGAAAATTCATAGATTCTATCTTTGACATGTTTATTTTATATTTTTATGATTACCTATTTAGAGTAGTTTTAGGTTCAGCAAAACTGAGAAGAAGGTACAATGATTTCCCATATACTCCTTTCCCCAAAAGCCTCCCTAAATATCAATATCCCCTACCAGAGTAGGACATTTGTTACAATTAATGACCTTACAATAATACATCATAATTGTCCAAAGTTCATCGTATACATTACAGTGCCCTCTTGGTGCAGTATATTATATGAATTTGGACAAATGTATAGTGATATTTTCTCATCATTATATTAATATACAGAATGTTTTCACTGTCTTAAAAGTCCTCTATGCTCTTATATTCTTCCCTCCCTCTACCCTCAATTCCTGGCAACCACTGACCTTTTTACTATCTCCATAGTTATCTGGAATGTCACATAGTTGGAATCATACAGTACTGCAGGTTTTTCAGATGGGCTTCTTGCCTCAGTAATACACATTTAAACTTCTTCCATGTCTTCTCATGGGTTGATAGCTTATTTATTTCTTTATTTTTCAACATCTTTATTGGAGTATAATTGTTCCACACTAGTGCATTAGCTTCTGCTGTATAAAAAGTGAAACAGCCATACGTATACACATATCACCATATACCCTCCCTATTGCGTCTCTCTCTCACCCTCCTTATTCCACCCCTCTAGGTGGTGACAAGGCATGGAGCTGATCTCCCTGTGCTATGCAGCTGTTTCCCACCAGCTATCCATTCTACATTTGGTACTGTATATATGTACATGCCACTCTCCCACCACATCCCAGCCCCCTCTCCCTCCCCGTGTCCTCAAGTCAACTCTCCATGTCTGCGTCTTTATTCATGTTCTGCCCCGAGGTTCTTCAGAATCTTTTTTTTTTTTTGGTTTCCATATATATGTGTTAGCATATGGTATTTGTTTTTCTCTTTCTGACTTACTTCACTCTGTATGACAAACTCTAGGTCCATCTACCTCATTACAGATAACTCAGTTTTTTGTTTTTATGGCTGAGTAATATTCCACTGTATATATGTGTCATATCTTCTATATCTATTCATCTGTTGATGGACACTTAGGTTGCTTCCATCTCCTGGCTATTGTAAACAGTGCTGTAGTGAACATGGTGGTACATGACACTTTTTGAATTATGGTTTTCTCAGGGTATATGCCCAGTAATGGGATTGCTGGGTCATATGATAGTTCTATTTTTAGTTTTTACGGAACCTCCATACTGTTCTCCATAGTGGCTGTATCAATTTACATTCCTACCAACAGTGCAAAAGGGTTGCCTCTTCTCCACACCTTTTCCAGCATTTATTTATTGTAGATTTTTTGAAGATGGCCATTCTGACCAGTGTGAAGTGATACCTCATTGTAGTTTTGATTTGCATTTCTCTAATGATTAGTGATGTTGAGCATCCTTTCATGTGTTTGTTGGCAATCTGTATATCTTCTTTGGAGAAATGTCTATTTAGGTCTTCTGCCCATTTTTGGACTGAGTTTTTGTTTTTTTGATATTGAATGTCATGAGCTGCTTGTATATTTTGGAGATTAATCCTTTGTCAGTTGTTTCATTTGCAAATACTTTCTCCCATTCTGAGGAGAATTCCTCTTGTTTATGGTTTCCTTTGCTGTGCAAAAGCTTTTAAATTTCATTAGGTCCCATTTGTTTATTTTTCTTATTATTTCCCTTTCTCTAGGAGGTGGGTCAAAAAGGATCTTGTGATTTATGTCATAGAGTGTTCTGCCTATGTTTTCCTCTCAGAGTTTTCCAGTGTCTGGCCTTATATTTAGGTCTTTAATCCATTTGAAGTTTATTTTTGCATATGGTGTTAGGAAGTGTTCTAATTTCATTCTTTTACATGCAGCTGTAGAGTTTTCCTAACACCACTTATTGAAGAGGTTGTCTTTTCTCATTGTATATACTTGCCTCCTTTGTCAAAGATAAGGTGACCCTATGTGTGTGGGTTTATCTCTGAGCTTTCTATCCTGTTCCATTGATCTATCTTTCTGTTTTAGTGCCAGTACCATAATGTCTTATTATTGTAGCTTTGTAGTATAGTCTGCAGTCAGGGAACCTGATTCCTCCAGCTCCATTTTCCTTTCTCAAGATTGCTTTGGCTATTCGGGTCCTTTATGTTTCCATATAAATTGTGAAATTTTTTGTTCTAGTTCTGTGAAAACTGCCATTGGTAGTTTGATAGGGATTACACTGAATTTGTAGATTGCTTTGGGTCTTATAGTCATTTTTACAATGTTGATTCTTCCAATCCAAAAACATGGTATATCTTTCCATCTGTTTGTATCAACTTTAATTTTTTTCATCAGTGTCTTACAGTTTTCTGCATACAGCTCTTTTGTCTCCCTAGGTAGGTTTATTTCTAGGTATTTTATTCTTTTTGTTGCAAAGGTAAGTGCTAGTGTTTCCTTAATTTCTCTTTCAGATATTTCATCATTGGTGTATAGGAATGCAAGAGATTTCTGTGCATTAATTTTGTATCCTGCAACTTTACCAAATTCACTGATTAGCTCTAGTAGTTTTCTGGTGGCATCTTTAGGATTCTCTATGTATACTATCATGTCATCTGCAAACAGTGACAGTTTTACTTCTTGTCCAATTTGTATTCATTTTATTTCTTTTTCTTCTCTGTTTGCCATAGCTAGGACTTCCAAAACTATGTTGAATAATAGTGGTGAGAGTGGACATCCTTGTCTTGTTCCTGATTATAGAGGAAATGCTTTCAGTTTTTCACCATTGAGAATGATGTTTGCTGTGGGTTTGTCATATATGGCCTTTATTATGTTGAGGTAGTTTCCCTCTATGCCCATTTTCTGGAGAGTTTTTATCATAAATGGGTGTTGAATTTTGTCAAAAGCTTTTCCTGAATCTATGCAGAAGATCATATGTTTTTTTCTTCTTCAATTTTTTAATATGGTGTATTACATTGATTGATTTGCATACATTGAAGAATCCTTGCATTCCTGGGATAAAACCACTTGATTAGGGCGTATGAACCTTTAAATGTGCTGTTGGATTCTGTTTGCTAGTATTTTGTTGAGGATTTTTGCATCTATATTCATCAGTGATACTGCCCTGTAGTTTTCTTTCTTTGTGACATCTTTGTCTGTGTTTGGTATCAAGGTGATGGTGGTCTCATAGTATGAGTTTGGGAATGTTCCTCCCTCTGCTATATTTTGGAAGAGTTTGAGAAGGATAGGTGTTAGCTCTTCTTTAAATATTGATAGAATTCGCCTGTGAAGCCATCTGGTCCTGGGCTTTTGTTTGTTGGAAGATTTTTATTCATAGTTTCAATTTCAGTGCTTGTGATTGGTCTGTTTCTATTTTCTATTTCTTCCTGGTTCACTCTCAGAAGGTTGTGCTTTTCTACGAATTTGTCCATTTCTTCCAGGTTGTCCATTTTATTGGCATATAGTTGTTTGTAGTAATCTCTCATGATCCTTTGTATTTCTGCAGTGTCTGTTGTTACTTCTTTTTCATTTCTAATTCTATTGATTTGAGTCTTCTCCCTTTTTTCTTGATGAGTCTGGCTAATGATTTATCAATTTTGTTTATCTCCTCAAAGAAGCAGCTTTTAGTTTTATTCATCTTTGCTATGGTTTCCTTCATTTCTTTTTCATTTATTTCTGGTCTGATCTTTATGATTTCCTTCCTTATGCTAACTTTGGGGTTTTTTTGTTCTTCTTTCTCTAAGTGCTTTAGGTGTAAGGTTAGGTTTTTTATTTGAGATGTTTCTTGTTTCTTGAGGTAGGATTGTATTGCTATAAACTTCCCTCTTATAACTGCTTTTGTTGTGTCCCACAGGTTTTGGGTCATCCTGTTTTCATTGTCATTTTTTTCTAGGTATTTTTTGATTTCCTCTTTGATTTCTTCCATGATCTCTTGGTTATTTAGTAATGTATTGTTTAGCCCCCATGTGTTTGTATTTTTTAGTGTTTTTCCTGTAATTGATATCTAGTCTCATAGCGTTGTGGTTGGAACAGGTACTTTATATGATTTCAATTTTCTTAAATTTATGAAGGCTTCATTTGTGACCCATGATATGATCTCTCCTGGAGAATGTTCCATGAGCACTTGAGAAGAAAGTGTATTCTGTTGTTTTTAAATGGAATGTCCTATAAATATCAATTAAGTTCATCTTGTTTAATTTGTCATTTAAAGCTTGTGTTTCCTTATTCATTTTCATTTTGGATGATGTGTTCATTGGTGAGAGGGGGGTGTTAATGTCCCCTACTATGATTGTATTACTGTCGATCTCCCCTTTTATGGTTTTCAGCATTTGCCTTATGTGTTGAAGTGCTCCTATGTTGGGTAAATAAATAAATACAATCGTTATATCTTCTTGGATTGATCCCTTGATCATTATGTAGTGTCCTTCTTTGTCTCTTGTAATAGCCCTTATTTTAAAGTCTATTTCTTCTGTTATGAGAGTTGCTACTCCAGCTCTCTTTTGATTTCCATTTGCATGGAATATCTTTTTCCATCCCCTCACTTTCAGTCTGTATGTGTCCCTAGGTCTGAATTGGGTTTCTTGTAGACAGGACATATACGGTTCTTGTTTTTGTATCAGACCTTCTCTGTCTTTTGTTTGGAGCATTTAATCCATTTACATTTAAGGTAATTATCAACATGGGTGTTTCTATTACCATTTTCTTAATTGTTTTAGGTTTGTTATTGTAGGTCTTTTCCTTCTCTTGTATTTCCTGCCTAGAGAAGTTCCTTTAGCATATGTTGTAAAACTGGTTTGGTGGTGCTGAATTCTTTTAGCTTTTGCTTTTCTTAAAGGTTTTAATTTCTCTGCCAAATCTGAATGAGATCCTTGTTGGGTAGAGTAATCTTGGTTGTAGGTTTTTCCCTTTCATCACATTAATTATGTCCTGTCACACCCTTCTGGCTTGCAGAGTTTCTGCTGAAAATTCAGCTGTTAACCTTATGGGGATTCCCTTGTATGTTATTTGTTGCTTTTCCCTTGCTGCTTTTAATATTTTTTCTTTGTATCTAATTTTTGATAGTTTGATTAATATGTGTCTTGTCGTGTTTCTCATTGGATTTATCCTGTATGGGACTCTTTGTGCTTCCTGGATTTGATTGACTATTTCCTTTCCCATATTAGGGAAGTTTTCATCTGTAATCTCTTCAAATATTTTCTCAGTCCCTTTCTTTTTCTCTTCTTCTTTTGGGACACCTGTAATTCGAATGTTGGTGCAATTAAATGTACCAGTGTTGTCTGAGACTGTCCTCAATTCTTTTCATTCTTTTTTCTTTACTCTTTTCTGTGGTAGTTATTTTTATCTTCCAGGTCACTTATCCGTTCTTCTGCCTCAGTTATTCTGCTAGTGATTCTTTCTAGAGAATTTTTAATTTCATTTATTGTGTTGTTCATCATTGTTTGTTTGCTGTTTTGTTCTTCTAGGTCCTTGTTAAGAGTTTCTTGTATTTTCTCAATTCTGTGTCCAAGATTTTTGATCATCTTTACTATCATTACTCTGAATTCCTTTTCAGGTTTACTGCCTTTTTCCTCTTCATTTGTTTGGTCTGGTGGGTTTTTACCTTGCTCTTTCATCTGCTGTGTATTTTTCTGTCTTCTCATTTTGCTTAACTTACTGTGTTTGGGGTCTCCTTTTCCCAGGCTGCAGGTTCGTAGTTCCCATTTTTTTCCTGTCTGACCCCAGTGGGTAAGGTTGGTTCATTGGGTTGTGTAGGCTTCCTGGTGGAGGGGACTGGTGCCTGTGTACTGGTGGATGAGGTTGGATCTCATCTTTCTGGTGGGCAGTACTGTGTCCAGTGGTGTGTTATGGGATGTCTGTGAACTTAATATGATTTTAGGCAGCCTCTCTGCTAATGGGTCGGGTTGTGTTCCTGTTTTCCTAGTTGTTTGGCATGGGGTGTCCAATACTGTAATTTGCTGCTCATTGAGTGGAGCTGCATCTTAGCATTGAGACTGAGATCTCTGGGAGAGCTCTTGTCAATTGATATTACATGTGGCCAGGAGGTGCCTGGTGGACCAGTGTTCTTAATTTGGCTCTCGTACCTCAGAGGCTCAGACCTGACAGCTGGCCAGAGCACCAAGATCCTGTCAGCCACATGGCTGGAGATGATGGGCTATGAGTTGGATGTCAGCCACTGCCCTTTTGTAGCTCTGTCTCAGCTGTCTCCAAAGGTCACCCAGGTACATTGTGTTATTCCACCATTCCTCAGAACTTGTACATGCCAGTCTGGGATTTGTAGATGTCCTCCTGATACTCTTCATTGAAATACCTTGCACTCATTCTGGTGAGAGATATGCTAATAGAGTTGGTTCTCTTCAGTTCAGAGAGTGGGACAGTTGAGCCTTCATGTGTCTAAGTCAAAAGCAGATGCACAACAGACCCAAAGTGATAACGTGTCAGATTCCAAGAAGGCTTTCTGCAGCACCCGAGCAGCAGTCCCAAGCAGCCACTCCGCTCAGCTGCAGCACTTTGACTGGGGAAGTTGGTGGGACCCTCAAATGAGGATTTCTGCTGGCTCTACACCCTGACTTGCCCACCCAGGCAAGGAGCTGAGGAGAGCGTCTCCTCTCCCTGTCTCACCAGAGGAGGGGACACCTCTCATTTATTTTTAATGTTGAAAAATATTCCATTGTCTGAATATTCTGCAGTTTATTTACCTGTTCTCCTACTAAAAAACATCTTGGTTGCTTCCAAATTTTGATGGTTATGAATACAGCTGCTATAAATGTGTATAGGTTTGCACATAAATTTTCAACTCCTTTGGGTCAATACCAAGGAGCAAAATTGCTATATCATATGGCAGAGTATATTTGGTTTCTGTTAAAAACAAAACAAAACAAATACAAAACTCTCTTCCAAAGTGGCTGTACCACTTTGCATTCCTACCAGCCGTAAATGAGAATTACTGTTGCTACACATTCCCACCAGCTTTTGATGTTTTTAATGTTCTTGATATTAGCCAATCTAATAGTTGTGTAGTGGTGTCACATTGTTTTAATTTGTATTTCTCTGATGATATAGAATGTGGAGTATTTTTTCATATACATCTTTACTATCTGAATATTTTCTTTAGTGAGGTGTCTGTTAAAGTCTTTGGCCCATTTTTTAATTGGGTTGTTTTCTTCCTTATTGTTGAGTATTAAGTATTTATTTGTTTATTTTGGATAATGGTTCTTTATCAGATATGTTTTTTGCAAATATTTTATCCCAGTCAGTAGCTTATCTTCTTGACCTTGTCTTTCACAGACTAGAAGTTTTTAATGTTACTGAAGTCTATATTATCAATTATCCTGTCATGAATCATGCTTTTTGTGTTGTATCTAAAAAGTCCTTGCCATACCCAAGGTCATCTACATTTTCTCCTGTGTTATCTTCTAGGAGTTTTATAGTTTTGAATTTTCCATTTAGGTCTAAGATCCATTTTGAGTTAATTTTTGTGAAGGGTGTAAGGTCTGTGTCTAAATTTCTTTTTTCTCTTCTTTCTTTCTTTCTTTCCTTTCTTCTTTCCTTCCTTCTTTTTTTTCTTTCTTTCTTTCCTTTTTTTTTCTTCCTGATATGGAAGTCCAGTTGTTCCAGCACCATTTGTTGGAAAGACTATCTTTACTTCATGGCATTGTTTTTCCTTCCTTGTCAAAGATAAGTTGACTCTATTATGTGTGTTTATTTCTGGGCTTTTTGTTCTGGTCCATTGATCTATTAGTCTATTCTTTTATGAATTTCACACTGTCTTGATTATTGTAGCTCTATAGATTCAGACTGACTATTTCTTATCATAATAAGAGTTTTGATAAATTGTGTCTTTCAAAGAATTTCTCCATTTCACCTAGGTTTTCTAATTTGTGGGCATAGAGTTGTTCATAATATTCTTTATTATCCTTTTAATGTCCATAGGATCTGTAGTGATGTCCTTTCTTTCATTTCTGATATTAGTAATTTGTGTCTTTTCTTTTTTTCTTTGGTTAGCCTGGCTAGAGTTTTATCAATTTTATTGATCTTTTCAAAGAACCAGATTTTGATTTTCCCTACTGATTTACTATTTTCAACTTTATTGATTTCTGCTCTAATTCTTATTCTTTCTTTTCTTCTACTTAGTTTATATTTAATTTTCTCTTTTTTCTAATTTCCTAAAGTATAAAGTTATATTTCTGATTTTAGATATTTGTTCTTTTCTAATATGTGAATTCAGTGTTGTAAATTTCCCTCTAAACATCACTTTTGTTAAACCCCACAAATTTTGTTGTGTTTTCAATTTATTTAGTTCAAAATATTTAAAAATTTCTCCTGAGTTTTCTTTTCACCCATGTGTTATTTATAAGTGTGCTGTTTAATCTCTGTGTATTTTAGGATTTTCCAGTTATCTTTCTGTTATTGATTTCTAGTTTAAATTTCACTGTGGCCTGAAAGCACACATGTATGATTTCTATTCTTTAAATGTGTTAAAGAATGTTTTATGGTTCAGAATGTGTTCTATATTGGTGAATGTTCCCTATATGCTTGAGAAGAATATGGATTCTGCTCTTGTTGGTTGAAGCTGTCTATAGATATTAGTTATATCTAGTTGATTGATGATATTGTTGACTTCAGCTATGCCCTAATTGAATTCCTGCCTGGCTGGATCAGTCCATTTCTGTTAGAGCTCTCCAACTATGACAGTGGATTCATGTCTTTCTCCTTCCATTTCTATCAGTTTTTGCCTCATGTAGTTTCATGTTCTGTTTTTGAGTGCATATAAATTAAGGACTGCTATATCTTGTTGGAGAATTAATGTCTTTATCATTATGTAATGCCCCTATTTATCCCTGAGAGTTTTCCTTAAAGTCCACTCTGTCTGAAATTAATATATTGATAGCTGCTCCTGCTTTCTTTTAATTAGTGTAAGCATGGTATGTTTATCTCCATCATTTACTTTTAACCTATATGTGTCTTTATATTTCAAGTGGATTTCTTATAGACAACATGTAGTTTGGTAGTGTTTTTTGATCCACTCTGGCAGTGTCTTTTAATTAGTGCATGTAGGCTACTGACATGCAAAGGGATTATTAAATTTTTGGATTAATATCATATTTGTTACTGTTTTCTATTTGTTGTCCTTGTTCCTATTTTTATCTTCCACTTTTTCTGCATTTTTGTGGTTTTAAGTGAACATTTTATATGATTCCATTTTCTCTTCTTTCTTAGCATATCAGCTATACTTTTTCTTTTTCTTTTTTTTTTTTTTTTACTTTTCCTTAGTGGTTGCCCTAGAATTTGCAATATACACTCACCACTAATCCAAGTCCACTTTGAAATAATATTAAACCACTTCACAGGTAATGTGAGTACCTTAAAATAACAAAATAATACTAGTTCCTCTCTCCTGTCTCTTGTGTCATTGCTATCATTCATTTCATTTATATATAAGCATACATAATCTTACACACACATATAAAATACATTGTTGGTATTATTATTTTGAATGAACTATTATTTTTTAGATCAATTAAGAGTAAGAAAAATATATATGTTTTAAATTTTACCTCAAATATTCCTTTTTTAGTTCTCTTCCTTTTTTAATGTAGATTGGAGTTTCTGACATATTTCATTTTCCTTCTCTCTAAAGAACTTTAAGACTTTTTTTCTTTTTTTTTTCTGAAGAACTTTTAATATTTCTTGCAAGACAGGTATACTGGCAACAAATCCCTTCAATTTTTGTTTGTCTGAGAACGTCTTTATTTCTCCTTCACGCTTGAAGGATAATTTTGCAGGGTACAAAATTCTATGTTGGTAGTTTTGATTTTTTTTTTTCTCTCAACACTAAATACTTCACTTCACTCTCTTCTTGCTTGCATGCTTTCTGAGGATATGTTGGATAGAATTCAAATCTTTATTCCTCTACAAAGTTTTTTTTTTTTCCTTATTTTCTGTAGTTTGAAAATGATATGCCTAGGTATAGTCAAAAAACTATACCTGTTTTTTGTTCCAATTTTCCTGTTTGGTGTTCTCTGTGCTTCCTTGATCTGTGGCTTGGTGTCTGACATTAATTTGGAAAATTCTCATTTATTATTATTTCAAATATTTATTCTTTTTTCTCTTTCTTCTCCTTTTGGTATTCCCATTAGACACATGTTTCTTCTTTTGTAGTTTGTCCCACAGGCCTGGGATATGCTGTTCTTTTTTCTTTTTTTTTAAATTTTTTATTTTAAGTCTTTGTTCTTTCTGCTTTTTAGCTTTAAAAGTTTCTAAGAAGATATTCCCAAGTGCAGTATTCTTTCCTCAGCTGTTCTCAGTTTACTAATAAGCCCATCAAAGTCAATCTTATTTCTGTTGCAATAATTTTCATCCTGAGTATATCTTTTTGGTTTTCTCTTAGTTATTCTGTCTCTGTGATTTATTGCTCATTTGTTCTTGCATGCTGTTTACTTTATCCATTAGAGACCTTAGCATATTTACCTGAGTTATTTTAAATCTCTCAGTCCAATAATTCCAACATCCCTGCCATTTCTGCTTTGATGCTTGCTCTGTCTCTTCAGACTGTGTTTTTTGCTTTTTGATATGCCTTGCCATTTTTTCTTGATAGATATAAACAGTGAAAAGAACTGCTATAAATCAGCCTATAATAATGTGCTGATGTGTGAGGGAGGAGAAGCATTCTACAGTCCAATGATTAGGTCACAGTCTTTTACTGAGCCCTTGCCACTCTGTGAAATTTACAAGTGTTTCTCAGGTTTTTTTTTTTTTTTCTTTCCTGTCAGGTGGGAGAAAACAGCTAGAGTGGGCTGGAATTGGGCATTTCTCCTCCCCCCAAGTCAGTTAAGCTCTGATAATACTGTAATAGGTTAGGCTCTGGTTAACCAGTTTCTCCTGAGCACAGACCTTTTTAAGAAGAGCAGAGAGCTCTGCTGTATTTCGAAAGTTTCTTTTCCCCTTCTCTTGCTGGAAGCAGGAAGGGATTTTTCTCCTGTATATTGTGAGAACCTGGTTCAGCTCCTGGAGGTAAATCTCACAGAAATGTGGAGCTCTTCTCTGACTGAGCCCTCTTGAAGTTTTTCTGTCTCAGAATTGTTCACATTGGGCATGCAGCAATTCTTCGATTACATTTCAGCTTTTCCTGCCTTGGTACTAGTTCCTTGGAGGTTTCTGCTCATGAATCTTTGCTCCAGTAAGGTAAGCTGTGACTCCCTGTATTTGCCTGTCTTTCTGGCCTTGGGGGCAGCATTTGCTCTGTGTTTTTACCTCCCTTATGGATGATAGAATGGTTGCTTACTTTTCAATCTGATCTGCTTTTCACCTGTTTGGAGGGAACGGTGAATTCCAAGTTCCTTACATGTGGATTGGAACCTGGAAGTCCTTTGATATGCTTTATTCACTTTTGTAAATTATGTGTATTGTGTACTGTTAAACCTTCCTTGAATTAAATGCCTGATTGCCTAGCTTACCTATCACATGCTTGCTATCCCTCCATCAATGCAATATTAGGTCCAGTGTTTGGGATTTTTCAAATCAAATAACAGCATTACCCAGTCGGCCTTTTTCATTACTGACTGAGTACCGGCTGACCGGTAAAACTCTATTGCTAGCTGAAATAGTGCACACTGTACAGCAGGTTTATGAACATTTTTGCTAATTTGAGGATTATAAAAGGAAATTATGGACTTTATTTTTATTGCCATGGTCATACTACAGCATTTTATCAAGTAGGAACACATGAGTATGAAAATAAACCTAGTTTAAAATAACAAATTAAGCTAAATTAACCATGAAATATAAACCATACAGAAATTAAAAACTCTTTCAACTGATTACTTAATTTAAGGCTCATTGAATATTGTTTTCTTCTCTGTGAAGATTAATTTTATTGGCCATATCAACAACATGTTTCTAGTCTACTCAGATTTACAATGTCCTAGGCATTTGGTATGGTCAATTTACTTACCTAGTTTTAATTAGGTAATTTAGTACAATCAATACTAAAATGGTAGTGACAGAGCATTTTAACAAACAAAATTTCAAAACAAATTTTATTCTTGAAAATTCACCAAATACTCATCAAAAATCATGTGAAAGTTTTTTCACTTGTACAAGCAGAAGATGGAGGGATAGCAAGCATGTGATAGGTAAGCTAGGCAATCAGGCATTTAATTCAAGCAGAAGAGACTCTTCAACTTAATTGAAGAGTCAAGTGTTTTTCTAGTATACTCATTAAGTGATGACAGCAATCAGGTGAATTGAGGTCAAACTAATTTTTCTTTGGTGTTAATGATGTAATCTGCCTTCACCTGACTTACTGCCTTACTGTTGCTAACTTTACCATGTTTGTATGTATGTAAAAAAAAAAATGTAAGGACAAATACAGACGGAGAATAATAAGCTTAATTCTCCTTGTTGAAAATAAGGGAGACATCCTCTTTCTCCTAGAGCCTTTACATTAGGAGACTTGTAATTGTTAATTTTCTCATCTCCTTGAAATGTATGAAGCCCTTTAAAAGCTAATTTTGCCTTTTGCCAACTTTAAGACCCAGAAATGCCTTTCTCAAGGACCTGTAAATCATCTCTCTGAGATAGAGAGCACCCCTATTTCCAAATTTCTCTGGTAGGAGAGGAGCCTAACAAGTGGATGTCAAGTTGTAGAACTACCTCTTGTCATAAATATATGAAGAGTTTATTTTTTCCTTAGTGTAAAACCAAATAATTGACACAAATAGTCACCCCAATTGCCAAGTAAATTTAGAGTAAGTTGTTGTGACAAATGGTGCTGTCAAGTTCTCTTACTTGAGGACTAGTTATTGTTTAGCTTGAGAATGTGTATGTAATGGGTTGTAACTTCTTGGCTAAATAAAAGGGTGAAATTTCTTTCTTCAGAAATCCCTTAGCAGATTATCTGTGATGCACATCACAATCTGCTTCAATGCTTATTCAATAATAAAACTGTTTCATTCTCTTTTATGTTTGTAGGAGAGGTTTTCTGAGATGAGATGATATTTTATTTTTAATTATATTGTATTTCCCAACAAATAAGACTATACATTATTTTTAGCATTTGAAATCAAAAAGAAATTGGAGTATAACTAGCAGAGAGCCCTTAAGTCAGCCAATGAAATAAGATAACGTTTTAAAAAACAATGTTACTATTAATTTTAACATGTCAAGACATATGCAGCTACTTATTTCATGTTTTGAAGTATCAGAACTTCAAAGAATCAAAACCCATAGAAATATAAATTTTTGAAAATAGTTTCAAACAGCCTGTGATAACTTTTAGATTTTATATTATTTTCCCAAAATGCTAAATTGCATTGATTTTTGGAAAATAGTTCTTGATCTTGAACTCATAATTTGAGTGCTTTATAGTTTGATTTTTTTATGATACAAAGCTTACATTTTTCCAAATATACTACTTTTCTGTAGATGGGGAGATGTAGACATTCTGCCATGTTTCTAGATTAGTATTTGATTCTCATACACTAACTCTAATTATCATTCACTAACACTGAAAAAGAAAAACTTGACTATACATTGTAGTTACAGATATTGCAGAACTAAAAAAATCGGTGGACATTTCTTTTTTGTATATTCGTGAGTAGAATGTTATATTTCTATGACTCAGCTTCCTTACTTGTGAAATGAAATAATAAGGCTATATACCTCATAATTTCATTTAAACATTAAATGAGATAATAAGGCTTGTGGCTAATATCTGGACATGTAAACATTGAAATGTCAAGTGGTTTGGTAGTTACAGGTGCAAGTAGTGGGAAATCTAAATTAAATAACCATGGCCTAAATATAACCTCAGAGTATGATATGCTGCATATGTAGATGCATGAAGAGACAATTACAATATACCTTATTAAGTAAAATATACAGATTAGTAACTGAAGATATAGAGAAAGTCTCCTACCAAATTAGAAGAGTCAAAAGAAGCTTTTAGATAGAGGTAACACCTTTGAGTCTTAGAAGATGAATAAGAAGCCCAATAAGAAGGTCTGAGGACATAAGTAAAAAGTTGTCAGCATGAAGAAAGAAAAGTAAGAAATTAATTCATTGGGAACTGTAAATGATGCTGCAGAAGTACTTCCCTAATTGTACACCTAATGACAGCCAGCCTGAGCTCTAGCTGCAAATTTAATTAACTACCCCCATCATCCCCCCATTTTCTTGTGTGCTGACTGACCGCATTATAGGAACAAAAGAAGAGGGATAAGTAAGGAATCATATTCTATTTCAGAATCATGTCTGTTTATTTGGAGGGCACAACTACAGAAATATGATTATTGTCCACTAGACTATTTTATCTGTCTACATACATGGAGTTGTCTCAGACAACTTCTTGAAATTGGAAAGTGGGGGAGTCACCAACTTTGTGTATGGAAACAAACTCTCTATGTATGTGCCCTCTGACTCTCTGTATTCATCTGACCCCAAGAAATTAGTTTAATTTCAGCCCTGATACCAGGCCCCTCAACTGATATAAATCATTAAATCAACACTAACCTCTCAATCTCCAACTCCAGTTTATTGCAACAAAAATGATAGCTGGGAGAGAAGGTGATGACAATGTAATACCTGGTTTCAGATGGCAAGGCTGATGTGAGAATATTGTGACAGTATGAACACTGTATTTACTTAATGTGGCAGAAAACAAAGTATTGAAAAAGAACCAGAGTTGTTTGCTGTGTTTGTGTTGAAAGAAATACAATTTTGAAATAAGGGCTAAGTGGTGTACTTCAGTAGTGGAGCAAAATATATTAGTATTAGTTTAAATCAGAAATTCAGAATGGATTTTTTAAAAAGAACTCCAGATTTCAAAGTGTTGTGTACTGAAGTGGTCCTTCAGCTACTCTGTGGACCATAGCAGAATAGCAAAGGAAGAGCAGTGTAAAAGAGTTAAACCATGGAGCTGGACAGGTAAGAGGTATGAGTCATAACAAATGAAAGGAAATAATTATAAATTATCAAAAAAAATTAGCCAAACCATTAGCCATAAATTCAAGAAAAAATGTAGTAGAGGGAAGTATGTAATAGAAAGTGTGTAATATGTCTCTAATATAGCAAAATACCACCCTGGGAAAGGGCATTGGGAGTGATGAGTAATGTCTATGTTTGAAGATTTACTAAAGAGATCCTCAGAAGTCTGACATAAAGAGTAGAAGAAGAGGGCTTTCCTGGTGGCACAGGGGTTGAGTCCACCTGCCCATGCAGGGGACGCGGGTTCGTGCCCCGGTCCGGGAAGATCCCACGTGTCATAGAGCAGCTGGGCCCCTGAGCCATGGCCGCTGAGCCTGCACGTCCAGAGCCTGTGCTCTGCAATGGGAGAGGCCACAACAGTGAGAGGCCTGTGTACTGCAAAAAAAAAAAAAAAAAAAAAGAGTAGAAGAAGAAAACCAGGAAAAAGAAGAAATGGTTTTATGGCTGTACAGGAAAAACAAAAGGGTACAAGAGATGTCACACATTCATTCATTTATTTAATAAATAATTTTGGTACTCTTGATAATATAATTCTATACTGGTAGTAGATCCAAGAAAAAGTGGTGGAGTATGACTAAAACTGGATTAGAATAAGGCGCAACACTGCTAAATAAAACTGCATTATTTATGACATTCTTTAAGCACTTAAGGAAACAATGGAAAGACTGAGACTAAAAATATGTAAATGCCATTGGAGAAATCATTTTATATATAGGATTGTATTCCTGTCTCATTAATAATATATCTCAATGTTGAAACAAATGGAAATAGTTTTCTTTGAAAACATGATACTCAAATTCATTCTACAGAGAAATCTCAAATTTTAGAGATTCTTTAATTTTTTTATTCTTAATAAACATATTAAAGGTGTCACTGGTGATTTCAAAAGAGAAAATTGAAGGTATAAATAGATTTCTTTTGAAATAGCACTTGACACATTTTTTCAATACCATATTAACATTTTCAGACCTATTGCAGAGTGAAAAAATTTAAACCCATGTAACAGCACCCAGATTTTATAATTAACATTTTGCTATGCTTGCTTTATCCATAACTATCCACCTATTTTTCCCTCTATCCATCCATCAATTCATCTTAGTTCTTATTCATTTCAGAATAAGTTAGACATTAGTACATGCCCCCTTCACCAAATACCTGCATCATGCATATTATTAAACTAGAACTATTGAAAACTTTTTTGAAAGTAGAAGCAAACTGTTATAAGGAATTAGCCCTTTTTCCAGTAACTTCTTATTTTAATAGATTTAGGCATTTATTCTGTGTTTTTCTGTGTGCCCACCATGGACCATGAACTCTTCTAGGTCAGAGGATATCCTTCCATCTGTTTGTGTTGTCTTCAATCTTTTCATCACTGTCTTATTGTTTCCCAAGTAAGGGTCTTCTGCTTCCTTAGTTAGATTTATTCCTAGGTATTCTTTTTCGTGTGATGGTAAATGGGATTGTTTCTTTAATTTCTCTTTCTGATAATTTGTTAGTGTATAGACCTACGAAAGATTTCTGTATATTAATTTTGTATCCTGGAACTTTACCAGATTCATTGATGAGCTCTAGCAGTTTTTTGGTGGCATCTTTAGGATTTTCTATGAGTAGTATCATTTTCATCACTGAATGTGAAGTTATCTGTGGGCTTTTATAGGGCCTTTATTATGTTGAACCACAACCCATCTCATTGTGGTTCCTTTTTTATATTTTTAGTTGTAGAAGGTCTTTTCTTGTAGGTTCCAGTTTTTCTCGTCAATAGGTTCTCTGTAAATATTTGTAATTTTGGTGTGCCCATGAGTAAATGTGAGCTCGGGGTCTTCCTGCTTTACCATCTTAGGAAATAAAAAGAGGTACTCTTTTTGTGTAAAGATAACTCAATGAAAAAACAAAATTTCCATGATTTTATACACAATCTTAAGCTTTGTTTAAATATGTTCATGTTGTGGTGTGTTTGTATGATAAAAATCTATAGCACAACCATTCCAATTTTGGAGTTTTTCTTTTTTGCCTATTAAAGGAGGCAATTTATATTGCTTCATAGTTGGTGTGATTTATTATGAGGAAAAATGAAGTTCACACAAGAGAAAATCTAAAGACTATAAAAATACATGATATAGATCTTCATGTAGGTGCTTTAAACATAGCGATTTCACTGAAATGTTTTTAAAATCATTTGATTTTGAACACTATTTTAT
This sequence comes from Phocoena phocoena, assembly GCF_963924675.1. NCBI lineage: Eukaryota > Metazoa > Chordata > Mammalia > Artiodactyla > Phocoenidae > Phocoena > Phocoena phocoena. The sequence continues at coordinate 55,291,266 of NC_089235.1, forward strand.
GATCAGTCTATTGAAGGAAGTATATAGACTCTATGAAGGGAAAATTTTAATAAATACAACACCCTCAAGATTAATATCCCATGTTATATGAGTCCTAAAACTAATTGTTGCCCTCATAGAGTAATTTATACTGTAATATAACAGCAAACCTTAAATTGAAATTGCTGAAGAGACGTATTTTTATACCATGATAGTGATATATCAACAGACATGTTTCCAAAAATTAATATGGCTATGCTATGGGGAATAGAGTAGAAAAAGCAAATGCTTGAAAGCAAGGACATAATTCTACAAGTGATAGTTCAAGCATAAAAACATAACTCTGCCCTAGGGCATGATCATAAGAATAGGTAAAAGGAATAAATGTGAATGATATTAGAAGGAATAAAAGATGAGTCCAGACTTAGTGAAATTAAATATAGAGAACAAGAAAGGAGAGGTAGGGGCTTCCCAGGTGGCGCAGTGGTTGAGAGTCTGCCTGCCGATTCAGGGGACATGGGTTCGTGCTCCGGTCCAGGAGGATCCCACATGCCGCGGAGAGGCTGGGCCCGTGAGCCATGGCCGCTGAGCCTGCACGTCTGCAGCCTGTGCTCTGCAACAGGAGAGGCCACAACAGTTAGAGGCCTGCATACCGCAAAAATAAAATAAAATAAAATAAAAGGACAGGTAAGCCAGTGGTTTTTCTTGTTCAGGCCAAAAGGTATAGAAAAATAAAGATACTACTTGCAGAAATAAAGCTGATTAAGTGAGGAGATATTGAAAATATCTCAAACGTGAGTTCAGTATATTTATTGTGGAATTTCCAGTATCAGTCACACTTTAGAACCCCAATCTTCTTTACACAAAAATTTTATTGGTTCTATTTTTTAGGAATAACTATTTCCTTATTTTAATTTTGTTGAATTTGAAATTTAATGTCTGGATAAACATATCCAAACCATAGAGATGTAAGGAGAGATGTCAAGGAAAACTTATGGAAATGATAATTAAAACCAAGAGGAAAATGGAATAAAATTCTCTACCATATAAGCCTTCATAAAAAGACTAATTCTGCATCCCACCACAAAAGTCAGACTTAGTTAGCATCTTATTCCCACCCTCACAAAAGGAGAGAATGAGATGAGAATTTTGAATGTAGGCTATTCTATCCACTTCCTACACTCTTCTCTTTCTGGAACCCTGATTATTTTAATATTTTTACATTTGATTAAATCCCACAGATCACGTAGGCTTTCTTTTCTCCTTTTCATTCTTTTTTCTTTGTTCTTCCCTGATTGAGTTATCTCAAAGTTCCTCTTCTCTAGATTATTTATTCTGTCTTCCACTTTTCTGCTTTACTGCTGATGATGATCTCTGTTGCATTTTTTATTTCTTTTATTGAATTCCTCAGTGCTAGAATTTGTTTGGTTCTTTATTTATGATTTTTCTCTTTGTTAACTTTGTCATTTTATTCATATATTTTTCCTGATTTATTGAATTTTCTGTGTTTTCTTATTTTAAATGGTTTTCATCTCCATTAATTATCAGTTTACTCTTTTCACTCAATATTAATTTTTAGTATTTATTACCGTTGGATAAATTTATTTATGTTTATCATTTTGATGGCTACATTTTAGTTTTATGCATTAATAAATTAAGTATATTTACTCTGTCAGTGAGAAACAGCTTACTTCCATACTTCTCTGTTACAAACTCTGCTGTATCTAACGTGCTTTTTCATGCTTTATGGGGCATGATATATTCAAATATAATAGATATTTCCAAGTTGCTGTCCATGGTGTCTGTGCCTATATTCACACATATCCTGTGCTTTACTGGTCACAATAAATGGGTCACTGAAATAATCATGGATAGATTCTTTTGATATCATAGGAATATGACTCTTCAGAATTTCATTGATACATTAAATACAGTTGGAACCAAAAATCCCCAAAGTATATTACCTAAGTTGAAATATTGAACCTAAAACTCTTTAGGTGGGGAAAAGAATTATAAAATGCAAGAAAGTTTTGAAAGAAAGAAAAATTTGAACCTAAAATTCTTTAGGGGGGGGAAGAATTAAAAAATTCAAGAAAGTTTTGAAACAAGGAAAAAATGAATACTAATTATAACAGATAACAGGCATCAGTTTAATACTGGCTTAAAGTTTACTTCATACCTTGATAATTCTTTATATATCTATTACTTGTATTATTAAATTAATGTGACTTTTTTCATCTTTAAAGAATGATGAAATTGGAATACTTATGTGTATTTCTTATTCTATTTCATTTTTCCTGACAGCTTTGGTTATGAAATATAATTTTCATATTGACAGCTTTACAGTATTACCATTTTATTTTATAACAATAATTTCCAATATCATTTTAGTCTAAACTATAGATTTAAATATTTTCTCTATTCACTTATTAATTACATAGAATTCAGCCTCACAGTTTCTTTAAGAAGGGTTTATGAAAGCTACAATTGCTGAATTATTTTATGGTTAAAGTGTACTTATTATCCTCATGCTTGAAGGACAATTTGCCTGGGTAGTCAATTCTTTAGCCACAGTTATTTTTTCTTAGTTATTTATTTATTTTTGGAATTGATGTAGAAAACATGATGCAGAGTTTATGATTAGCACTTTTTAATAATAGTAATAATGATGATACTATTACTACTACTAATATTACTTTACTATTAAAACTATCCTATTCTCTTTTCATAGTGCCCAAAGCCTTCTTTCTCATTTTTGGATTCCTGTATTTTATGAGGACAGATCTTGTGGTTTACCATTTTTTTTATTCCCCTTGAACACAAGGTATCATTTCAATCTTCACAGCATGGTCTTTTAAGCTGGACAAGTTTATTTTTTTTTTTCTTAAATCCTCTTTGAATGTTGTTTCACTTCAGTGTGTTTACATCTCTTCCTTTGTTGTTCTTCCATAGCTATTCTCTTTCATTCTCTTTCTCTCAATTGACTTTTCTCACTCTATCTCTCATGTCACTTTTTCCCCCTCTTTAAACACTATCTGTGTACTTTTGTGTTATTTTTCTCTCTGTTTTTCATTTCTCTGAAGGATTTCCTTTATTTATCATTTCATCCCTGTCCATGCATATTTCATCTTTATGTTATTTCATACATCTACCTGAGATACTGTATATCTGCTTTTAGTTCTTTAATTTATGTGCACTTATGACCATAGGGTCAGATTTTTTTTGTTTTAATCAAAATTTAGCTTATTACAGCATTGATTTCTGATGGATATTCTCATGTAACAAATGTAACGTTTGTTTCCTTTACTTTATTCCATTTGGGTCATAATAATCTTGTATAGCTCCTATTTGTATCCTTTTTGGATTATCAGTTATTTTTGAGATTGTGTTTTTGTTGCAGAAATTTTGTGTGGAGAAGGTATCAAACGGTACTCTGTATGTCAGGGATCCTTTCCAGTTCAGAGTAACTTTTCTGTGTTTTGGACTTAACTACAAAATGGCTTACATTTCCTGGATAGCTACAGGATATTTGCCAGAAGGCAGGAAGAATAAAATGTATGATCGTGTACCAGTTTGCTGGTAAAATTAAAATTTCGGAATCTCAAATGAATTCCCTTAAAGACAAGGGCATTTATATTAGTTAAGGTACTACTGTTTTCTCTAACAAATATACCCCAAATTGTATAATGGCTAAAATTTTTTGAAATTTATTTTCCCTTACATTGACTTGAAATTAGTATAATTGATTTGTGTCGTGATCTCTCCAAAGATTCAAAGACATGGTTGTTAAAATTTCTTGTCTTCACAATCTTCAAAGTATAGCTTCAATTCCATCATGCTGTCTCTAACACACTGGCAGAGGGGGACATACTGCACAGGATTCTAATATAGAGAATATTATGTGCTGAGCATTGAAGTGATACATATTTACTTCCATCCTTATTCAAAGGGAATTGTTAATTAACAGGTAGCTCTCTTCTAAGCAATTATTCAGTATCTGGGTTCCTTCCATCTTACGACTTTTCCACCTTACAACAACTTTTCCATCTTACAATGACTTTTCCATCTTACAACAACATTTCCATCTTACAACAACAGGTGTTGTCCAAAGTGCACTATAATTTTATTAGGAAATATCTTGTTCATTATCATGTAAAATGGAAGAATAAATGGAGAATAGCATATCAGAGGTTTTGTACTGGTCAGGCCCAAGAGTATTATTTATCACTTGTATACATATTCCACTAGCTAGAACTAAATACCCACCAATACATAGTTATAAGAAAAGCTGTAAAAGTTAATCTATTCATATTCACAGGACAAATAAATGTGTTTTTCTGAATAACTAGGCATTCTCTGCCACATTTATTAAATATATTAAGTGTTAAAGATATTAAATGATGTCTTTTAAAGATATTAAAAGTTAAAAAAATATTGAGCATCTTGGTAATTTTCCTAGTACGTCTTTTGTTAAACTTAGGTATTACTCTCTACATTACTTTGAGTAGGTAGTAACACTGTGAGGCCACCTATGACCCACTTTGAACACATTGTGCCAACATTTTTTGAAATCTCTGTGGTCATGCTCGTTTTTGTGATTTCTTTCCAGAACATAAACTAAAAACATGTTTGCTCTTGGATCCCTTTCTGAAATTTTGTCTATCATCCAACCTCAGGGCTGGGACTGGTTTCTCAAAAATGGGAAAGACTACAGGATCAGGACAAGTATATAAGGAATCTACTTGTCACTTGTGTATTTCTCTCATCCAGCTCTCATTACTCCACTGAGAAAGCCCTATCTATTCTGGGGATGTTGAGGCAGATAATTATTATATATGTTCTCACATGTTTGGGAAAAATTGCTTCCTGTCTTCTCTAGGACCTAAATACTTAAAAAAGAAAAGACAGAAAAAGAGTACTTAATTTGTCAGTTTTCTTCTGAAATCAGCTTTCTTAAGGCAAGGATCAGAGACAATTCTAGATTAATAAAAGAGTGAAAATATGAAGACAGAACAAGAAGCATGAAATTGGCTGAGGGTAGAATTGGAATGGGGAAGAGAAAAGCTATACGTATTGATTAATGTTTAAAAAGTTAACTATATCTTTTTGCTTCTTTGCCCACATGCCCACTCTTACACGTGGGCAAAGAAAATTTCTCTCTCATGCAGATGCCATTTAAAACTACTCTTCCCTGCAGTGTTGCAGGTTTTGCTAGTTATGTGTTGGACCATTTCTTCCCCATAGTCATAGTGTCTTCATATATGCTTGAGGTTATAAGCATAATTAAGAGACTTACCAGTTCAGTTAAAAGGCAGATCCCTACTAATATGTCTGTAGGAAATATTGTTACTGAATATTCCTTTCTTTCTCCAATAAGTGTTAATTTTTAGATAAACCATAACTTTAAGATAATATCTAATTATATCTAATAATCATATACTATGAACCTGTCTTTTTAGGTATACTTCTTGGATTTAAAATTTTTATCTTACTGACAAATGCTAAGAAACCTATATTTACATTTGCTTACTAGTTTCTGTCAAGTACATTTCATCGAAGAAGATTTAAATAAATCTTTAATACAATCATTAAAGATTAGTTTTTATCATGTTTGATCCATTACGTTCATTAGGTAGGTTAATTACAGTAACGACCATTAATTTAATATAGTGGGTCCTATCTTGACAAAACTTTTAGAATAGATGTAGGATCAGAAGTAACTTTTTTACTTACACTGTGCACAGACCACAGAAAGGCTGGAGAGAAAGACTGATACTGTTTGCTAAGGCAACATAAGTAATAGAAAGATTCACAGTGATACTTCCAACTTGCTCACAATGGGGCCACCTTAATACCACTGCACTTCTGAGACTACACGAAATTACCCAAGGATAAGTAAGGAACAGACAAAGCCACTGACAGCACTGGAGGATGTGTGCCAATGAAGAAAGAAAGCCCAATTATGCAATTACTTTGTTAGACCAAGACCAGAGGTAAAATGAGATGAAAGACACACTCATTGGCTATGAATGTAGACTAGACAAGACTGAGAATAAGATTAAAATTCCTTTATAACTTGTCACTACTAACTCATACTGGAAACATAAACATTATACTGGAGGAAAAAGAATGGTAGAAAACTCAACATGACTAAGATTATTTTTGTTATTTTGAATGGAAATTCAAATGCAGAATAACGAGTTACAAAAAAATTTTTTTAATTATATTGCTTGCAATTGTGAAGGACATATGTGTGCATTTTCAAAAGGTCATCTTCTGGTTGTCTGTCATCTCAGTCAACTTGTGGATTAAACTCAGCCCATATAACATTCTTTTTGAGCCTTTGAAAACTCTATATGAATCAGTGCAGTGATCTATAGAAAAATGAAATTTTAGATTCCATCTGGGCTTTCTCCATGTCAGTATCCTTGATTTCTGCTGCCCCTTGAGTTTTCTATATATTCTGTGATATCTCCAGTCCTCTTGCAAAGACTATTCTTCACTTAAATTAGCCTGAATTAGGTTTTGGTTTCCAAGAACCAAAATATTCCAACCCTGCACCCTCTCTGGTGAAATCTTCAGAAATATTGAGTTACTTTTGTTCCTTATCCTTGATTCTTTTTCCTTTCCTGTCTTGTTCATTTTTCCATGCATCAGTTTTCCTCTTTAAGAGAGTCAAATCCATTTTTGGTATGTAAAGGAAAAAGTATGCATAGATATTGACTTCTGCTACCAGCTACAGTGAAATTGCCTATATTTTAAAGAATCTCCCCCTTGAAGAATCATAATGGCTGGATATAAAAAATATCTCTTTGATAGCACCAGACAGAAGAATAGGTTGCCTGGACTTGAGTCAAGATCCCAGAGAGAAGGAAAATATGATAGTGTAAGTCCAAACACTGTCACCTTCTGTTCTTTTGCAAAGATATTGGTACTTGAGGAAAACAAAAGCATGGATATGGTAGGGAACAAAAAGCAACTACAGGTGCTATTCACACAAAGTGAGATAAGGTCAAGGAGTATTGAGGATGCAGGAAAAAAATGAATGTGCATTAATGGTGGGAGTATAAAAGCAACCTAGATATGCTTAAATAGAATTCATAAATATGTACAGCAAACACTCTGTTGTGTATAAAACTATCAGAAATTATATACACATATAACTTAATTTCAAAATTATTTATAATCATTAATTCAGAAGCAACTTAAAAGGCAGTGGAATGATCAGCACCAATGAAATAAATGATCTTTATTAAAAGTAGAAATTTCTTTCAAATTTATACTATTCCTAAACATTTGAAACAAAAATAACCTATTTCTTTATTGTGCAATTCTCTTACCTGCTTTGATTTTGATTTTCTATCTCTATGTGACAACTGAACATTTATATAAATGTACATACATGAATTAATGAATAGACATATTCTTTAGAACTAAAGGCAGTAATTTAAGTGTTCCTTGACCTTGAAGTGTGTTGGTTCATTTTTGCTTTACCTGTTATACAACTGTGAATCAATAACTGTCCAATCTCTGGGGAAAAGCAGTACATTTCATTTTCTAGCTTTGCTTTATTTATGACAATTTATTTGGCCCATGGCATTTTATTCATCTGAACATTAGCTGCTAAGAATTCTTGCCTCTAGGTCATTATTTTTCTCCCTAAATCATGAGATCATAAAGCAAAAATAAAAAGTAAGAAGTGGAAATAAAAACTTTTAAGATAAACTGTATATTTCCTTTGATGTCGAGTTGGGTTTTTTGTTGTTGTTTTGTTTTGTTTTATTTACTTCCTGGATAGTGAACAAAGCAGTGGGGAAGAAAACTCAGTTTCATTTTCAGTTTAATAGTAATTCCTAATCGTACAATCAGTAGCTTAACTATACCTCTGGTCAAAAATAAGATATAAAAATTTCCAAATATCTTAGTGTATTGACATTATTAACACTACATTGTTTTTCTGAATCTTTAGAAATATGGAAAATATCAGAGGACCTAAAAAACTTCTCCTAGTATCATGTGCTCTTGAATCTTGAATCACAATACCCCTTTAATATTTGAAATCTCCTTACTATTTGAAATAAAAGTATTGATAAAAACTTTATAAGGCAGAACCAGTATTCATACTGAGACTACGTAAATTAATTTAAATTGTTTGTCATGTACACCACAAAAATATTTTGACTATAGTCTATCAGTGAAATTATAAAAAAATAGCTTGATCAAGAAAGGTAGGATTAAAACTACATATGGAACCTAAAAAAAAAAAAAATGGTACTGATGAACCTAGTGGCAGGGCAGGAATAAAGACGTAGACATAGAGAATGGACTTGAGGACATGGGCGGGGGTGGGTGAAGCTGGGGTGAAGTGAGAGTAGAATCCACATATATACACTACTGAATGTAAAATAGATAGCTATTGGGAAGCAGCTGCATAGTACAGGGAGATCAGTTCCGTGCTTTGTGACCACCTAGAGGGGTGGAATAGGGAGGGTGGGAGGGAGGCTCAAGAGGGAGGGGTTATGGGGATGTATGTATGCATATGGCTGATTCACTTTGTTGTGCGACAGAGGCTAGTGCAGTATTGTGAAGCAGTTATACTCCAATAAAGATATATTTTAAAAAAAACTACATGATATCATTATAAATCTAATAATCCCTTTTAAAAAAAGATAAAGTGTTGAATGGGAGGCAGAAATATTGACTAGATACTTATTTACTAGGAATAAATTTTTCCATGCAATAAATACTAAGTTAGATACTTGGAAAAATATATTAACACAATTTGATTTATTAGAAATTATATTAAAAATAAGATTCCATAAATTGAGTCGAGGCTTTGATAAAAAAATTCTATTGTTATAATATTTAAACTTGAGAATATACTGTATAATATGCTAATAAAAATTTAAGGTAAGGAAAATGAATTACAATTAAAATGAGGTGTTACTTGTAAACGTTTATTTTTTTAACATTTTTGACAAAAGAAACTACCCAGAAACTCACAAGATTCGAAAAACGTAAGACAGTGGTATAGAAATAATGATGTCTGTTTATAATATAAATAAATATAAATAAATAAGTATACTTATAATTCAAAGGCGGCTCACCAACAACTGTATGATTATATGTGAAGGGTTTAATATGAGTATATAATCAAAGCCATATTATTTTATCACTAAATTTGATTGTAAAAACAAAAGAAAAATCAACACAAACACAAATGAGAGAGAATAGATTCATTGGTTAAAAAAAAAAAGAGCTCTGGGTTTTAACTTTTAAGGTATTAGATTTAATTATAGGATATTATAAAGGGTTAAAAAACATGAGTCCATTAAGGCACTCTGTAAAATTAGGATCGCTCACTACACCTAACTTTCTGCTCTCCTGTCTGGTTTCCAATGGTTGTGTTAATGTCACCTCCATTAGTGCTTCTGATTGAATCATCATAGTCTCTGATAGATCCCCAACCAAAAAGTTCAAAGAATTATGCTAAAGAGTTACACTTTCAGTGAAATGATTTCAATTTGAATTGTTTGCCTGTTTGAGTAATCCCTGTTTCCTCTTGTCATAAACAATATTCAAATAATAATTAGCCAGCAACAATTATGTCTTAGAGCCAAGAGAAACCTAAACAATGCAATGCTGTTTGCTTTACTATTTTATTTAAAAATTCTGATTTTTCAATGATAGTTCAGAATCAGTGAAAAATGATTTCATGTATGTTTCTAAACTGTGTTTACTAACGAGAATCTAGAGATCAGCTGGACAGTGTTTAGTGTTGGTTTCCTCATCTGTAAGCAGTGCTCATGCTTCCTCTCCTGCAGTGGGAGCATGATCTGTAGATAGTGAAGTATGCACTTCATTACACAGTGAGCACAGGCCTGTCACAGTTGGCAATGAGCATGTGACATTTTTTTCTAAAGGCACTTCTTTTCACTATCACTTTCACCACTACAGAATAAAAAGCAATAGCTACTATCTACTTTCTCCTCAACTACATGGACCATCTGTTCAGTTCAGGAAAATAAGTGGCATTTAAGAAAATCTATGTGGAATGAAAGCCCACTGATTTATTATAAATTTTATTCAAAAAATATGGTTGGAATATTTGACAGTGTGGGCAAAGAGTTAACAAAAACCTTTCCCATGCTGCATGAGGCAAACATCTTTGTTCCTGTTTCCCTGGAAACCGAATATAGGTGCAAATGAAAACTAAATCGCTAGGCAACATCATTTATTATTAAAAAATGACTGCTCATTTGTGTACTGCATCTGGCCTGGAAAAATTATAAAAATGTGATAGGTACAAACTATTCTATTCATCCCTGACTGCAATGACTCTTGTAATTGGCTATGCCTCTTATGAGGATCCTGAAAGTGATGTCTGTAGAGATGTTACAAAGATTTTGACACATATGGGATGCTGTGTTGGTCTACCACAGAACTCTGGCAAAAGAAGAATGTCTGACATTCTTCTGGCAAGGGGTGTTCCTGTCCTAAATTCTTCTCATCAGATTGAGGTTCAGTGTGGTCTTTGTCTATCTTTTGGGTTTGAATATTTAGTAGAGTCTAAAAAACCTCATGAAGAGCATTGCAGATAGCAATGGCAAAATACCCCCACATTTATCCCCCTTCAATTTAACTTAGTTTTAGTTGTTCAATTTAGGACATTTAAGGATACATTAAAAAAAAATCTTGTTTATGTTATCTAACCTGAATTTTTCAGCTACAGATTGCATTTATTCTACTCTAGAAATGATCTCAAAACCCTGTGTTAAAATGTAAGAATCAGTCTAGGTCAAAGAGAGTTTCTCTAGTGCTGATTAAAAAAAATGATAAAGGCATTTCTATTTGTGTATCTGACGTAACATTAACTTCATTACCCTAAAAAAAAAAGTACTGATAGCTTAGAGCTTTATCAGTTCCACAGGATGATAGAAAAATCTTTATGTAGCGTTTATTACAAGTTCTACAGCATATTTATGTTTTTATATTCTCTAAAAAATCACGGAGTCCAATATACTGGGCTAATGGCTAACAAACTTAAAAAGACAATAAGACTTCACTATCATAAGGTAGAAAAAAAAAGAAGGTAGGGAAATTGCAATTAATATATTCTAAAATTAGCTTGGAAATAAATATCTATAGTCAATATATGAGAGTACTATACACTGAAACTAAGTATACTTGTAATTACAACAAATGTAAAATACAACTGAGATTGGAATCATGTCCCTCCACATCCATGCCTTTTTGTATCCCTTTCTTACATTGACTCTAAGTTTGGTGGTTGCTTTGGCCAATGGAACATCAGCAAAGTGGTGCAAGCAGAGACTTAGTTAAGTCCTTCTACACGGGGGCTTGACCTGTTAGAACTCTGCTGCCACCATATGATAAAATCTGGTCTAGCACCCTTCTGAATGAAAGATTACATAGAGTGAGAGGTCGTTGGGAAACTGTTTTTGTGCTATGGCTGTCTTTGTTTAATCACAGCCAAACATCTGGTAGTTGGCTTGAGGACATTGCAGGTCAGTAGGGCTAGCAGTCATGACAAAGTAGATGTAGAACAGTGGAGAGTGATGGAATCCACAGGCACCTCTGAGTCTGTCTATTGCCACTTCATCTGAATGTGAAAAGACCAGAGAGTTCCTTCAATTCCACATTCCAGATCTTGTGCATATTTCCCCTCTTCCACAGAGGTATGAAGGTGAAATGATACTAGGAAACACATTTCCCAGTTTAACCAAGTTAGCCAACACATTGTACACCAGAGTCCACCTCTACATGGTATCTATATACACCTTTTTAAACCATATTTAACTTCAATGTAAAATAAAAGTATGTTCCCACCTAACAATACAACTTGTACTACTGAAAATATATTAATCCTCTCCCCGTAAGTGGTGATACAAAGTCCCAAGTGGTCCTTAATCCATCTGGAAATGTTGTAGAGTTTCACTCTACACTTTGAAATATGTAACTTAAGTATAGACATGTAAGATTAACCACAATTAGAACATCTATGTAAGAGTAAACAAACTAAAAAAGGAAAAAGTGTCAGTATATATTTATATGAACAAACTGAAAAATACTCATAATTGCTACAATCATGTTAGGTTCAGTCAGGGGAATATGGGATAGCAATATATCATAGAAATGATACCTTTCACAGTTGTTGGTATAGCTGGTGAAGGTCTAGAAATGGGAAATTGGGGATCAAAAAAGATAAATCCAATCTCATCCTGAGAAGCCAAACTTCCCAGTTACCAAAGGGAGAACAAGGAGTAGGGCCACATAAAGTGGCCTATGGGGAACTGTTGCCTCTGTGTAGATCTGCAGAAAGCAAGAGGTGGGAATGAAATCAAAGAGAGTGAGGAAAAGCTGTAACTCAGTATCTGCATATGTCTGTGACCAGTCACCAGGCATACCGAGATCCCCCTTCAGGGCATAGCTCTCCAATTGTAGGAACTACTGTTGACTGACAGCCCTCATCTTTCAGCCTTCTCTGGAAATTTCCCTAAGCTGAAAAGCGCCACCTTGCCAAAATTCATGCTGTGATTCCAGGGACAAGCTTCATTTAATGACCTGTCTGTATAAAGATATAAAACCCTGGCCCCTTCACTCCAACTCTAATCCATTCCGAAAAGCTGAGCTTCAAACAATCCCCAAAGTGTTGACTGAGCATTTGGCGAATAAATCACAGCCCATCTTCTCGCCTCCTTCCCTGCATGCTAACCTCCATCCTAGAGTCTGCTTCCCAGGGTCTGAATTGTTACCAGAAGAGGGACCTGAATAATTAGTGCTAAATTATGTAAGAGCTGTATCACTTGGTCTCCATTATTTTGGAATCCTATCATAAGTTCATTAAAGGAACCTCTTATTGTTGGCCATGGGCAAAAAAAGAGACACACCATCAAGATTTTAAGTAATCTGCTACCATTCTCACCAGCAAATTTTTTCTTTACTTTCGATTCTTTTTTTTTTTTGGAGGAAGAGAAGGGGGCAGATACAGCATTTCCATAGAAACAGTTATCCAGTGGTTTTCTGGATGTACACAATTTATTCACTCTAACATGTTCAATTCTCTGAACTTCTATTTCATTTAACAGAGCATTGCTTTCTTCAAGTTTCTAGGAGACATCATTGTGGTGCCTTTGCACTATCTCACAGGGTCTTTGATCCTGTATCCTGAGAAAATGCTGCATATCAATAAACTGTCCTCCTCACACAGCTTTATGTTCTATATACCTTGATACACTCAGAATACATTTCTAGATGTACCATTCTGGCTCCTTGTGGTGTATGTTGATCAGGGTCCGGTTTCTTTGGGGTAATAATTACCCCTACCTTCCTTGGTAGGCTGAGCACTTTCTCCACTGGTAATGTTGCAGTTTAATTCTATTAATAAGATAGTAATCAGAAGTAAAGATGAGAACTGACTTTGGAAGTATGGGGGTGTGCTGTCTTGAACAACGAAGGTGATTCCATCATCTTAAAATCCTTTAGAGGAAGGAGTAAACCATTCCGCAGGTTTCTGCAGGCTTCAAGTGTTTGAAGGCATATGGGAACTCAAGATTTTTAAACAACTCAGACATCTTCATTACATTCTGAAGGTCCCACTATTTCCCAATCAGTGCCTTGATCTTGATTTAGCAGACCTGCTTAGAGTAAGAATTTAGTGCTCTCTGGCACTCTGTTAGTCTTTGTATTGTTTTGGTCCTGGTCCTGAGCTTTCTCAGCACTCCGTCAACAGGGGATTGGTATCTCTTTATATACTACCAAAAAGTCCCTTTGACTTTCACACATAGCTTTTAACTGATTAGCTTTTCATTGTCTCTCTCTTAAGCATCGATTAACCCCAATAACAGCTATCAAATTTTAATATCCTGATAATTATTTCTCCCATATTTTTCAAATGCCTGATATATCGCTCACTAATACAGGACTCAGCGAAGTTTTCCTGTAAAGGGCCAGGTAGTAAATAGTTTAGTTTTGGGTCCAATACAGTTTCTGTAGCACCTACTGCAACCTGCTGTTGTAGGGAAAAAGCAGTCATAGACAAAACATGGGTAAGTTTCAATAGAAGTTGTTTTTTTTGTTTTTGTTTTTTTCTTCACAACAGGTAGTAAGTAGGCTACAGTTGTCTAACTCCTACTAGTGCATGTACTTCTTTGGTTTATCACACCAGTTCATGACGTGTGAAAGTTTCAACAGATTCTATGCCAGAACATGCTAGGCATCGTCCCCCATAACTCAGAGAAATACGTTCCTATTATTAGCAGCGTTTCATTGTCTTCTGGCATTTGGTGTTAGGAAGAAGTTTTAATTAATCTAATTACAATTTAATCTAAATTAGAACTACATAATTTCATTCTTTTGGAATATTAGAAAACTTTTGGTATCTTGATATAAAAAGTAAATTTACAAAACTAAGCATGTGTGGTCTCTTCCCCATAAATATTCCTGAAATACAATAAGGTCTTCTAAATTCTCAGGTTCATGTACTTTTAATCTTAGAACACTATTCTGTCATATCTTTGAGTGTTAATTCTAAATTCTTCTCTAGGAATCCCATTACTATTCACAGGTGGACTTTCTACTCTTTCACACTTTTTTTTGATCACTTTATGTATTAATAGAGCTACAATTTATTGAGCAAGTGCTAAATGCCAAGCATTCAGCTAAGTTATCTATTCACATACCCAAGTTTACGTTCATCAAAGCTTATGAGGTCAGTATTTTATAGAAGAGTCTAGAGAGGTGAAACCATGGGAAGTTGATACAAGTACTAAGAGTCAATCTGGTTGGTCAGGAGGCAGAGGGGCACAGGCAAAAGCATGGCCCATAGACTTTATTGGAGTTTCCAAGGGGAAAAAAAAATGAGGCAGGGTAAGGACATTGAGTAAGTTTAAGATTGGATAGTTTGAATAACTTCAGAGGGTTCTGGGTAATGTTGATGGTCCATCATTGTCCAGTACCTGGCCCTGTACTGATTTAGGGCAGGGGAAGTATTGGCTTGGTATATGAGAATTTGATAAAGGAGGCAGTTGTGGGTGTGGGCTCTGGATTGTTTGGTTCCTATGTCAAAGGCATGCTCTAAGAAGAATCCTTTACTACCTCTAGGAATCATCTGCTAGCTCCGGCAAGGGCCATCTTTCCAGGATCATGGCTTCAAATGCTAGAGCATCAAGAATACAGAACTTGAGAAAATATAATCAATATATTCTGTCTCAGTAAAGTCTATTTTCAGCCTTCTGGAGAAAAGAAAATAAAGATTTAACATACATTCTTTTGATATCTGAAGTAAATACTCTCCAAAATATTCTTTTCCTCTGATTCTTCAGGACATTATATTCCTTGGAACAGTTTCATCATCATCACTATGTCTTTTTTATTATTTTTGTTTGGTTAGCTGACTGATCTCCCAACATCAAGCATTGTGTAGTCAATCTAGGAATTAGGTTTGTCAAGAAAGCTGATGTACTGTTAGGGTTCTTCCATGGCCTTATTTCAGACTTAAAGCTAGAGATTGTGACTGGCTGTACCCAATTCATGTTTTCTGGTGGGTTTTTATCTAAGGTGTTAGTAGGTGAGATTTGCCTGTGCTCCCACTCTGTGGTTCTCTGCTTAGAAAGAAGAAAAAAAAAACACTCCAGGTATTTATGGTGCTTGTAGTATTCTTTGGACCCTTTGCATAAAAACTAAAACTTCCCAATGTGTAACTCAAAATTTTTGTCCACAAGAGGGATCTTTATGTCTCAGAATAAAACCTATTGCTACTTATTCCATATATAATTTCCTCATCCCACTTTATTACCAGCATGTTGTATAATGAGAGTTATAACGTTGTGTATGGATAAAATAGTATCATAATTAAAGAGGGGAATAACAGAGGGATCATTTTCCTGACAGTATTCGCACAGAAGATCTTTTTATTTGAGTTGATACATACTTAACGCATTTTACATGATAGACAACTATGCAATTTACATATCGCCCTGGTTTTAAACAGCAACATGTGTAGATACTAAATCAAAAATTTAGCAGTTTTGTTAAAGAATTTTTAATTTTTAAAATCTTACCTATTTGTCTAGGTTTTAATGTTTTCCAGTATCTCCAATAAAGTAAATATACATTTCAGTTTGCACAAAATGGTTGTAATTTACATCTGTTGCTCCAGCAACCCATCTGTTTCAGAATTTGTCTCTGAAATGAAGTGTCTTAGTTTAGACAATATATTATACGGTTACCCTATCTATGATCAAAAAGCCTCTCACAGAAAAATTTTAAACATAATTCTTACATTAAGTAGGAATTTTTAGTCTTGTAATCTTGGGCTGTCATTTAAACCCTCAAAACTTTGCTCTCTGCCTTCATAGAAGTCATTTGGGCAAGAAAATTAAATATTATATAAAAACATTTGTATCAGGCATGGTGTCAGGCAAATATAACGTGGTATATGAAATTGTGTGAAACTAACATTCTAGAAATTTAATTCTTGAGGCTTCTGAAGGTTAATATCGATCACTTTTGCATTGCCTAGAAGTCAATAATGAAAGCAAGTTTTAAATTTAAAGCTAAATAATAAATTCACAGAATCTAAGAAGTCATCAGAAAGTTAAGAAAATATTATTTGGCAGGCACTTTCAGAATGCACCAATAGCTTCTGGAGCATATAATTTTTAAACTATTCACGTAAAAAAGGATTGTTTTTTCCTCTAGAAGCTTCTAGTACTTGCTAAGGGAAGACTAACCTCTACCTAGTGCAAAAGACAACATAAGTTCCAAATTGTGTAGGAACAACATCAGTAGAAGCCCACTGGCAGCTTCTTACATGCACAGGTCTTAATCTTCTTCCCTGATGGCTTCACAAATCATCTCCCAGTGGCTTCTTAGTTAGTTCTTACATTAGATACCCGTCCATGTTCACCTTACCTGCTGAGGATTTTTCCAGGCTTTCTTCATAGCTCACATTATGTAAATTGCACCACTTTTCTTCAGTAGCAGAAACAAGACATTTATAAATGCATCTTTGGTTATTTATTTAATATGAGTAACTCAACTTACAGATGTATAACAAAATATTTTTTCACTATTTTTTTCTCATGTGTTTAAAGGTGGTATTGAGCTTACATCAAAATTGTTATTTTAAACATGAACTATTTCAAATACACAAAAGTAGAATATTTTCTGCTATTTTTTTGCAGTTTTACGTAGGCCTCTCACTGTTGTGGCTTCTCCCGTTGTGGAGCACGGGTTCTGGACGCACAGGCTCAGCAGCCCTGGCTCGCACACCTAGAGCTCTACAGCATGTGGGATTTTCGCAGACCAGATCATGAACCCATGTCTCCTGCATTGGCAAGAGGACTCTCAACCACTGCACCACGAGGGAGGCCAGGTATGCAGCTATTTTTAAACACTACTTTGGTTAAGAAAAACACAGTCACAGATCAAATTTCTCCCGAAATCTACAAGTTTGCAAACTTTGCTCTAGGCAGTGGAATTGACACAAAGTAAACGGTGAAAATATTGTGCTATTTAGTGGAGACAAATAGCCATTCAGGGCAGTAAATGGACTTAGGTAGGCAGTTCCTCAGTACCAAATTCAAAGGATTGGGTTTATGATAAAATTCTTATTCCAGCAAAGAACTGTTACACTAAGTACAACTAAGAACTAAGACAGAACAGATGGAATACAGGTGCTCAGAGCAATATACAATACTTGGAGATCTCATATGCAGTTGGGTTTGAGGCTATTAATACTCTGCTCATGTTGATTAGAATTGGCTCAGAAATTTGTAGTGACTAAGTCTGTCTATACTAAAGGAGCCTAAATACTTGCAATGATATGAGAGTGGGGAAAAGGCTGGTAGACTGCTCTTACTTCCAAAAAAATGAAGAAACAAATCTTACTGTTTTTCCAAAGTTTCCCCTTACAAGTGACAAACTCAAAATGACTCAAATATTTGCTTATAGAAAACAGGAGATATCTTCTTCTTTCTCGTGGTGGAATAATAGTCCATTGTGTATATATACTATGTCTTCTTCTTTATGCATTCATCCATTGATGGACACTTACATTGTTTCCTACCTTAGCTGTTGTGAATAACACTGCAATGAACAGGGACATGAAGCTATCTCTTCAAGACCCTGTTTTCATTTCCTTTGGATATATACCTGAATATGGCTGGGGATCTAACATACAGCACAGTGGTTATAGTTAATAATTCTGTATTATATACTTGAAAGTTGCTAAGAGAGTAGATCTTAAACTTTCTTGCCACAAACACACAGTGTAATTGTGTGACCTGATGAAGGCGTTAGCAGAAGCTATGGTGGTAATCACTTAACACATTGTACACCTTAAACTTACACAATGTTATATATCAGTTATATCTCAATAAAGCTAGAGAACCAAAAAGGAAACAGGAAAGCAGTCCATGTAGAGAAGTTGTGTGTGGAATGGTAGATTGAATACTCGACGATAATATTTCACAGCCCTCATCAAGAAGTGAAGTCTTACTCTACACCATGAACCTATGTGGCCTTGTGACCTGTGTTGACCAACAGAATGTTGGGGAAGAAAGGTTTTGAGCTTTCTGAAGCATGGGTCCTGAAAAAATCTTGAAGTGACTGTCCTTACTCCATTGGAATTCTACCCTAAGACTGTCCTGTAAAGAAACTTGTTCTAATCTATTGGAATTCTGCCACATAGAGCAGAACCAAGGAGCCCCAGCTGACAGTAACATGAGTTGCTGAACAGTATAGTGAAGACATTTAGATCTGCCTGCCCAGATGATCTTTAAGTTGAATGCACTCTTATGAATGAGCCCAGACAGCACCATTCGAGGCGTCACCCACCTGACCCACAGAATTATGATGAGAAATAAGTCAGTTGTTGCAAATCTTACCGGCTTAAAACCACAACATCTGAAACACTGTATTTCCTATTAGTTGAGAAATTCAGAGAGAGGATTCACATATAGTTAAATTTGGAAGAATCACATTAGCAGAGTAGAAGCAAGAAATGCTAAAGTTTAAACTTTTCAGATATCTGGTTCTTTAACGTTGTAATACTTCTTTTGTACCCCAGAAATCTCGAAAGTTAAGCAGTTACATGATGTCAAAAAGTAGGGCAGAGACCTTTTTTCTTTTTTATTGTTTCCTAATAAAAACCACAGTAGTCCTACTCAGCAAACCAGCTATCAATATTACAATGCTATAGCCAACAAAATTAAAGGTAATAAAATATTTGTATTTTAATAAAACATAATGTCATAGTCCTACTAGCAACTGAAATAAAATTACTTGACTTACCACATTAATATTTATTTGCAATATGAAAATTTTAGCACTTTAATAATATGGGCTTCAGTGTATTTTAAACACAGAAATATCCTATATTGATATGATATGGTCATTATACACTTAATTTTGTGTGCTATCATATTTTAGAAATTATGAGGCCCATAAAATTAGCTAAGAGAAAACTAATAAAAGGCACCATTCTTTTTGTTTTACTATGAATATGGATATAGACACATGTGGAGGAAGATTTACATTTATTAAATTAATAAATGTAAATTTATTAAATTAATAAAAAATGTTTGTGATCATCTTAGGAAAAAATAACTGATTTACACCAAAAAGGAAAATGTAGCACAGCACTTAGGTATTCCTTTTTCTTTACTCTTCTTCTTCCCAGTGGACACAGAAATTACTCCTGTTTTCATTCAGTTAAATTCTAAAGCAAGTTCAAGATCCTTTCAGACTCTTCATACTCATGCTGTCATGTCTGTACCTTAAGTTTTGAGTCAGAAAGAGAAAGAAGGCTTATTGTTGCATTTGGAATATAACATTGCTATTTTTACTTTCATCTCAGGACTCTCAATTCATGATAGGTTCTGAGAGGAACTAAGATCGAACAGGAAAAAATAATGTAACCTTAAAAATTACTGCTATAGAAATGCAGAGCATTGGACTAGACTTTGAGAGTGTTTGGGCATCATATGTATCCTAGCTTGTCTTTTAAACTTGTTATTTCCATTATGGATGGAAAGTGAAACCCCACAATCTCTCCTGCATTCACACATTTGCTCGTGAAGGCCAAAAAAAAACTATGAGTTAAGCCATCTGAAAGCAGACTCTTCTATTATTGTAAGAAGCTAAAAGCAAAACAAGCTACTTCAAAGCCTCTGTTACAGAAAATTTCACCTGCAGGTAACCAAAAATAATCAGGCTGACAAAATGTAGCAAATGGAGAGTTGAAATTTGTTGCAAAACCAATAACTCTCTTCAGACAAGAAGAATTGTCAATTTCAGATTTATGACTCATTTCTGTTTGGTAATAATGTTTTGCACTCAAAAAATTCTATCAAAAGAGTCCATTGGACTTCAAAATTCAGTCATTGTAATAAAAATACTTGGAATTAATAAGGGTATGTATTCACAAAGCAAATCCTGAAGGCATTTTAAATGAACATTCTACCTATTACAAAATACTTTACCTACACCCCCCCTTGCTGTTTCTATGTGATATGATGGTATGTTATAACCTAAAATGGATAAAATGGCATTATTTTCAGAGGTTATTTTAAAGGCCAAAGGTCACAAAAAAGATATTGTGAGGACTAATAAGAAAATATAACACAGAGTAGGTAATGAAAAGTAAATATTGCAGTGATCTTTTATAATTATTGTAAATCATAGTGTTTTCTGAAAGAAGGCCTGTGTTATGAGCCTTTTAGTCTTACTTTTTGATCATAACATCATTTATTACCTGTGCCCTAGAGAGTTCAAATAGGATAGGGAATATCAGAGGTGCTCTTCTACCAGAGATATTAGTACTTTTTTTTTCTGAGAAAGATATGTAGGAATTACTTGTTGTATCATAGATTAGAATGAAGTTGAGAAAATACCTGTATTGCCAAAATAACTGTAAAACACAGAAAGAATAAAGCTTAATCATGATTAGCAGTAAAATATGAACATATCCTAAATTTATAGGAAATGACTTTCAAACTTATAACAAAACATGAAAATATGCCTACTATTGTTGATATGTTAAAATGTATTTCAGATATTTGCTTAAACTTTGCTACATTAATATGCGTCACCACTTTTATCACATAGTGATAAAGTATTATCACTGTGTGGTGATCGAGTGTTATTACTTTTTGAAATAAAAAAAGTGAAAGTATAAGAAATAAAAATAATACTTAGTCTAACAAAAGCTTTCCTATAGGATTTTATACAAGATATAAATGCTATGAGTAAATAGAACAAATATTACTGGATATCTACTGTTTACTAGACACCATGTTATCTTCTATATATATGCATTGCTGTTAAATATGTACAATACTGCAGGGGTTGTTATTATCCTTATTTTCCAGGTGAGAAAATTAAAGTTCAGAAAAACTAAGTAACTTATCTAGTTGTCCCTAGTGAGTTGTAAATTTAGGGTTTAAATTCAAGACTGACCCCAAAACATAATCATTCCACTGTACCACACTACAGAAAATCACTCTTCATCTATATGAAAGTAGTGCAGTGGTCAATCCCTGTGGATACTCCATACCCCACTATGCTGATGTGCAGTGCACCACCATAAGATATATAACTACTCAAAATTTGATGAATATTCTCTATCACCTTGTGCAAGTGGTTCAAAAAACTAAGAAATTCTATAGTTCTTAACAAGATTATGCTAAGCACAAATGAGATATTTTCAGCTTCATTCAGTAGAAGAAATATTCCAGGCAAATTTTGAAGTTGGGCAAAGACTCCCATAAATGGTCTGTAAGTCCAACCAATTTCCCCTGACTTAGGAGATGGTCACAGTGTCTAGAAACATTCAGAACTATGATGGCATATTTAGCTTCTCTGTATCTTACAACACCTAAAGTATAGATTGAATGTATAGACCTGCAGTGAGAGTAAATGAATAAATATGGAACAAATACACATGTAGGGTTATATTTGGAGAAATATGGTCTCGGTATTAATATAGTTTTTAAAGACCTCACATTTTTCATATGGACAAGTGGAACAGATGGAATTGTAGTGAAATTGACATTGCTTAAGGACACCAGAAATGCACTTGTTGCTTTCCTGATGAGATCCATTCTTTTCTCCCTGACTCTGAAGAGTTGGTGTGTGTAGTGAAATTAATAATAACGGTAATTCTAAAGAGACTTCAGTAATCATGAAAGTGATGGTACTTATAGTATTTTCTCCAAATTAAAGAAACGAGAAAGTTAGATACTTTAGAACTTTCAACTTCGGAAGCAATCATATCTATTGGGATGAAACCAAGCCCAACATACCAAACTTAGGTTGTGATGTTCATAACATATGGGGAGCTACTACATTTCAATTATGAAATTATAACTTGTAGTTGTTATTGCAGAATGCTTATCACCTCTCTTTGTGTTTCCTACCAATGGAGGAAATATAACTCCATTTGGCATATTCAGGTTTCTTTCTATGCTGGGAAAGTAGAATTGAGAAATTTGGGAATCACATCTGGGTAGGAATACAAACCTCAGCTCTTTCCTAGTTTCTCACAGGAGCAAACTGCTTGCCAAGAGCACATGGTCTTCTTTTCCTTCCAGGCTTTTTCTTATAGACAGTGACTTTGTTTGGTTCAGTGTTGTTGGTGCCTGATGGTTAAACCTGACTCATCTGGGCATCAAGTGCGTGGCCTGACTCTCACACTAAGCTGAGTTTTCCAGCTTTGCTTCATGAGAACTATAGGTGATATCTCATTCCCTGTGCTTTCTTTTTTGTTTCATTTCACAATGTTTTCAGAATTCAGTTGATAAATTGGTGGCGTGATATTTATTGAAGACTCTCAGAGGCTCAAATAGTATAATATTTATTTCAAGCGCAGGAATCCGGAGTCATGGAGAATCTGATAGAGTACAAACAGGGACCTCTCCTAATGGTCCCAATGAAGCACAGTACATTGCTTAAATGTTGACTAAGACTGTATGACTTATTCCTTATCTTAACCTCAAAAACCTGGCATAACTCTGATATTGATGTCTCTAAAGTTATAATCAGGAAACTGATTATCATAACATCACCACAAATCACACAAGTGTAATGACACTGTTTAAGCAGTATTTAGAAATGGAACCCCTGGCTCTGGGTTTAAGTGTACTTCCATTATGAATCTGGGAGTTTCACTGAAATTATATGAGTGTCTTAGGAGGAAATATGTTGCCAGGTCAAGTGTATATTCTGTAGTTCTCCTTTTGCCTTGGAAAGTATGGCATTAACTATAACAAACTAGATTTGCAAACCTGTATTTTGAGGCCATAATTTTATATTGCCTTTGTAAAAGTCATAGGATAATGCCCGTGCAATACCAAGGATGCGTTGTTTAGAATGTCACGGGAGCCAGGCTGCTATTTCCACACTAATGGTGTAGTTGGAGGGAAGATCTAGTCGAGGAAGTGCAGGCTCTGTGCAGTTGAGGCTGGAGAAGAGTAACTCTTCAATAATACTTTGTATGGCATCAAAATCTAGGGAATATATAAGAACGATAATGGAAATATGTTACACCGAGGCACCAGAGGGACTTTTAAGGAATTGGAATGTTCCACTAGTACCTAGGTGTAATAGAATAAAGCAAAGTTAAAATTATTGCTATTCCTTAAATTGCTTATTAAAGTAAAGTACAGATATTAGATGTGTAATTCAGTTTTGACAAATGGGTACCAGTGTAATAAACATAGCAATCAAGATAGAGATATTTCCCCTATCCCAGATAGTTTACTCACATCCCATTTCAGTCAATTCCTACCCCTCTTCAGAAACTGCTATTCTGATTGCTATAGCTCGAAATTACTCTCGCCTATTCCTCAATTTTTAAATTTATTCTTCAATTTGCTTTTGTATCTGGCTTTTTTTGCTAAATATATACAGTTTTAAGATTCATCCATATTGTTATGTCATAGGCAGTTTATGCTTTTTCTATTTTAAATGAACTTTATTGAGGTAAATTTATATATCATAAAATTTTAAGTGTACTATTAAATGGATTTGGGAAAATATGTATAGTTCTGTAACCATATACATAACCAAGATAACTTTTTTCAAACTCAGTGAAATAAAAGTTAATCCAAGATGATGCCAAAGTAATTCAAGTAAACTGATATACTAGAGATTTTATAAACTGTAAACAAAGAACAAGCATTTTTCTATCATATCAACTAGTAATTTTGCTAAATTCAAATTTTATTACAAAAATATTCAAACAAAAAATAATGCAAATTGCTTGGATTTTTTATTCTATTTTCTAATCTCTAATATGGGAGTGCTAAAACAATGTTGGACAGTGAAGAAATAAAAGGAAACATAATGACACTGAAATCAATTATAATATTTGGGATTAGGAGGTATCAATACTTATTTGGAGCCAAACCTTTATTTGAAAAGATACAGGAATGCAGAGTTTGAAAACAATAGCAATAAAAAATAGGTTGGACTGCCAAAAGGGTAATGGTATCAGAATCAGCACAGAAAGCCCAAATTGATGGAGAATAATTTTCTATGTTTGTTGTTTTATGGTGTCCGTACATAAAACATTTAGATTGTGTTTAAGAAACCAATATGAACAGTTAAGGTATGATAGAGGGCCCATTATAATAAAAATGTTTTCAAAATTACTTTAAATTGATACATGTAATATGGATTTTTTTCTCTGCCTTTTTGTCAAAAGTTTAGAGAATTTACTGGAAATCAATTTGCCATAAATTCAAATCTAGGAAAGTAGCATATATCCTCTGCAAACCTTGCATACATTATTTTTTAGTCTTTGTAGGATACATGAGTGTCTGAAATACCGTACTCTTGACAACTAGTGACAAGTAATGATCAGACACACTATTAATGTCTATTTATTTTAACAGCAACCAATACATACAATTATTGCTTGTATCATGGTAGATGAGAAAAAGGGTTAAAGACTACCATGGATGAACAGAAACAGTACAGTATTGCTGAGAAATACAGGAATAGATCTTTGTGTTGTAATTCTGGTGGGTTTTTTTTTAAGATGGTATAAGGGTTTTATAAATAGCCTAAAGGTTTTAAAAATATTTTTTTGAAAAATGGTTAGAAAAAGCATTAAACCAGTGTATCAGCAGATACTGGAGACAGAGAGAAATTGTGAAAAAAAATATACTAAAAACTCAGCCAGCTGATCTGTTAGATAGGCTTTTATCAGAATTGCATGAGTTAGGGTTCTCTGCCTTGACTGAAATCAGGTTAGTAATTCTTTGTTACCTACCCACAAGGAATAGTCTCAAGAAAACTACCTAGATATTAAATTGTCACATGCTTCAAGTTAATAAACCTTTACATTATGGTTGGATTTTTAATAAAAACAAAGATAAAGACACATGAGGGAAAGAGGGAGAAAAGGAAAGAGGAAAAGAAGAGAAAGGAGGAAGAGTGTGGAAAGAAGGGAGAGAAAGAAAACCTCTTAAGGTATTTTGCCTAAAGGCCCTTGACATCAGCAAAGCTCCACTTTTTAACTTACTGCTTCCAGACCCAACTGCACTATTTTTATAGCTTTATTTCTGGACTGAGTTAGCAGAGGATTCAGTTAGCAGTTACTCTCCAGGGCATATCTGCCAGTATTTTCTTTTCCCAATATATCTTATTTTAAGCTATAGCAGCAGTAAGAATCGAAGCCCTATTCAGCAAAATGAAGATTCCTTCAATATGTTTCTCTGCCACAGTGTTCATTCCAACACCAGAATATAATCACTTGGGCCTCAGTAACCGTACAGTGGTAATGCAAGAAGCCTAACTTCTTCCTTCCTTGTTTTCAGGTAAAAGGAATGAAAGCATGGGTGAAACTAAAACTAAAAGATCGTTAACATAATGTCAATTCTGGTGTCCCGGAACTCTGTTATAGCTAGAGATCAATAAAAAAAGGGAGAGCAGAAAAATACACACACACACACACACACACACACTCCCACACATATCTTTCAACTTGTATTTTTAGTCCCCTTTGTTGGAGAAATATAATTAAAAACAAAATCTTTTCCCAACCCAGATTGTTTCCACAAATGTAGTAATGAAATAAAACATTTTTATTACTGAATAAACATTAAATCAGACTGTGATATACAAAACAGGCAATCCACTAAGAAATGGGAAAGAAAGAAATCCCACCCTTTTACAGAGCCAAGCAGATACAACTTGTTACATACATGTTCTCAAGATGAACAATAACTAATCCTCAAATAAGAGGACTTGAGAGTACTATTGGTCACACATAGTTCATCCTAGTAATTGTAGTGACCATCTATGCTGGCTAATTGTCTTAACCCAGAGGAGAAACTAATCTCTCATACCTTTTATGACAGGAAGTAGTTTTGCAGCTTGCAGCAAGTTAGGCTTCTACCCTCCCACAGAAACTGAAAGACTGGAGAGCTTTCTCTTTTGATGTTTACATTTCAAAGAGATGGGTCCCAGGTCCCTGAGAAAGACATTCCTGGGTCTTAGAGGTAACAAAAGACCTATCTAGTTTTCAAAAGGATTTATATAAATTTCAAAAGGAGAAAGTACTTAACAATTATAAATTTTCTAAAGTAAATGCTCTAGAAAAAGAGGGAGAGTTCTCTTACTTTATTTTCAACAAGGAAAATTAGCATCATATTTTTCATTTTAATTTGTTTCCACATTTCAGTTATTTTTTAATGCATTATGTATTCAGCAAATGTACACTAATATGTAATTAGTGCACTAATATATTATTACTTAAAATTCTCATCAGTTTCACTATTACAACTTATTTTAAGAAATATCACAAAAATTAAAAAAAGAAACAAACATAGCAGAGGACCAATATCTCAGGCCAAAGTGATCTAAAGCAATTAAGTGAAATTAAGCATGAACTTATTTTTCACAGCTGTATATCATAGATGGTCCAGGGTTTCAGGTAAAACAAAGTTTTAGTGTCTTAAAGTCAAGTGTTGTATAGGGATAGAAGGAAATCCCAGAAGCAAATAAATTTTTAGCTTCTTTTAAATATTGAACTCTATGATACTGACAAATCAAATATCAATGTAAACCATTTTCATTTTGCTTGACCAACAGAATTCATCCCTAATCCAACCCGAATAGAAGCAAAGACTACACTAAAAGAGTTTTCTAAAACCTAACAGAAAAAATAAGTAGCATTATAATTCCAAACTTATTAGAATCTCTGTGTAAATTTAAGTATAAAATTCTAACGAAATTCCTAAACCATTGCAAGTTAAATTTTCTGAAATAACTGCATAAGAATAATTTCCTGTATAGCAGTGGTTCTTAACTTGGGACAGTCCTCCTCTTTTCCTCCCCAGGAGGACATTTGGCAATGCCTGGTGCGTTTTTGGCTGTCATTAACTGGAGGAGGGGGTGTCAATGGCATCTAGTGGGTAGATGCCAGGGATGCTGCCCAACATCCTACAATGCACAGGATAGCATGCCCCCACCACCCCAAAGAGAATTATCCAGTTCCAATGTCAATAGTGTTGAGGTTAAGAAAACCTGATATATTACAGTTAATTTTGTGACAGTAATTAGCATAATTCAACTTTTCCTTCACACTGAGATGTCTAACATGGTATTGATCTACAGATTCTAAGTTGAAACTAAAGTTGATATTGATTTGCACTGAAACAAAGAAATTATAAATATGAATAGATCATTATTCTAACCTGTAAAAAGCTTAACAATTTTCTTACATTATTGAATAACCTGGCATAGAATACCTGAAGCTGACAAGATGATAAAGCAACATATGTAATACAGAGGTAAAAGCTATCCATAAAGTCTTCTATCTTGACAATTTATTGTGAAATGAGTTAGTATCACAAAAAGTAAAACACATCAATAAAGTATAGGGGTTATCTCCAGTTTAGCAGACTAAATCTGACATGCACAGTACTTCACATTTCTAACCAAAAAATATGCACAAATTAAATCACATTAATATCTCCTATAACAGTTGGAAATAATAGAAAATGGCAAATCTTTGGCTACAGAATATTAAATACTTTAAGGATGTAGAATTCTTTTAAAAATACTGTTTAAAAGATTTGAACATGAAACCTTCTTTAGAGCCATTACCATCTGAAAAATATCTGGGAGAGAGTTAAATTGTATTTTATACAGTGAAGGTTTATGTTATATGAGAACAGACATTTCTTATCAACACATATATTTATCAAACTCTACTTCTTAATATGGGAGAGACAACTGCCTTTAAAGGTCAATTAGGTATTAGTTCTATTGCCCCAAATTTAGGTCAAAAATATAAAGTTTATTACCAGCAACAGAATGGGATTCATATATTCTGTTATGAAACAATTAAAACAAAAGCTATATTTCCATGGTTTGAGTGGTAAAGGTACAGAAATCTGGTGGTAATAATAATTTTATAGTCATCTGAGGATGATATTTAAAATCCTCACCTACTTATATAACATTCTTCACTTCTGCTTAAAACATAATTTTATCAAAGTAGGTAAGGCTATTCATAAAATTACTTCATGCCCAAGGACCTGAAATTCCCTTTGTTGTAATTACATTGTTTCAAAATCCATTAGTTCTCCAACACCATCTCTGAAACAATTTTACTATGATTGTATTGTACCAAAAGCTGTATCTTCTATTCACCAAATAATGGCCTTTTTTTTTACACTTTCTTGGCACCAGATAAGAGATGCATCTTCACTTTGATTATACTTGAACAAAGTCTAAAAAGTCTACTTTCAGATGAGTCTTCCTTTGTGCCATTCACTGTTATTTGCAAACCACTTAAAGTCCCATTCTGAATAAACACAAATTCTCATTTAAGGGAGACTTCCAATTCATAACGGTGAAACAAAAATAAAAATCCTTTGAGATATAGTTCAAGTTTTTGTGCCTACTATATTCAGAGTAAAAAATCTGAAACAAAAAAAGGGAAAATTATTTTAAAAAAAGAAGAAAAGGAAAATGTCTAAGGGCTTCCCTGGCAATAGGTTCGGGAAAAATATTTTTTTATTTTTGTATCTCACAGCTAAAAGATGTATTTCAGGAAATGTAACCTAACTCTTCCATGTCTTTCTATAAAACATAAGCACAAAACCAAAAACTAAATATTTGTAGTTTTGTTAAAATAAGAGCTGACTTTGAATTAGAGTAAGGCAATTTGGAAATAATTGTAAATATCATTAAAAATAATACATTCTTTCCCTCCTTCCTTTTCTGGCTTCCTTCAGTGCCTTATTTCTTTCACTAAATGAAAGGACTTATATATAAATTGTTTTTGCTTAATGGCATATATAATACATATAAATATATTTATATTATAATACATATATATACGTTTTCTATTACTGGACTACAAATTACTACAACCTTAAAACTACACATATTTATTATCTCAGGATTTCTATGGGGCAGAAGTCTTGACATGACCTAACTGGGTTCTCTACTTAAGGCATCTCAGAAGGCTGTAGTAAAGGTGTCAACTGGAGCTGTGTTATCACTTGAAGGCTCAGCTGGGGGAGGATCCGATTCCAGTTCACTCATATGGTTACTAAAAGGATTCTTCTTCTGCTGGACCAAGGGCCTCAGCTCCCTCTGGGCTTTTGTCCAGAGGCTAATCTTAGTTCCTTACCATATGGGCCTTCACAGGGCTAGGTCACAACATAGCAACTTGCTTCATCAAAGCCAGCCAAGAGGAGAGTCTGCTAGAAAAGACAAAAGTTACAATATTATATAATTATGGAAGTGGCATTCCATCTGTGCTGTATTCTATTAGTCCAAAGCAAGTCACAGGTTCTGCTCATATTCAAGAAGGACATGAATACCAGGAGAATAAGGTGGTAATGCGATCTTAGTCTATTACATACATTAGCTAATATGTATTGAAAATGTAAGGTTCTAGAAACTTCTCATTGTCCCCAATTCTTCATTCCCTCTGTAGTACTAAAAATGGTAAATGGTAAATCTTGTCTAGGGTTATAACTTGCAGGAAAAAAATGCTACAGGTTTTGCCTCCCTTACAGCTAATCATAGGTGGCCAATGGAATAGGAGCAAGTTATATGTACAACTTTTCTTCCCACATTTTGGAATTTGAATGAGTTAGTGAATTGTCTTTGATTGCATAGCAACCCTGTCTAAGCACTTTACATGTATTAACACATTTAATTATCACACTTCTGAAAGGGAGGGAGTCTAATTATCCTAATATTATAGAAAAGGCAAGTGAGGAAAAAAAAGTGAACTATTTTGTCCAAATGCACACAATAAGTTCTGGTGCCACAGTTTGAACACAGCGAGTATAAATGTGGAGCTTACAGTTTTAACATTATTAGTTTTCTTCTTTATGATTTCACAATCTGCATTAGTCATCTATTTAAAAACATTTTCAACTCAGACCAAATTATTACAACAGCAAAGAAAAAACATCAGCATATCATGGAAAATTTTCAAAATATCCATTTGATTTCATCAGTGATGACTCCTATGTTGGTATCACAGGAAAGTAGCCCTCAGTGGGCTAAGCTACGAGTGCTTTGTACTTTTATTGATAAACTTTAAATTGTAGTTTATATATGATGGAGTTTTCTGAACAGTTCTCTATAGGAAGAAAAATATATAAGAACGACCTATCATTATACGGCTCATATGAAATAAGAAAGACCTAGAGGTTTTTGCTGAATGTCCATTGCTTTTGATATTATTAATGAAAATAGATTAGTTTGAATAAATGGAATAAATAAATTCAATCCCCTAAAATACCTAGACATAAATGTATTTTTTAGGTTCTCTAGCATATTTAAGTAATAGTTTACACATTAATACCAAAAAGTAAATTTTCTTGCTCTCTGAATTAATTTCTATTGTTTTTATTTCCAACCAAGAGCATAAACACACACACACATACACACACGTACACACACACTCTAGAACAAGTTAAGTAGTGAAAAAAGACAATGTCAAGAATTACTTGTTATAGCATTATGATGCATAAAATAACCTACTGTTGAGATTCAAACCCCATCCAACTGGCCCAGAGCCAGAACTTCTTCAAATTCACGGCACTGTCCCTACAACTCCATCTGCTGGTCATCTTTTATGGGAATTGAAACAAGCAAGCAGAGCTTCCTCTTGTTAGACTTCAGATGGGAACATGCACATCTGGCAACTCAAATTCTTTGCCACTCCTGCATATCCAGGATGACTGCAAAAGCATTGCAAGTGTTGATTTGGTGGTTAAAAAATACATTTTAATTTTAGTGGATAGGCAAATTAGCAAATATGGAATCTTTGAATAATGAGGAAAGATATATGTCAATTTGAGATAATACTTGTAAAATTATTTTCCCACTCCACTACTTGAAAGAGTATGCTCTTCTTTCACCTGTACCAGTGACTCCCTGTGGTGATGACCCTTAAAGAAAGGTCTGTGACTCCTTAGAAATTCTGATTTCTTTTGATGAAGATAGAAAAATGGTGACAGCTTCACTCCAAGCTTTTAAAAAATCATCACATTTAAATTATTTATAAAATAAATTTGTGAAAAGGAAAAAGTCAAGTGTGTTCTCAACAGCAGCTGCAAACAACAAAGCAATTATACATAGCATGTATAATTTTCTAGTTATCAGAGGGGATAAGAGACACAGCCAAGTTCTGTTTATTATGATATAGGCTTTTTGATATATTTTAACATTAATCAAGCTTCCAGCATTATTTAAAATAACCCCTATTTTTAGTCTTGTTATAATTCTTAATCTACATTTCTCCCTGTTATCATGCTTCATGCTTCCTTAATTAAATTTTTTTGTCTATCCATCAAATAGATGTTCTTTGCTTCACTACTTCATGCACTATGTATCAATTTGATAATGAAGGAAAACAATTCAAGGCTTTATTGGATTTTTATTTTTAACTCACTAGCTCTGAACTAAAACATTATGTATAAAACATTTCATTTTCATCATGGGCATTTCTCTCAAATACAATAGTAATATAGTAATATTATTTTATTTATTTTACACATTACTATATATTTAGGTATTAGGGTCTCACTAGGCTAATTTATTATTAAATAGTTAAATGCTATTATTTTGTCCATGTAATACGTAAAAAATGACTCCATCCCCAACTACTGTCACCTTCTCCTTCCCCCAAACCGCCACAACAACAAAAAGTCATAGAGTTTATCTGGAAACTATAGAAACATAAAATAGTATTTATTTCCACACATTTGTATGGCAAGAATACAGTGCTAATAGACTTTTATTTTTGCTGTCCCACCAACTTTGAGCAAACCAGCACTTTCTCTGTACCTACTATTTAATCTATACAGTCAAAGGAATACTATCTATGGTAGACATACTACTGGTTACGTTGAGGCTCAGATAAGAAAATATTTTGAGGTTATTTTATATTGCAAGAAAATTATAAAAAGTAACTATTCCATTTGATATTTTATGGAGATTTCGCTAAGAAGTGAAAAAAATACAGTATATGATAATTAAAACTGTTCATATAAAAGTAACTATGTGGGGCTTCCCTGGTGGCGCAGTGGTTGAGAGTCTGCCTGCCAAGGCAGGGGACACAGGTTCAAGCCCTGGTCTGGGAAGATCCCACGTGCCACGGAGCAGCTGGGCCCGTGAGCTATAAATACTGAGCTCTGCGCGTCTGGAGCCTGTGCTCCGCAGCAAGAGAGGCCGTGACAGTGAGAGGCCCGCGCACCGCGATGAAGAGTGGCCCCCGCTTGCCACAACTAGAGAAAGCCCTCACACAGAAACGAAGACCCAACACAGCCAAAAATAAATAAATGAATAAATAAATTTAAAAAAAAAAAAAAAAAAGTAACTATGTGCAGTGACACTTGATTTTTAAAATTCTGCATCAATGCTACCACCTCCAAAGAGGATGCCTTATAACACTGTCCGTCAAAATTCATACAACATAACAGGCATTACAGG
The DNA here is from genome assembly GCF_963924675.1 of Phocoena phocoena. Taxonomy (NCBI): domain Eukaryota; kingdom Metazoa; phylum Chordata; class Mammalia; order Artiodactyla; family Phocoenidae; genus Phocoena; species Phocoena phocoena. Next base: position 55,324,245 of record NC_089235.1, read on the forward strand.
CTATTTTTAAATTACTGTTGTTATCTGTGGAGTTTACCTGTCAGAGGTTTGATATCAATAGAAGATAGTTGTGACAGGTAAAATAATGGCCCCCCAAAGATGCCACAGCTTAATCCTTGTAGCCTGTAAACATGTTACATTTCATGGCAAAAGGAATTTTGTAGAATTGATTAAGATTAAAGACATGGAGATGGGGTGATTATCCTGGATAATCACAATGAGCCCAACCTAATCATGGGGATACTAAAAATTGGGCGAGGAAAGCAAAACAATGAATCTGAAAAATAATACAGAAGAAATATATGAGGTGTGCAAGGCACTTGACCCACCCTTGTTGGCTTTGAGGATGGAGAAAGGAACAAGGGTCACCTCTACAAAATGGAAAAGGCCCTCAGAAGACAGCTGGCAAGAAAACAGAGACTTCATTCAATTTTTTAAAATTAATTTTTATTGGAGTATGTTTGATTTACAATGTTGTGTTAGTTTCTGCTGTACAGCAAAGTGAATCAGTTATACATATACATATATCCACTCTTTTTAAAATTCTTTTCCCATATAGGTCATTACAGACTATTGAGTAGAGTTCCCTGTGCTATACAGTAGGTTCTTATTCGTTATCTATTTTATATACAGTAACGTGTATATGTCAATCCAGTTTCCAATTTATCCCTCCCCCCCCACATTTTCCCCCCCAGTAACCATAAGTTTGTTTTCTACATCTGTGACTCTATTTCTGTTTTGTAAATAAGTTCATTTTTACCCTTTCTTTAGATTCCACATATAAGTGATATCATATGATATTTGTCTTTCTCTGTCTGACTTACTTCACTCAGTATGACAATCTCAAGGTCCATCCATGTCACAGCAAATGGAATTATTTCATTCGTTTTTATGGCTGAGTAATATTCCATTGTATAATACATTCCTCTGTTGATGGGTATTTAAGTTGCTTTCATGGCCTGGCTATTGTAAATAGTGCTGCGATGAACATTGGGGTGCATGTATATCTTTTTGAAGTATGGTTTTCTCTGGGTATATGCCCAAGAGTGGGATTGTTGGATCATATGGTAGCTCTACTTTTAGTTTTTTAAGGAACCTCCATACTGTTCTTCATGGTGGCTGTAACAATTTACATTCTTACCAACAGTGTAGGAGGTATTTTTTTCTCCACACCCTCTCCAGCATTTATTGTTTGTAGATTTTTTGGTGATGGCCATTTTGATCAGTGTGAGGTGATATCTCATTGTCGTTTTGATTTGCATTTCTCTAATAATTAGTGATATTGAGCATCTTTTCATGTGCTTCTGGACATCTGTATATCTTCTTTGGAGAAATGTTTGTTTAGATCTTCTGCCCATTTTTTGGTTGGGTTGTTTGTTTTTTCAATATTGAGCTGCATGAGCTGTTTGTATATTTTGGAGATTAATCCCTTGTCAGTTTCTTCATTTGCAAATATTTTCCCTGTTCTGTGGGTTGTCTTTTCGTTATGTTTATGGTTTCCTTTGTTTCATTCTTACAACTGGAAATAACTGAATTTTGTCACAACCTGAGTTAGCAAGGACACCCATCCTCCCTTAAAGACTCCAGAAAGAAATGCTGCCCTGACAACACCTTAATTTTAGCCTGGTGAGAGCTATGTTGGGCTTGTGATCTGCAGAACTGTAAGACAATAAATTTGTGTTGTTTAAGCCACTAATTTTTTGGTAATTTGTTACAGCAGCGATTAGAAACTAATACAGTAATTGATGTGACAACAAGGAGAGTATATCAGGAGTTAACAGGGATTGTGGCATTGCTGATAAAGTTCAGCTTCACAAAGATAGTTTCACATTGACCTCTTCCCCTTCTCAAATCAAAAGGTAGTCTTTATAGATTTATTAAATTTATATTTTTGAATTCACTTCAAGCGTATTCTCTGCCAATGAATCCTGAAAAAATAATTCTCCAAGCTTTCTATGTTTCCAGAGCACGCAATGCAATACTACTCTTAGAGCACTTGTGACATTGCATTTTAAATTTGTGTTAACATGTCTGCTCTTCCATTAAAAATTAATTTTGTTAGGGTCAGATTATTGCTGTTGTTTCTTATTGATGTTTCTTTTTTCTGTACCTAACATACTGTCTGGCCCAAAGCAATTTCTCAAAATGTTTTTGTTAAATAAGTAAATGAGGGTAAACTTTGTCTTCCCAACCAAATGATTAGATAGAAACAAAAATAATTGCTTATATATATTTTTACCATCTTATAGTTTATAAAACTTTCTCATTTATACATATATATGTATAATTATAGTTCTTAAAGCTTTTTTATATACTTATATACATATTTTAGTTATTAAGTTTAGGTTTTGTTCTCCTTTGTATATAAGTAACAGTCCCACTATATAGAATTGTCAGTACTGTCCAGTTAGTTGTATCTTTGGATTTTTCCACTTATGATCATATTTTAATGAGATATATTGACAAGAACTTTTGAAGCAGCTGTCCTTTAGTGTAGTGGCAATCCTTAGCTATAAAACTGTGAGGCTAACAGTCACAGAAAAACATAGTATGACATTTAAACACTGAGGAAAATGAAAGACTATTGATATTAAACCAAACTTTAATAACTGCTTCTAATGATCTAAAGAGTTTTGTTTTTCAGTCACTTTCACATAAAAAGGGGAACAATTTACACTTAAAAGCTAGCCACTGATTTTCTAAATGCTTCTGTTATGTAATAATGGGTTGGATTCAGTTATGATGTGCACTAAATCCTATCTTATTTGTTTCTTTTATACTTAACATAGGAACAGAATTTGATAGTTTAAGTGGACATTCAAAAATCACTTAGGGTATTCTAATTTAAGGACAAACAATCTACCTAATAACTTGTAGATTTCAGAATTCCAGCTCCAAATATAGGACCTAGAATAAGATAGGCACTTAACTCTTTGTTGAATAAACGATGCCTGGATCTAGGAGCTTCTAGGGCTATTGTCTTATCTGATATCAATACCATATGTGTTTAGAACATATTTTAAGATAAAAGATGAATGGAGTTGTTACTCAACATTAAAAGTCATCAAATCATGAGATCGAAAACTGGAACAATAAGAGGATACATGAAAAAGATAAATGGATGTTAATTTTGAGTTCAAAGATCACATAAAATTTTGTAATGTTTAAAAAGTTACCAGGAAAATATAAATTCCCACAAATATGCATTCATTTTACATGTGTTAGGCATTCTGCTAGAACACAAGGATACAAGGATGATTATTACATAGTCCTTATCCTGAAGGAGCTCACTATCTTTGAGCAATTTGTCACAAATATATAATGACATAAAAAGGTGATAGGATATACAGAGAGGTGTGCATGCATACTACTTTGAGAACATGAGGGGTGACTGCCTAATTCTTTCTGGGATAATTTGTAAACTACAGATATGGGGTAATAATTCAGTAGGACTTTAGAACATAATTAGGAACTTTCTATTTATTTAAACAAAAGAAGTCATTACAGGCAAAGAGCACATTATATTAAAATTTAAGAGACACAAAAGTCCATGGTATTTCCCATTTTAGTGTTAATGTGGTTAATAGGATTTCCAGTTAACATGGTGAGTGCTTTATGGTCAGAAGTGATTGGAGAAAGTATGGAACTACACATTGAGACCAGCTTCTAAAGGTCCTTGTATGGCATTACAGTTAGTTGGATTTAAAACATGCAATGCAGATGTGTTAAAGATTTTTAGTAGGTTATTGATATTATTAAATCTAAGCTTAAGGTAGAAAAATTTACAGTCATATGGAGGATAGCAACCTTATATTTGTTTAGTTATTTACTTGTTCATGTATTTATTTCAAAAGCATCCACAGACATCTCTTCTATGTCAGGTAATATTCTAGGTTCCCTGGAAATGGAACAAATATGACATAGAAATTTTTTGCTCTCAGGTATCTTCCATCCTAGTGGGAAGACAGATGTGCACATGAGAAATGAGGAAGAAGAAAACAACAACGAAAATATATTAACCCCCCAAAAAAAACTAACCATGAAAAATCTAGTCAAGAAAAATAGTGAAATTGAGAGTTCTGGGATAAAGCATAGCCAGGTCATTCCTCTAGCGAGTGAATTAAGGAGGAGAGCTTTGAGGAGAAACATCTAAGTGAAGACTGTAATTTGAAAGGGTTAGCCTAGCAAAAAATCTAATTAGGAGGAGATAAGAGTTAATTCAGAAAGCCCAAGACCAGATAATTTTGATCTGCCTGAAAAATTAGATAGGACACAAATGTAGCTGGAATGTGGTGAAAAAGGCAAGAATGGGAAGAAATATCTAGATGGTCAGTGTAGTTAGTCAGTGTACGATAAAGTCTAAGGAAAACTGTAAAGGTATTTAAACAGAAATGTCATGTAAGAGGGTTTATCTGTTTAAAAACAAAATTCTTCTCATTATGTAATATGTCTGCGTGTAGAGGTGGGGTGAAGAATGGAAGCATGTGACCAGGAAGGCTATTGAAAGATCCTAGAGATGTAAAATGGAAGTGGCCCTGGAAAGACAGAGAATGGATACACAGAACCAATATTGATACTTTTAAAAAAGTCAAAGGAACTTATAGAGAGGACCCAAACTAAGGGTGTAATATGTAATAATGGATAGGAAGGGTTGATTATTATGAAAATATATAGAGGTTAGAAAGAACAGGATGCTGCATTTATCTGTGTATGTATATTGGTATCTCTACTTTGTTTCAAAAGTGTTTCATACAGGCTATATATTTTTTTTTTCCCAAGGTGAAATAAGCATTTCCATTTTTTTTTAACATCTTTATTGGAGTATAATTACTTTACAATAGTGTGTTAGTTTCTGCTTTATAACAATGTGAATCAGCTATGCATATACATATATCCCCATATCTCTTCCCTCTTGCATCTCCCTCCCTCCCACCCTCTCTATCCCACCCCTCTAGGTGGTCACAAAGCCCTGAGCTGATCTCCCTGTGCTATGCAGCTCCTTTCCACTAGCTATTGGTTTTACATTTGGTAGTGTATATAAGTCCATGCCACTCTTTCACGTCGTCCCAGCTTACCCTTACCCCCTCCCCTATATATATTGTTTTAATTTCAGCCATTATCATAGTTCTACAATACGATACTCCAAAAATTGTTTATTTGGAAACGTAATTAAAATAAGTAAAAATGAAAATCAGAAGATGATAATATTGCTGAGACTATTTGTGCAAACCATGATGTGCTGGCATGGTTGAAATAGTCTAAAATCAAATCAAATTAAATCACTTAGTATTTCTGCTTATTTGGTGTATGTGTATGTGTTTGTGCACTTATTTCTTTGTGTCTCTAAACCAGCTTGACAGCTTTTATCTTTTTGCAACTTTATCAGTTTTCATGTAAATTACAGGCAACCTGATTTTACTTCCTTAATTGTATAATTGGTATTTGAACATAATGTTGAAGTAAACAACCTATTCAATCTCATATGCCACCATTGTAAATATTGTTGCATTTTACAAAATTATTCTTTTTGCCCATGTTCCCCTTAGAATTTCATAATCTTTACAATTTAAAGTAAAGGAAGTTGGCTGAGACCTTATTTATTTTGTCTTTGAAGAGTCATAATTACCCTAATTATCTGCTCCAGTGCAACATTAAAATGTTTTAACACTCCGCTTTATCTCCAGAGGAATATACTTAGTTTCTAAGAAGTTACCATCTGTTTTTTATTTGAATACTCACAGTAGGTTAAAAATGTACCTGTGTGTTCAGTGCTATCAACATCATCTGTCATGAAATTCCTATTTCAGGCACAGATACTCTGCAAATGACAGTAGGAGGTAAAAAACAAGTGCCACAGTGAAGAGAAAAACCCAGATTTGTACCATCTCCTCTCTCTTCTCTACCTAGGGAACATAGAGACTCTTTTCATTCTTCTTTAAACTCTTTTCTTTCTCCCCTTTAAATAGACTTTTAATAATCTTCATCAATCTGAGAATTGTCTTTGTAACCTTCCTTAATTCCCTCTATTTCTCTGTTGTACATATTTTTTACAAAGGATTATGCAAATATTGCAATTGGAGAAAAGGAAAGTATGAAAATTAATGGAATAAAGATGTTGAATGTCACAGTAACATATCTGGATTAACTTAAACAATACAGAGGACATCTAAGTTTGGCTTAAAGATGCACATATAATATCAGCCAAAAGTACCAGTTTATGTTATTTATATCATTGTAAACTTTCAATCTTGATTGCTACTGTCTATCAGTTGGATAGTTTAGACAAAGGACAATTATTGGTTTTGAAAAAACTTTATAGTGGTTTGTAAAGATTTTTTCCCTTATGTCACAAATCTGTTTGAGAATCTAATGAAGATTATGTATTATCTCCCCAAGGGAGTAATTATGTTCACTCAATATTTTATATTAGGTTTAGAAAATTAATGGGCTCCCTGAAATAGAGTGCCATTTTGACCTGTCATTCAAGTCTGCATTTTAATAGAAGGACAAACTTCAGAACAGCTGTATAAAGTTTTTGAACCTTCAAGTAAAAATATAAAGACAACTGTGTATTTAAGTGCTAATTTTAGACAAAATGATTGTATTCCTTCTTACCAAAGCACAGAGGAAAACAAGTATTATCTTGTATATAGCCAATCAAGGGTAGTGCATACCCAAAATGAATTTTCTTAGACTACACTACCAGCATGTCTAACATAAAAAAATTTTGATTTGGCTATCAGGAATCTAAATTTACTAGATAGAGCAGAAACTGAAAATATGCAAATCTTCTAAAATTGATACTAAAAGTTTTAGAATATGAGTGGAATCATAGAGTACTTGTCCTTTTGTGACCAGCTTCTTTTGCTTAGCGTAATGTCTTCTTGGTTCATCCATGTTGTAGCCTGTGATATGATTTCCTTCTTTTTTAAGACTGCATAATATTCTATTGCATAAATATACCTGGATTGTATGGCTATTCTATGTTCATTTTTCTGAAGATTCTTTACACTATTTTCCATAATTTCTACAACTTTTTCTATTCCCACTAAGAGAGAAGAAGTGTTCTAAATTTTTTGCATCCTCACCAACATTTATCATTTTCTGTTCTTTTGATAGTAGTCATCCTGATGGGTATGAGATAATGTCTCAATGTAGTTTTGATTTGCATTTCCCTAATGATTAGTGATGGTGAACATCCTTACATGTGTTTTTTTTTATATTTTATTTCAAGAAACCTCTATTTGAGTCTTTTGCCAATTTTTGAAATTAGGTTATTTGTTAAGTTGTAGAAGTTCCTTATGTATTCAGGATATTAACCCTTTAGTGGATATGTGATTGGCAATTATTTTCTATTATTCTATAAGTTGCTTTTTCACTCCCTTTATTGTTTTTTCAGACATGCAGAATTTTTTAAGTTTAGTATAGCCTCATTTGTCTATTTTTGATTTCGTTTCTTGTGCTTTTGGTGTCATGTTCAAGAAATTATTGCCAAGACCAACGACAGAAAGTTTTTCCCATATGTTTCATTCAGGAATTTTATAGATTCAGTCTTACATTCAAATCTTTAATCCAATTTGATTTTTGCATATCGTGTAAGGTAAAGGTCCAACTTCATTCTTTTGCAGATGGATATCCAGTTTTCCCAGTACTATTTGTTGAAGATACTGCCTTTTTTTCCCATTGTGTAGTCTTCTTGCCATTGTCAACAATCATTTGATCATATATGGGAGGGTTTATTTCTAAGCTCTCTATCTTTTCCATTGGTATACATATCTGGCTTTATGCCAGTGCCAGGTTGTTTTAATTAATATTGCTCTGTAGTATGTTTTTAATCAGGGAGTATAAGGCTTCCAACTTTGTTCTTCTTGCTCAAGATTGTAATTCAAGGTCCCTAGAGATTCCATACAAATTTTAGAATATTTTGAACTGTTTCTGCATGATATGGCTTTCAAATTTTGATAGGAATTGCCTGAACCTGTAGATTGCTTTGAGTAGTATGAATATTTTAACAACATTCAGTCTTCCAGTATATTAGCATGGCATGTCTTTCCATTTATTTGTATCTTCTTTGATTTCTTTTAGCAATGTTTTGTAATTTTCAGTGTACAAGTCTTTTACCTCCTTGGTTAAGTTTATTACTAAGTATTTTATCTTTTTTTTATCCTATTATAAATGGGTTTTTATTCTTAGTTTCTTATTTGGATTGGATATTGTCAGTGTATAGGAATGCAACTGATTTCTGAGTGTTAATGATGTATCCTGCAACTTTGCTGAATTCACTTATTAGTTTTAAGATAGATTGTATAGAATATTTAGGGTTTTCTATGTATATGATCATGTTGTCTGTGAACAGAGATGATTTTAATTCTTCATTTCTAACTTGTTTGCCTTTAATTTCTTTTTCTTGTCTGAATACTCTGGTTAGAAATTCTAGTACGATGTTGAATAGTAGTGGCAAGAGTGGGCATCCTTGCCTTGTCCCTAATCTTAAAGGAAAAACTTTCAGTCTTTTCCCATTAAGTATAATGTTTGATGTGGGTTTTATATACATGGCTTTTATTATGCTGAAGTAGTTTTCTTTCCTTTTATTTTTATTTTTTGATTTCTAATTTATTGTTTTTATCATGAGAGGGTGTTGAATTTTGTAAATTGTTTCTTCTGCATCTATTTAGATGATCATGTGGTTTTAGTCTTTCATTTTGTTAACATTGCATGACATTGATTGATTTTTATATCTTCAACATCCTTGTATTCCTGGTATAAATCCTATCTGGTCATGATGTATGATTCTTTTAATTTGTGTATGATTCGTTTAATTTGTTGTTGAACTCAGGTTGGCAGAATTTTGTATAGGATTTTTGTGTTAATATTCATCAAATATTTGTCATGGATATTGGTCTTCAGTTTTTGTGTTTTTTTTCTTGATGTGTCTTTTTCTGATTTTGGTATAGGGTAATGCTGGCCTCATAGAATGAGCCAGGGAATATACCCTCCACTTTAATTCTTTGAAAGTTTGAGAAGAATTGACATTAATTCTTCTAAATATGTGGTAGAATTATTCAGTGAAACTATCTAGTACTTGATTTTTTTTGCTGGGAGGTTTTTAATTACTGCTTCAGTCTCCTTGCTAGTTAGAGGTCTGTTCAGATGTTTTATTTCTTCATGATTCAGCTTTGGTAGGTTGTATGTTTCTAGGAATTTATCCACTTCTTCTAGGGTATTTATTTTTTTGTGTGTATGATTGTTCATAATAGTCTCCAATAATTCTTTTTTATTTCTGTGTCATCAGTTGTAATATTTTTGCTTTTATTTCTAATTGTAGACATTTTGAGTCTTCTCTCTTACTTAGTCTAGCTAAGGGTTTGTTAATGTTGAATTTTTTCAAAATACCAAATCTTGTGTTCATTGATTTGTTCTATTATTTTTCTATTCTCTTTTATTACTCTCTCATCTGATTATATCCTTTCTTCTGTGGACTTTGGTTTTGTTTGTTCTTTTTCTAGTTCCTTGAGGCATAATGTTAGGTAATTAATTTGAGATTTCTCTTCTTTCCTTAACATAAGTATTAACCATTATAAACTTCCCTCTGTTTTTGCTGCATCCCAATGTTTTGTTTTAATTTTAATCCATTTTCAGGTATTTTCTAAATTCCCTTGTAATTTTTCTTTTATCCAGTGACTGTTTAAGAGTGTGTTGTTTAATTTCCACATATTTGTGGATTTGCTTGTTTTTCCTTTGCTAGTGATTTCCAGTTTATTTCCATTGTGATCAGAGAAGATACTTTGTACAATTTTAAGCGTCTTAAATTTGCTAAGACATGTTTTGTGGACTATAATGTGGTCTGTGTTCAGGAATATTTCATGTGTGTTTGAGAAGAATATGTATTCTGTTACTGTTGGGTAGAGTGTGGTGTATGTGTCAGTTACTTTCAGTTGGTCTGTAATGTTGTTCAAGTCCTGTATTTCCTTGTTGATATTCTTGATTTATATCCATAAATGAAAGTAGGATATTGATGTCTCCTACTATTGTTGTATTGCTCTTTCTTCCTTCACTTCTGTCAGTGTTTGCTCCATTTATTTAGGTGCTCTAATGTTAGGTACATACATATTTATAATTTTTATATCTTCCTGGAGAATTGACTCTTTTATCATCCTTATGACAGCAATTTTGAATTCTTTGTCTGAATTTTTTGTTTTAATTCATGTATCTCTGTTTCTTAACGTTCAGTTTCTGGAGATTTATATGTTGCTTTAGATGTGTTATGGTTGCCTGTTTTTGCTTGCTTGTTTTTGAATTTCTTGCTTTGTTGTTGTTTTTGTTGAGAATTAAGCATCCAAGGAATCAGTCAACTCTCTCAGACTTTGCAGTCTGGTTTCATACAGAGAGAACTTTCTCTATACAGAGTAGCTAGAGAATCTGGAGACCTCTCAAGGCTTTTCTGGGTATTTATCCTCTCTGGGTTTCTGTGTGTTTATCTCCTGTTTGAAAAGGTTTGTCAGTTTTTACTCAGGCCTCCCCCCGACTTCCCCTTGTCTTTCTATAGTATTGTGGCTTCTGTGGTGCTGTAGTAAATCACAGTCCTGGTGTTCCATCTTTTGTCTGTCTGAGGTACTATAGACTTTGGTGTGTGGTTGATGTCTTTGTTCTCGGAGATACCCTAACTGCCCCCACCCCTCCTGCAATATTTGAATGAAGGCAGAACAGACTCTGGTCGTTTGGGAAGCCCCCCTAAAAGGCAGGTGGACATACATTTTACTCCTTTCCCTCCCCAGGGAGAAGATAGGAGTTAAAGATTTCTTCCCAAATGCACTACATGGCACTGTGCCAGTGGGGAGGGACTTTGAACCAGAGACAGTGGAGAGTATCAGGAATTTGCACTCACCTGGGGTGCAAGAACTAGTTTCTGGATTTCTCACAGAGGTATTTTGTTGGTTTGTTGTTATTAAATTCATGTCTCCATGGAGGAAGGTGGGTCTTGGGCTTCCATCATCTTGCCGATGTCATTCCTGTTGAAGTCCTACAATACAATAAGTTTGGACATATATACACTTGTAAAACCATTATGACCATCAAAATACAAATATGTATATTACTCTCAAAAGTCTCCACATGCCCCTTGGAAATTCCTCCCACCAGACTCTCCTCTACCCCATCCTCATCTCCATCTAACTATTGATCTGTGTTTGTCACAAGACATTATTTTGCATTTTCTATAATTTTATACTAATAGAATTATAAACTGAATACCCTCTTTTGTCTTGCTTCTTTCACCCAACATACTTATTTTGAGATTCATCATGTTGTTTACATTCATCCATACACATTCATGCTCATCAAACATTCTTTTTATTGCTTAGTTTTATTCCAATATATGGATATACCACAACCTGTTTATCCATTGACCTGTTAATGAATGTTTGGTTTGTTCCCAGTTTTTGATTAATACAAATAATGCTGCTTTGAACATTTGTGCATAAATGTTTGTATGGATATATGCTTTCAGTTCTCTTGGGTAATTACCTAGGAGTTGAAGAGTTGAATCATACAGTAGCTTATGTTTAAATTTTTAAGAAACTATCAAACTATTTTTCTGAAATGGTTCCATTTTACATTCCCACCAGTAGTGTATGGAAGTTATAGTCATTTCACATTTTTGCCTGCACTTGATATAGTCAGTCTTTCATTTTACAATTCTAATAGATGTTTAATAAATCAAATTGTAGTTTAATCTGCATATTCCCATTAATTAGTGATGGCATCTTTTCACATGCCTATTTTCCAACCATATATGCTCTTTGAAGTATCTCTTCAAAACTTTGCCCATTTTTAATTTGCACAATTTTATTCTGTTTTCCTTTTATGTTTGTGTTTTAAGACTTATTTATACAGCCCCGACACCTTTTATCAGTTATATGTTTTGCAAGTATTTTCATCCAGTTTATGGCTTGCCTTTTCATTCTCTGAACAATATCTTTTGAAGGTTGGAAATTTTTAATTTTGATGAAGTCTAACTTATCAATTTTTCTTTTATGTATCATAATTTTGGTTTCATTTCAAAAAATTCTTTGTGTAACCCAGGTCACAGAAATATTCTTCCATATTTTCTCTGAGTTTTTTATTTTTAGGTTTTATGTATAGGTGCTTGATCTATTTTAGTTAATTTTGTATAGACATTCACAATATTTGTCTTTATTTTTCAATTACATCTTCAACCCATTATGCTGCCAATTTACTTTAATATGGAGTTCATAGTTTAGAGCACTAATATCAATTGGATTAAGAGTTTAGCAATATAACAATTATGTTTAATTTAAAATCACTAAGAATCTAAGCACCTGATCTTTTTTAGTATTTTAGTATTACTAACTAGACTCTTTGTATATTACTAAAATAGTGATTACTTGATTGCTAATTTTTCTGCTTTTTGTCTGACAGAATTATTTCCAGATTAAAAATAAATAATTAGTTGTAATTAAACAACAAATCTATGTTCTGCTTTCACTAGCTTCCTAAACCTATAGTAGAAATAATTATAATCCTGTGAATTATAACTTAGAAACAGGTAGACTACTGTAGATCATAATGGAAAGTTTGGTAGGGGACAATATACTAAAATGAAAATATAGAGATCTGATACACAGATTGAGCATTTATTTTCTGTGTTTTCTAGGACAAAGCATTTTATTCTTTTAAATTTCCTTCCTCATGAATGCAGAAAATTACAAGGTAATATTGTGCACTAGAATACTGAAATTCTAGTTCTTATCAAAATAGACAATTACTCAAGAGTGCTTATGTCTTGAATTACTTTTGATCACATATTCTTGATCATGTCATATATTTTTCTTAAACTACTACTATATCAGTGTTATCTGTGTGGACCTTTTTGTGTTTTCTTTTCCTGTTTGTCAGTCACATAAGATTTTAGAAGGCTGTATGTCCTTAGAGTGGTAAAGAGATTAAGAAGTACAACGGGAGTGAAATATGATGCCATTTGGAACAAATACTACTGGAAATTTTCTCTAAAGATGAAAGAGTATTTTTCCAAAGAAGGGAAAATCAACTTAGTATATTTCATGTTAAGTATCAATAATTATATATTTTGACTATTAGGATAAATACATTTAAGAAAGTATATACTCAGGGATAGCATGAAACTAGACAATATTTTCAAGGAAGAGTTAAGACCCAGAAACATATTTTACAAATGCTTCAAGAAGATCAAATAGTATTCTGCCTATTTGGGACTGAAGAATTGTTTCAGAAATGTAGTTATGGTTTTCTTTCTCCTAACTGAGTTTGCTGGAATTTGGGGGAGGAGGAATAGAAGCTGGACAGATGCCCTATAATAGAAAAATTAAATCTACCAGTCATATTTATAGAGTGTTGCTGTGTGGTCTTCTACAAATATATTATTCAGAAATGAAAATAACCTTGTTAGAATGGTTCTGGTTCCTTCATAAGGTGGACTAAGTGTCATCTATCTACCCTGTCTCTCCTACTGAATGCAACTACAAACTTGGCAAAATTCAGTAGTTATATGAGGACTCTGAGAAGTCAGTATCTGAAGGAGTCTTGGGGAAGAAGACAAAAATTTGATGCATTGCCAAACCTGCAGAGAATCTCCCAAGTACCTCTGCCCCCTAACCCATATTGTCAGGCCTAGACTCAATGGCAGGCATCCAGATACCTGGATGTATACCCCAGGTGAGAACAAAAAAGGCTTCAAGAAAACCCTCACTTTGTCGTCTCAGAATCAGAAAAGAGGACTTACAAGGGTCAGCCAGCGAGAGTGGGAGAAATCACCCGAGTTTCTTTTTTTTTCTTTCTTTCCTCCTTTTCTCCTGCTTTAGCTCTCTGGCAGTGTCATACTAGAACAAGTGGCAATGGTAATGGTGACAGCAGTGACAACTGGGCAAGTGCTCAAAATTCTGAGGGAGAGGAATTCTGTCCCCTCACCAGTACCAAGAACACGGGCAAATCTTCATTGCTTATTTTCTCTCTCTGTCTTCCTACTACTGGGCTCTGGTAGCAGACACAGTCATAGGAGGTGTATGGTAGAATATAGAAACTAAAGCCCCAGCTTTCTAGATAGAAAACCATATAAAGGAGCCTCCAAGGAGCTGGATAATCTTAGAGAGACTGCAAAGAGAAAGGAGCTCAAGAGTGCAATGCCATTAAGTGATGTATAAAATTCTAGGCTCACCTCTGAGCTGCCTATGTGTAAATTTAACACTAAGTAACATATTATGGAATGAAGAATATACTAAACAAGGAGTCGGCAAATTTTTTTATAAATGGTCAACTGACCATTTGGGCTTTGTGGGCCATAGGTTGTCTGTTGCAACTAGTCACCTCTGCCATTATAGCAGAGAGGAGCCATAGACAATAAGTAAATAAATGGGCATGGCTTGTACCAACAAAAATTTATTTAAATAAAAACACAGTGAGTTGGATTGGAACCATTGGCCATTGTTTGCCAAACTCTGAGCGAAATGACTGCCTGGGTCCAGTTTAATGTGGCAGTACATCAGTCTACTATAACTGCATAAAAATATACCACCTCACTCTTTATCATGCCTCTACATTTCTAAATAAAATTTAACTTAGACCAAATTTCATACTCAAAATATTATTGAATGAACCAATCAACCATCCCATCACTCGAGTAATAATCAATAATAAATCTATTTGTTCTACATTCCTAGAGTTCCTTTTGTCATATATATTGTCAAAGATCTAGTACTTCTTGAGTTCTTTTCAAAACACCTTGCTGAATCATTATGTATTCTTGCCAGCCAATGTAGAGACAGTGAAGTCATTCAGTTTTCCAGGGTAAAGATCATCCATGAAGAAATGAAAGCCTGTCACTCTCTACTGGAGTTTCCTTTTTTTGTGTGCAGTACGCGGGCCTCTCACTGTTGTGGCCTCTCCCGTTGCGGAGCACAGGCTCTGGACGCGCAGGCTCAGCGGCCATGGCTCATGGGCCCAGCCGCTCCGCGGCATGTGGGATCCTCCCGGACCGGGGCACGAACCCGTGTCCCCTGCATTGGCAGGCGGACTCTCAACCACTGCGCCACCAGGGAAGCCCTGGAGTTTCTTAGAGTATACAAAGAGAATAAATATTTTTCTAATGGAAAAAAATAAATAATGAGAATGATACCATTTCACAGTTGCTGATAACAAGCCTCCAGAGAGTCTCATACAGGTATCAGGTTTTGTCCTCTCTGTTTTAACTTTATTTTTGTAGACAAAAATCTCACTTGTTTACTCAAGAGAATAGAGACCAGGGTAAACCATTGATTCAGGATTAAAAGCCAATTTGCACTTTATGATCTGTGCCTTGGGAGGTTACTGTTTCCCTTTAGGATATAGTGAGTACCAGTACCCAGTCTTTGAAGTTGTATGGAGGCAAAAATACCTTTAATACTCTAAAGACATAGCTCTTTATGTAGTTAAATATTAACAGGAGCATCTAACTTACTGTTTAAATTTTAAAGGTCACCTCAGTGAGAAGGTAACTAAGGAATAAACCCTGTTTTTTTCATAGGATGTCTTAATTTACAATAGAAAAACTCCCAAATGTGTCTGCTAATGATGCTTCAGGGAAAATACTGCTAGTAGTTGAAACTTGCAATTACTTGGACTTGTTAAATGTTGAAAATTAAGAGGAATGTGGACAAGTAATGGTGTTATGTTAACAACAACCCTAAATGTCAAATATTTAGCTATGAAATATTTGTATGATCAGTGATCTAATATGCATTTTAATGATTTTCCACATTGTGAGTCTTTATAACTAAACTTGCTGTATTTATAACCAAAAGTACTCATATTCTGTACCAAGAATAACCAGAGGAATGGATCTCGACAGATTATGAAATAACAATGTCTCTCCTAAGATTCTCACAGAATCACCTAGGAGAAGTAGTAGTTACGAGAAGACTAACTTATTTTATAGGATCAGTCTGCATTGCCCAGAAAGAAGAGCTATGCTTGCAACTTAGAGTAATTCCCTTGAGGAAATTATATAGTCAATCTGCTGGCTAGTGGGTCTGCAACAAAAGCCTGTAGAAAACAAGATTAAAACAAACTTTCATCCATGAGAGGTGTAGTGAGAAGTTTGCTGCTTCCCTTGATTTTCAAAATGTCAGTCACACACTAGGTAAACAGTGAAAGTTAATATAATTGGTTATTGCTGGTACCAAAGTGCCAAAGTGTTGTAGAGCAGTATAGCTCTCTATGTGAGAAGAATATCCTGGAGCTTTAAAGGTTGTTCAGGTATTCTGAAAGCCAGAGCCTCTTTCCCTAATAACTTTGGCACGCTGCAGCACCTGTAAATACATGCAATTAAACAGAATGGACTTAGTAATTTGAATCAAGCTAAACTTATAATTTATTTGCAGGAAAAAGAAAAAGCACCCATTTATAATTTTAATATTACTCTAAATTTTTATAAGGACAAAAATTTAATACTATGTAGGAGATAGTTTGATTGTTTATTCATTTTATTCTCCCCCTGCCTCACTCCACTCATTCTGGCAGAGCCTGTATGTTGTGTAGATGTTTATCCTCCATCTGCCATGATTTCCTCTATGCCTAGCCCCAGATTAGTCTAGCGACTAGGCTGTAAACTGTAATCACCTGGGTACTTTTAAAAATTGATAATGCCTAGGCCCTAGCATGAGAGATTCTAATTTAATTATTTTGAGATGGATCACATGAATTTGTAACTGAGAAAATTCCCATGTCATTCTAAACTGCAGACATGATTGATAATCAGTGGAATAGACAGAGTTATCATGGAAATGTTATTTCTTTGCCAGCAATTGCCTTCGATAGGGGTATATGACTAATTTCTAGCTAAGGAGATATGAGAAGAAATCCTGAGAAAGAGACTCCTGAAAAGGCTTTCTCACTTTTATAAACAGGAAATTGCAGGAGAAAAAGGGACTCCTGAGAAAGGCTTTTCTTACTTTTTTAAAAAAGAAGTTGCAGGAATAAAGAGTTCATTTGGAACTCCTAGACATTGTTGTCTGGGTAGTAGTGTAGTGATAAAGAAGTGAGCACGTATAAGAGACCATATCAAAAAGCCAAATATGATGACATCGAGAAGTAGAGGGAGTTTGGGTTCTTGAAGGTATTGTTAAGTCATGAAATGAAGAAACTCTAGCACTATTATATTTTAGACTTCTTATGGGAGGTGTAGTCATTTCGGCAAAATAAGGCATGAAACAAAAAATAAATTGAGATCATAAACTATACAGACCTGGGTTTGAATCCTTAGCCTTTATGAAGCTGTGTAACTCTGAATGATTTATTTTATCTTCAGTTTTTTCACCCATGAAACCATTTTACCACCTACTGTAAAGTGGGCAAAGTGTGTAACACAGTGCTGAAATATAGCACATGCTCAGTAAATACTGGTTTATTATTTAAATGAAATAAAAGATAAAACTAATATCAAAAGAATACATGCCAAAAAGCCATCCTAAATGACAAAATTTTCATTCCAGAAACTTGGAGAAGAAAGCGAACATTTCACACTGTCAGGATCATTGAAGCCTCTTTGGGAGAGATGGGAATTGAGCTGAGCCTTGAAAAAAATGTTCTAGTGTGTTAGTTTAGTTTTATGGGTGGATAATTCCAGTGCTCAGAGATGTTAAATTCCTTTTCCTTATTTCCAAGACTGTATGAAAGTAGTAGAGCTTGGATTTCAATCAACACTGTGAGATCCAAAAGTACTTGCTCTTTTCACTACTGCATTGTAATCCTTCCTAAACCAGCCACTAGAATGAAGTATTCTGGAAGATGAGTGGATGAAAATAGAACTAAAGAGAGATGTTGGGACCACTTACAGACGATTTCTTGAAGAATTCAGACTGTGGGCTGGGCTTGCTATAGAAAGATTTGAAGTAGTCTCTGAAGGACAGACCAAATTTAAATATGAAGGGTGAATATTGAAGGAACATGTGGTCTCAGGAATGTATATTTTAAATTTTAAATGAAGCAGAAGGTATACTTATTAAAAGGGCAACAATGAGTTGGAAATGTAGTCTGAGCCAGAATTCTACAAAGCTTGAATGCCAAAGAGGTTTGTATTTTAGTTAATACGTTATATAGAATTTTGAAAACTTTTGGAATAGGAGAATAGCAAGAATAAAGTAATGCTCTGGATGATTTATTTAAAATGTTGCAGCACAATTTAGAAATAAAAATAAAACGAGATAGTTTGATCAATTAAGACTTTAACAATGGTTGAAGTATAAATATAAGAGCTTGAAACAGGGATCCTAAGAAAAGAAGAAGAATATAGGGGACATTAACTAGAAATAGTCCATTAAATTTTGTAATTGATGGGCTATGGATTGGAGGTCAGGGGAACCAACAAAGAAAAACTACAAATATGTGATAATAAATGATATAAATAAGTGAACAGAGAATTATTAATGGTGTCATTGAAAGAAATATTTCAAGATGAGAACACAGTCATTTAGCTTAATATATTTGAATTTTATAATGATAATAGAAAATAATTTAAAAACTGTTTTGTTTATTCAACAAATATTTTCTAAGTTTTAACAACATGCAAAAGCACTATTCTAATTGCTGGATTTATGGTGGTGAATGAGATGGGTTTTGTTGTTGTTCTTTTATTCCTGCCTCTATTACTACTTCAATATGTTTAGGAGCAAAGATACACAATAAAATGGTGTTAATTAGTAAAATGAAATGCTACTAAGGTGATAAGCAGGGTGATATGATAATTACTAGAGACTATGAGAGTTATTTTAGTTAGGGCAATCAGGAAAATTCTTTTCAAGGAGATGACTCATGAACTGATTCCTGTGGATGAGAAGAAAACATCCATTCAAATAGCCTGTGGAAGAGCAGTCTAGTCAAAGATAGTTGCAGGCATGAAGCCCCAAATCTGGATACAAGGACAATATAGCTGGGGCATGATCATCAGTGGGGAGAGAGGTCCAAATTATGTAAAACCATGGAGATCAGCTAAAGAGTCTGGGTGTTAAGTTCAGGGTAGCCAGTGAAGAGATACAAGTACAGTAAGCCCCCTACATAAGAATGAGTTTCATTCCAAGAGCACGTTCATAAGTCCAGTTTGTTCATACCTAGGTACCCAACTAACACAATTGGCTATATAATACTGTACTGTAATAGTTTTATAATACTTTTCACACAAATAACACATACATAAAAAGCAAACACAAAAAATATAGAAAACATTTTAAATCTGACAGTACAGTACCTTGAAAAGTACAGTAGTGTGGTACAATACCTGGCATACAGGGGCTGGCACACACGTTTGCATCTTTGAAAGTTCGCAACTTGAAGGTTCTTTTGTAGGGGACTTACTGTAGTAGAATGTTATAACCTTACCACAGATTATGCTCTCTTCTGTGTAGAGAGAGAGTGGAAGTAGGAAGTCTGGTATGGAGGATACTCCGTTTAGAACAGAGAAGTGATGATGATGGCTTAGATTGGTAGTTAACAGAGAAAACAAAAGGATTTGAAACCTACTTTAAAGGTAGAAATGATAGGACAAACTAATCATATCAGCTGTAGGAGATGAGAGAATTTGATAATTTTAAAATGTCTACTTTTTTAATGTATGTTTCTTTGCTTGAACAATTGGATACTGATACCATTTACTGAGATAAGGAAGATGTGGGAGGAATAACTCTATGTATTATACATATGTGTGCGTATGTGTGAAATATGATAAGCCAATAATTTTAAGCATTATTCAATAGAAAAAGAATTGTCGGCTCTATGAAATAATCTAAAACTTTGTAGAATCATATATATGTCAGTTATATGCAGACATTAATGTAAGTCATTTTGTTCGAATATTAATGCAAGTTTTGGTTTCTGAGTATTGTGGTGATTATTGACTTGCTTTTATAATTTAGAGTGAGACAAGTAAAAGAGAAAGGGAATTTAAACTAAAACTTAGAGTTATTCTGTGGGAGTCACTCACTTCCAGTTCTAAAGAGAAGCCTGGAGTAGCAAGTGTGTGTCACACCAGGTGTCCCTTAGCTCTCACAGCACTTTCTAATTCACAAAAGGGAGCAAAACCAGGAAATGTCATTCCACAAAATCTGGATGCAAAACTGATTTTTCTGAAATTCATCATCTGTTTGCTCAAACAAATTTTCCAGAAATTAAAACCATTTACTTTACACCACCAAAAATTAAACTGTTCTATTAGAGTTCACTGTTGACATAACTATAAACTAAATTTTAAAAATAAAATTATATATTTTTTTCCTTTTGCTGTATTTTAGGTGGGGAGGCATTAACCTAAAGTATCACAGGTTATCAAAACAAGACATACACTTTCAGATGTGTGTGTTTGAAAAGTTAGTAGTTTTACACAAGCAGCATGATACATCTTTTCCTGGTAACAACATTTATTTTCCTCTTTTACTTCACATGTGGGAAACTAGAGTTACTTTACATCAAATGATATCCATCAGTTTTTTGGTATTGTCATGTATGTGCCGAATGTACATCAGGGACTAGTTTTATTAAAGACAAATACTCTGTAATTGCTTACATCTCTCCTGAAGGGAAAGAATTATGGTCACACAGTGAAAACACTTATTTCTAAATCATGTTTTAATGGATTATTATAAAAGCAAATCAACTAATAAAATTTTGCCCCAATATATAATATCCTATCCTACATTTTTTTCAATCCAAAAGTCCATTCAATTTTGAACGGCTCAAATGATCAATCACATTTCCTAAGGCCCTGAAATTTCTTTACAATAAAAATGAAAACCATGTTATTCTTAATTTAGTCATTATCTCCCTTCACTTTTTCAAATTTTTGCATTGAATTTAGACACATTTACTCTCTTCATAGCTATAGACACGTTTTAGTACAGCATGAGTAATTTTGCTTCGTATAAGTCATATGCCAAAGGATTATTAAACTAAAAGCATGGGCATGCATATGACTCAGTTTTATTTAAATCAGCCTCCTCCAAACTCTCCTTATTTGAAAAGAATGCCATTTTAATGTCATCCCTCTGATCCTCCATTGTATTCTCTTATTAATAAGATGGTAAGAAGCAACGCTAAGGAACCCGGTGGTAGTGGTAAGGGGAGTGCTGGCAATCACATTTATAAAATTTATCAAGCAAGAAAGTGGAACTAATGCATAATGCAAGCTTTATATTTTGCTAGAATTTGTGTAGATTCTAAAAAAGAATGATGTCACAATGGGGTTCAGAGAATATCTCTGAGATCATGGCAATTATTTCCCAAGTATTAACTCAGATACTACTATGTATTTTTATACAAAAGAAGGATAAGAAACAGGCAGTATCTACCTATTACATTTCAGGTTATTTAACCTTGTTTATACTTCACCACAACCCTCCAGATTCTTATCATTTTTGTTCATTTTATCAATACTAATCAAAATCGTGATGGCACTGCCAGTATCTGGCATATTATTGGAGACAGAAAACATGGTGGCAGTAACTCAGCCTCTGTCTTGTTCCAAGGCCATGGGTGTTGTTCTACAATTTTCTTTCTTTCTGTTGTTCAGCGGTTTTAGCAGGTTGCCTTCTTCTGTATACTTCTGAATCTTCTTTCATAGGAAACTGTCTAGAAACCTAGTCTCCCCACCGCGAGAGACATGCCCTTTAACCATAGCTCTGGAGATTGCACTCTGGAGATCTCCCTCACTGTCATCTACTTGTTTTGGACTGTTCAGTTCCAGTGTTGAACTACACAGTAAATGAATATTATTAAACAACTTGAACTTTACTCTTTATGAATTAGACCTAAGAGATTAATACAGTAGAGTAAGCATGAGACTTAGGAGAGATGGTAAATTATATTAATAAGAGCAAGCAACATGAAGCATGAAAAGAGAAGAAAAGTAGGGATGTCTGCTCCCAGTTCCACGTAAGACTATAGTGTTAGTGGGGAAGGATTTTTCACTCTTGACGCTGGTTATAAGTCATCCTCTATTTCTCCTTTATCAAACATGACATCCTCTACTTTACCTTTTGCATGACAGCCAGAGGGTCAGTCTTTTTGCTAGGAGAAAAATAATTATTACTATTACAAATTCTGTAACATAAATTTGCTCACAGATTTATTATATTATTATATATTTTACAACTCTGTATTTTAACTGAAAAGCTGTCAATATTCTTATGACCCATAAAGTTTTAAAAAATCTAAATTTTATTGAGAAAAGAAAGCAGGGATTATTTCTCAGCAACTAGCTATTAAAAATATTTTAATGATTTAATGAACAATATTCCAGTCAAGATAATACATGCAGACAGCACAAGAATGACATATGCTACTGAGTGAACTCTCAGCATTTCTAAGTACCATTTCCCTCTCCACATGCATGTCCTCTGTGTTTGAGTCATTATCAAAGCCTGACTTCATTTTAGGGGATGTGAAAAGAAAGCAAACTCTTCTCTGAGACATACAAACGTATATAAAGCGTTTCAACAACTGAAACAATACCATATGAACTCAATGACTAGTGATTAAATGAAGTTCATCAGAAGAGGGTTTTTATTGCCCATAATCTTTAAAGTATAATCTTGACTTCGAATCCATGAATAACTGTCTTGACAGTTCCTGTAATCTGGATTGTAGTGGATCATTGCCTCACATTGCTTTTATATCAATTGCATCAAATTGTTAGGTGAGTCAGTATACATTTTACAAAATATGTTATGCATAATATGCATAATAATGCTGAAGCTTTACTGTTTTTAAAATATGTGATAAATAATCTAATATATTATTTTCCTTAATTCAGGTTTCCTGAACACACATTTTTTTTTTTTTTTTCTAAAACCAAGTCCATTTCAAGTGCTATTTCTTCACTCTAAGAGTCTCTTTTCTCTCGTTTTACTGCCTCATTCTTCTGGTCTCCTCCTTCAAGCCTCAGTAGAAATAGTACCTTAAAGAAGTCCTGCCTCAAGAGGACATCTAAAGTACTTCCCTCCTCTCCCTTTACACAGTTCTTTCACACAGAGTATTTAATTGCATTTGTACTCATTTTTTAAGATTTTGTTTGTAATAGCTTAAAAAAGATTTCCTCATTATGCTCTAATCTCTGTCCACCTTCCATTTTTTCAGCACTAACACAATTCTTAGCATTCAGTGTATTCTCGATATATGAATAAAAGAAATGATTATTAAGTTTATGCCCACACATATACAAATGTATTTGTGTGGGAAAATTTGTATATGCCCACACATATACAAATCCAAACAGCAGAACCACAATTGGAATATAAATGCATGCATCAGTTCACTGTTTCTTCTATAAGAAGAAAAGCAGCAAAAACAAATCTATCACCTCAAGGAGCAGTATATAGAAGTATTTTTACATTGTCTAAAATAACCAACAGAAACTAGACAGTAAGTATTTAGTATTTTAATGGTACTTTGTGACAATCTGGCCCTCTATACCTTTTAGCATTATGAAAATTAGTGTGCCCTATTATAGCAAAACCCTGGCTAAAGGAACCTGATGGAAGCACGATACCTTCAAAACCAAAGCTATTTTCACAGCAGTGCAAACTACTGCTTCAGTTAATCATGTTATGAAAAAATCCATTATAATGATGGATAGAACCAAGGACATTGTTAATATTGAAACAAAGTGTAAAGAAACTAGTTGTTTCAAGTTTGTAATACAGAGTTTCCTTAGTATAATTGTGGGTAATAAGATAAAAGTAGACTTTATATGAAGATAAAGATTTTGTTTCAGAAAACTATCGATTACAATGATGATTAATGAGCATAACTATTTTAATGAAAAAACAAATTACTAGGAAAATAATTAATAGTAAGTATTTATGATAATTAAAATACAGCCCTGACATTGATGGACTCTATATGGGCTTCCTTGCATAAGTAACTGAAAAACCATTTGTGTGTAGAAGAAGATGAAGGTGAAGGTCTCCTAGGGTGTCTTTCTGTTTGGGCATACAATTGATTTGGTTGATTAGTTATTTTGCTTAGTGCATTCATAAGTGATCATATAAAGAAGCATTATATAAAATATTATATAATACTTTAATACTTTATACAGAATGTTCAAGGAACTCTGGTGAGTTCAGCTAAAAACATGTATGAGAAATTCCATTGTAAAATAAAATATTCAGATTTATTTCTGATTTTTTAGGAAGAAATATTAATAAAATTAACTGTGAAACTATTTGTGAGGGTATATCAAAAACAAAAAAATGTTTTTCCTAATAAAGGTATAGCTTGAAGGAAAGAATGCTATATTTAATATTTTAGCACAATGCCTGACACCTAACTGTTGGATGAATGAATGAATAAATGAAAACTAGTTACAAAAGTAAGTAATGAAATCACAAATCCCCTACTACAATGAGGTGCTTTTATGAAAACAAAGACCATTCCTATACCTTGTCATTAGACTGAATATTTTGTGGTTGGTTCTCTTTTTCCCTCTATTTTCTCTGTTTATCAAGTGACAAATACTATACCCCAGGCCTTTGTCTAAACAGTGCTGATAGTGGCAGAAATGTGTTCAAATATAAATCTACAAATACAGTATTTAAAGGAAGAACTTTTGAGCTATATCTTTAAAAATTAAGAAGAGTTTCCTCAGGACAAAAAGGGTGAGTGAGGAAGTTGAAATGGCCTGAAAGAGAGAACAATACACGTGGTACTATACAAAACAGGGACAGTTTTGGCATAACTGGAAAATAGAGTCAATAAAGTGGGAGGAAATGAGATTGGTAACAGAAACTGGATAGGTTGTCAGGGTGTTAAGGGAATCAGGCTTTATTAATTTTTTTAATGTGGAATTTTAATAAGTTCTCAGAGGAGGGGGAAATCAATTTTTTTCATCTTAGGACCTCTAATACTAGTGATTGATCAACTGGCATGAAGCATCTCCTCTTTGTATTATTACCTACCTGTGCTTAATATTTATTCAGAGTCAAACATTTGTCATAAAAAAATATTAGATTTTTTCCCCCTTCTCTTGCCCTTCTCTTTTATCACACTGGGGAAACCTTGGCTCTGAGAAAAAAAATGATTCAGATATCTGTAGAGTAAATGCATATTTAAAGAGGTTAAGGACTTGAGACTCAACCAAAATATAATTCTAAATATCATTTTAGTTACAAAGAATACTTATTTCCCACAAAAGAGCTTACATTTTACTAGAGGAGATTTTGTTCATTCATAATGGTTATAGATTATCTTTATTCCCTGAACTCAGGAATGTATCTCAAACTAAATAAAAGATATAAAATAGTACCTATCATTAAACCATGCCCTTCAGTTATATAAAATGTCATAGGCCGGCTTTTAGATTAACATTGACTGTATTTTGTTTGTTAGTGTGAAATACAGATTCTTTCAAAGAATGTCTCTGTTCTGCCAGGACTTTTATGTTCTTTTCTGACTCTGAGCTTTGCAGATCGTATTTCTTCAGGCTGAAAAGTTCCCTAACCCTCATTTTCATGACTACCTATCTTTAAGAATCAGTCCATGAATCTCTTTCCCCAGTGGAAAAGTTGATATTTTAAGCACAATCCAGTTATATTGCATCCCTCTGTACTGCAATTTATTTATTTATCTGTTTCAACCATTTCTTTGAATAAAATTGGGTCTTATGCATTTCTGCATCCCCAGTAGTATAGGGGATGTAAAGATATTTTCCTTTATTGGGATCAAATAGATACAAGAGATAGAAAGCCAATTCCAATTGGCTCATGGGAAAAATTAAAATAATGTATTTTTTTCCTCATGACTGAGAAATTAAGGTGACCAGCACCATTCTCCTCTTGGCTTTGTCTTATTGTACACTCTATTCACGTGGTGAGAGAGACACCTGCCAATCCCACCCCTTCAAGAAGATTCAGGTTTACAGGAGTACTTAAATTTTGTGAGAGAGACATCTCTCACTGCATATGTAACAATCTCAGAAAAAGAGATTGGACTTACTTATATGTCTCACCTTGGACCAGTCACTTTACACAAGGGCGAATTATTTTGAATGGGCACCTTAGGTAAAATGCCTGGTTTTTTTGGTGGGGTAGTGGGTCTCTACTTTCATCCCCATTAGAATCACATAGATTTAGGTAGTGAAGGAGGTAGTTCTAGAAATGATGACAGTGAGGTCAGATAGAAAATAATACATGTTCATAAGTAAGTAGTCTTTTGAGTCAGATTGCTTTAGTCTAAATCCTGCCATTAGTGTTTACTAGCTATCGTATAAGGAAAGTTTCCTTAAGTATACTGTGCCCCAGTTTTCATTCTATAAAATGGATGAAGAATAGTACCCAGAAATAGTACTTCCCTTCAGATGATGAATAAGGAATATCTGGGATAATGCGACTAAAAAATCAGCATAACGGTTGACAAATAATAATTACTCAAAAATATTGCTATTATGACAATAATGTAATTCTTAAGCATTTCACAGTCTGGTCCTTAGTTGAATATTTTTGTAATGGGGCATTCATTTATGAGGGGTTTAAATAGCAATTCATAGGCTTCTGGCTAAGTGCTCTGTACGGATACCTAGGAAGGGGAGGAAGGAAAAGGGAGAATTGCATCTCATCTGGAATTGTAAGTCAACTTTTAAGTTTTACATTTTGTGCCTCCAAGAAAATTTTATTTGGAAACAGAATTCCACAGCTAAAATACATTTTTCAACCTCCTGCTGCTCTAAGATATCATCTTTATGGGTCTAGGTATATCACAAATTGTACACCTAAAAATAAAATATTGCAAGTGTGTTGTGCTTGTTACAAGAAGGCTGAACAAAGAGTACAGGTGAGTAATGTCATACATTGTATTGCTCCAGGATAGCAATTTATAGCCCCCACTCAACTGAGCATATTTCAGGAAGGTCACTTTTATAGAGAGAAGATGACAGCATTATATTATAATGCTATTAACCATATCAAATATAATATATTTAAAGAACTGAGGATGCATATCTTCTTTTTCACCCTAAAAGTATCTTATTATTTCTTTCACAAGTGTAATCAGTACATTGACAGATAATATAGCAATTTATGAACTGTGGACAAAAAATGAAAGCATAGAAACACAAGCATATTAGGATTCCTGCTATACTTATCTCGTTATCTCAGTCAGCAGAAGAGATTTTAAGATGTTTATGACACTGTTTTCAAAAGATCATTTTAAAATATTTCAGAATCTGAATTTAATAATGTGTGTGTGTAGAACACAGGTATGGTTCTAGAAAAAGCCTTGGTATTTTCCTAAACATTTTAATGAATATAATTTGTAATATCCATCACTTTTTTGTGTTTCTCAATTGCTGAATTTTGAAAGAAAAATCTACTTTTTCAATCATCTTCTAGAAAAACACAGGTTTGAACTGTGTGGGTCCACTTATATGCAGATACTTTTTCACTAAATACATACTACAGTACTGTGTGATCTGCAGTTGGTTGAATCCACGGATGCAAAGGACTAACTATAAAGTTATAGGTGGATTTTTGACTGCATGGAGGGCCTACATCTCCAACCCACATTGTTGAAGGATCAACCGTAATAGTTCAGTTTTGCAAGAGGAAAAAAATGGCATCTGACAGTATCAAATTCTACTATGAATAATATGAAAGTTTTCATGAAACTTAGAAAAACAGATTTTTTTAATTTGGGGTACAGGTATCTGAATAGTTGTATCTCCACTGAGTTTATTCACTAATTTTGGACTTTTTTGTATTTGTTTTGTTTTAATCAAGACTAGCTTGTAACTGGCCATCTTCCTTGTAATTTTAGTTTATCAGCTTTAAAAATTATGCAGAATAAAATAAGACTCCTTTGAAAGAGCTTATTTAAAAGATTTATATTTTTATACCCTTTAGATAATTGATTTCTGGTATTAATAATTCTTGTTCAGTTAGAGGAGAAGTGAGGTATCTGATCAAACATAGAAATAGTGAGCAAAATTCATTTCACCCCTCTGCCCTCCCAAGAGAGGGAGGATTATTTTTACATGAGATAATAGGAGAGATCTGTCAATATAACATGAAAACAGCTAAGTAAATTGTAAAATATGTGGCATAAATTACCACACATGATAAAATCATAAATTGTAAGTTTTATATAATTCCTATTATTACCATGTACAGGTACTTCTATGCTTTTCACACCAATATCTGTCATGCCACACCTGTGTACGTTTAACATGTAAAAAAAGACATCTGTGCCAAGAAAGAAAAGTTTAAAATTAATTATGATCTGTATAAAATTATTTAAATATGCTGACATATCATATATTAAAAGTAGACTTAAAAAGGCTCAATGACAACTTGAGGGAGAGATGAGAGACATTCAGGTACTCCAAAGGTGGTCTTACTCTAGGCTTAAGGTTCTAGTCTTTGAGGCAAATAGAACAGAAGGAATATGTTCATATATCATGTATCTTAGTTGATATTACGAATAGAAGGATGTGATTCTAACCTTAAGATAACCACATGTTGGAATTAGTAGATAAGAATTTTAAAGGAGCTATTGTATTATATGCTGAAGGATGTAAAGAAAGATATAGATTGTGATTAACATGGTTAAGGAAATAGCAGGAAAAAATCTGGAGAAGCTAAAGGGGGATGCTTTGGTACATAGATAACATCCTGCAAGATGTGGATTGATGGACAATTCTTGTTGCATTACATAGATTGATACCTTAGTCATGCTAATTTCTGAATTCAAAACTGGCCTAAGTTACACCTAAACTGGTACTTATTTTTTACCCTGTGTACCCTGTACATTATATTCCAATCCCTAGAAATTTTTATGAACCTATGTTTCTCCTTAAGAGGACTGTGATTCTGTTAATGTAAAGGATGATGTGGTATAGGTTTTCGAATCCTAATGTGAAACATAATGCCCATAATGTCTTCTCTACCATGTTCCTCACTTCCTCTGAGTCTTCACCAGCAGAATTGTTAACATCCATATTTCTACTAATCTGCTGAAGACAAACTAAGCCTTTACTATCCATGTTGCTCAGTATTCTTCAGCCTCTGCCTGTTGCCCAGTTCCAAAGCCACTTCCACATTTTCAGGTACTTGTTTCAGAAGCATCCCACTTTGAAGTTCTGAAAGCTCCATTAGTTTCTTATGGCTGCTGTAATAAGTTACCAAAAATTTAGTGACTTAAAAGAACACTAATTATTTTACAGTTACAAGTCCAAAATAGGTCTTACTGAGCTAAAATCAAGAGCTGTATTCCCTTCTGGAAGTTCTAAGGGGAATCCATTTTCTTGCCTTTTCTAACCTCTCACGGTTCCCCACATTTCTGGCTTGTGGACCCCTCCCATGTTCAAACTCAGCAATAGATGGGTGAGTCTCTACACCACATCACTCTAACTCTGAGTCTTCTGCCTCCTTCTTCCATATTTAAGAATCTTTGTGGTTGTATAGGGTCTGCCTGGATACTCTAGTGTACTCTCTCTAATTTAACATCAGCCGATTAGCAACTGCATGTGATACCTTAATTTCTTCTTTGTCATGTAACAGACCATATTCACAGGTTCCAGGAATTAGGATATGAGAATCTTTGGATGGCCATTATTCTGTCTACATACAGGCCAATCTCACTTGTGGACAAAATAATGCAAAAATAACTCAAAAAACATAAAAATTTAGAAATATATTATCATCACCCTTATCAACATTCTAGAAAATACTCTGAGTATTTAGTATATACTATATCCTGCTCTAAAAACTTTATCAATCTGTAAATCACATGTCATAAGTGGTGGGTCTAGGATGCAAAACCAGGCAATTTGGCTCTGTGCTCTTAACTACAATGCTATACTCTCTAATTATACTTTATATATATATGTGTATATATATGTGTGTATATATATATGTGTATGTATAATAATGCATGTATATTTTTGCACATTTTTATAAAGTATTTGTGATATAAATATAACTTAGTTTCATTTATTCTGGAAACATATGGAAGGTGTTATGGGCTGAATTATGTCTCCTTAAAGTTCATATGTTGAAGTCCTAACCAGGTGGGCCCTAATCTGATCAGTTGAAGTCCATAATAACCTTCCAAGGAGGAGGGAATTCTAAGAGCAGACTGCCTTTTGACTAGAGCTCCAATATCAACTCTTCTCTAGGTCTCTAGTCTTCCAGCCTACCCTGCAGATTTTGAACTTGACAGCCTCCACAATCGTGTGAGCCAATTCCTTAAAAAGCTCTTTAGATAGACAAAAAGACAGATAGATTGTTATGTATGTAAAGGTAACTCCCTCCCTCCTGCCTTCTGCTTCTTTGAAGAAGACTTATACACAAGGTATAACAGATTAAGGGAAAAACACAATATGTAAAACATCTCAATAAATTTAAGGATAAATATGTGACAAAATTCAGCATCTGTTTTTATAAAATCTCCTTGTATATTAGAAATAGAAGTTAACTTTTGTTCCTCAAAAGACACAATTAAAGGTATAAATAAGAGGGAAATTTATAAACTAGGACAAAAAATTTGTAACACATCTAATTGGCAAAGGGATAATACCCAGAATATATAAATAACTCCTGTAAACAAATTAAAAGTTAGAAATTAGTATAAAAGTGGTCAAGAGATAAGAAGCATTTAATAGAAGAAATAAATATAGCCCCAAAACATTAGAAAGGATATTTTATCTCATAGTAATGAGAGAAATAGAAAACTATGAGATATCATTTAATAATCTACCAGATTTATAAAAAATGAAGACATCTGACAATACAGAAAGATTTGTAGAATATAGTACTTAAGACACTTATGCATTGCTGGTATTAATCCAAATTTATAGAAGCACTATGGAAGACAATTTGCCTTTTTTGTTTGTGGGAGATTTTTCTAACCTCTGAGCCATAAATTCCATTTTGAGGTATAGAATAAGCACATTTTTTCGCATATACACCAGGATACATGTATAAGAATATACAGAGCAGCTTGTAAAATTTTACTACTTTTTTTAACAGCAAAACACTGAGGATAATAACCCCAGTGCACATTGACAAGAGAATGTACAAATATACTGTGGTACAATGGAATCCTACAGTTGCCTTTACAAGCATGGATAAATATTAGAATAACTGTTGAACATAAATGGTAAAGCACAGAAAATTACATGTAGTAAAATGTAAGTGTATAAAGAAAATAAGAAACACTTAGTATTTTCTAAGGATATTACATACTTCATGAAAGTATAATCAAAAAGACAGAAACAATAAATGCAATCAGTATTTCGTATAACTTTTTCTAACAAAACTTTCTAACCATGGATCCTCTGTCATGTAATAAAATTAGATCTTCATTGTTTCACCTAAAGGTTTTCATAACAAATTTGTAATTAATATTTAACGAAGTATCAGAATATAAGTGCTTTAAGGTTTTGTAATATTCTTAGTATATTACTAAAAGTCAATTAATATAGTAAAATATGGGTCCAGTTATAGTAAATTATGGGTCCAGTCCAGTTAAACTGGTCAATAACAATGCATGGTATTTAGAGTCTATTGATTTGATGTAAATTGTGCTATTAACATATTTAGGAAAAAGAAACAATCCAAATCATGAGTTCAATATAGTATTTAGAATTATAACTATTAAAAAACTTATAAAGAAAAAAGAGTTACTGTTTTAAAATAAAGATTAAGATACACTTAAGCCATTTTATGGAGAAAGAAAAAAAATGGCTATGTAGGTGAAAATCATAAACAGATATTAGATATTTTTATTTGAGTTTTTTTTAAGTAGGAGAGGAAAACAAATATTATTGCCAGAAAAAAGGTTTATGGTCACACTTGGGAATTTACTAAACCATGTACTGAATTTAACACATTTTAAACAATATTGAAGGGAATAGGTTCTTATAAGGTATCTTCCATAAAAATATGGTTAAAAGACTGATAATAGACCAATTTGAACAGTTTTGCTGAAACATGCATTCTGTACAATATGGTATATTATAGAGTGTAGAATATTGTTAAGGTATTTTGCTTAGCTTTAAAGTAAATGATTTGTACAAAATTAAGTTACTTGTTTTGTTTTAATCAAGTTAGCTTCGGAAGACCTTTATAGGGAAGTGAGATATCTGGATCCAAGAGGTTGGGCAACGTAAGCACAGAATGTTAATGGAGGCAATTTCTAGTCGTGTTTAAAGGCTTAGGCTTTGAGCTATACAGATGTGTTCATTTTCCTGATACCATCACTTACTGTGAAACTTGAAGAAAGTCAAAATTTCCAGGTCACATTAATTCATTTGTGGAGGGGATAAATAATTGCGACTCTTTCACAGGCTGTTTTAAGCATTAAAGATAAAAAGCACTAAGCACAATTCACATCTAGTAAATTCACATAGGTTAAATACTTAATAAACATTAACAATTAACACTATGGGGTCACCATGCAACGAAGAAAAGAATATAAAGTTAGGGAAGAAAACGGAAATACAAACCTAATTAACTCCAAATCAGGAGGCACGAGAGGTAGCTCCATCAACCGCTCTTTGTGAACAGTTGGATAGATAAATTTAACCTCTTTGCATCTCATTTGTAGAATGAAGGAGAAATATAGTGGGTGGATAGTGATTTCAGAGTGTCCTTTCATTTCAAACATTTAGTGATTTTCATAACTGTGCCCTGTGCTAGTCCTAACTACAACAAGCTGCGAACAACTTTTCTATTCAGTGAAAATGCCTAAGAAGTAGCTTTCTCTGGAATGTATTTTAAGCTTAAAAGAGTTGATGTGCTGGGTGTTAGGGTAGAGAGCAAGAAGGTCTTACAGAATCTAGATTATTAAATATCACACTTGTAAGTGTGAAAAAAGTCAAGATCATTATGACTACATTTACTTTTTAATTCTTATGTTAGCAGGCTTCAAAACATTCTTATAAGGGGAAAAACTTATTTTAGAAACATTTTGTACTCCTTGGATCAGATAAGGCAATAATTTACCTCTCAATCTAATTGGAGGAAGTGGTTACAATAAAGCAAAAAGAGAAGAAGAAGAAAAAAAAAAGCCCTTCCTGGAGGTTTCCACTGCCTTAAAATTACTGCACACTCTCATTAAGCAGTAATGGAAATGGAAATTACTTGCTCTTATGGCCCTGAGTGTATTCCTGTTAGATAATTTGCATACTGTTTAGTGATTGGATTACTGGTGAGGCTGAGAGGTCTCAGAATGCATTTCTGTGCATTCTCATCTAATTCTACTGCTGTGAATATGAGAAGAAATCATTTCCTGAACTTAATAAGGTGATCCTTTTGGAAGCATACAAGTCGTCTTTAGATTTCAGATGAGTATGAGAAGTGTAAACTCTTTTGATGTTGGCCCAAAGCTGCATAATTTTTAAAAGCTTCAAATATACTTCCCATGGTATGTCATGGAATGTTAATAACTTTCTTAACAGTTCCAAATGTGATGAGCCAGTACTTACTTTTACAAGAATGGCTGGTATGGAATGAAAAAAAAGAAAATCAAAAATGGCAAAACAGTTTCTGGTTAATATATACTCACCACTTTTTCCTTTTTTTCTTCTCCACTTTTCCTTTATTTTTAAAAATTTATTTATTTTATTTATTTATTTTTGGTAGTGTTGGGTCTTCGTTGCTGCACATGGGCTATCTCTAGTTGCAGCAAGCAGGGACTACTATTTGTTGAGTTGCACAGGCTTCTCACTGTGGTGGCTTCTCTTGTTGCAGAGCATGGGCTCTAGGCGCTGGGGGTTCAGTAGTTGTGCCTCGAGGGCTCTAGAGTGTAGGCTCAGTAGTTGTGGTGCACGGGCTTAGTTGCTCTGAGGCATGTGGGATCTTCCCGGGCCAGGGCTTGAACCTGTGTGCCCTGTATTGGCAGGTAGATTCTTAACCACTGTACCACCAGGGAAGCCCTGCACTTTCTCTTCTAGTCACTTTTTTACTACTTAAGGATATGTGACTGTCTCCCAGTATAAGTCCCTACGAAAGTAAAGAGAGTGTTTATTTGTTTGTTGCCTCCAGGAACTAAGAAGTCACTTTGTAAACATCAGACATTAAACAAATTAATATATAGTTCTGCAAATCAATTGCTATCATCTTTCTTCACATATATAAATACACACACACAAAGGAGTGAATTTAAAAAAAAAGTAAAAAACACATAGAAATTAATTCCTACAAAGTCCCTTCCTAGTCAAGGTTTCTCAGCAGTCATGAAAAATGATCTGTGCTATTCATTTCATTAGATATTTTTTTCTCCCTAGTGAAGAAATATGAATGATAGCCACACAAAAGTATTGGGTATAAATTGAATGTTTAAAATATGATCAGACGTTGTTATATCAATATTTCAGTAGTATTTGTCAGTATTATCTTCAATAGCACAAATAAGGAATTTGCTCACTGTTAGACCCAAACCTAAAAACCACTGAAATTTGTAAAGTGAACATGGATATTGATGTTTAAATGAAGCACTAGTATCATATTGTGGTTCTTCAGAAATGTTCAGCATTGGGAAAATATATGAACAGTAGAGAGGAAAAATGTTTATTTTTAAAATGTTTTAGGGACTTCCCTGGTAGCGCAGTGGTTAAGAATCTGCCTGCCAGTGCAGGGGACTCGGGTTCGATCCCTGGTCTGGGAAGATCCCACAGGCCGTGGAGCAACTAAGCCCATGTGACACAACTACTGAGCCTGCACCCTAGAGCCCGTGAGCCAGAACTACTGAGCCCATGTGCCGCAACTACTGAACCCTCATGCTTCAACTTCTGAAGCCCACACTCCTAGAGCCCGTGCTCCGCAACAAGAGAAGTCACTGCAATGAGAAGCCCACTCACTGCACAAAGAGTAGCCCCCTCTCGCCACAACTAGAGAAAGCCTGCGTGCAGCAACGAAGACCCAACGTAGCAAAAATAATAATAATAAATAAAATGTTCTAAGCAATTTTCCTTAGCTTAGGCTTATTTATGCCGTTTTCTTTTCTTTCTTTTTTTTTTTTAACCAGTTCAGTCTTTCACTTATAGTGGTTTCTTAAAGGGAATTTTGAAATTGAAAATCGGATCATTTGGAATCATAATCATGTTAATAGAGACATATGTAATATTTTATCTGTCAGCTTAGGACTAATATTTTATTGTGAGCTGTCCGAGATCAGCCTCTTGAGAAACAGCAGTATACTAATACTTAGGTCTGAATTCTTAGGATGTAGGACAGTGTCAAGTACAAAATGAGAATTCAATAAAGATGTCCTAATAAATTTAACAGATAACTAAAATGGAGACATTATCACAAAAGGAGACTACATAGAAAGACACTAATAAAAAAACATATTTAACATTATGTTAAGAACACATAATTTAAAAGAAACTTTAGGGCTTCCCTGGTGGCGCAGTGGTTGAGAGTCCGCCTGCCGATGCAGGGGACACAGGTTCGTACCCCGGTCCGGGAAGATCCCACATGCTGTGTAGCGGCTGGGCCCATGAGCCATGGCCGCTGAGCCTGCGCGTCTGGAGCCTGTGCTCCGCAACGGGAGAGGCCACACAGTGAGAGGTCCACGTCCTGCAAAAAAAAAAAAAAAAAAAGAAAAAGAAACTTTAAAAATTCAGCACATAATGAAAGAGAATGAGTCCTAAATCTCATTCTCACATCCCAGTTTAAAAATATATTCTCAGAAAAATTTTAAGTAAATTGTTTAATCTCTGATCTTCAACATCCTTAATATTAAAAATAGAAACATATATATGGTTCTTATAAAAATTAAATGAGATACATTCTATTAAATTCTGGACAACTGGGCTATTAATGTTATTTTTCTTCATTCTTCTTTCCATTGTTTTTTTGTTATTAAAAAAAAACATGCTTATTAGAAAAAAATAATGTCAAGGATTTTAAATACTCATAGAGTTAAAAATTCAAGTCCACTTTCATCCATAGCATTGTTGTCCTGCTGAGAAGGAATTACAATTAACAGCTCAATTTTTTCAATTTTATCTATTGACAAAGCATACATATAGAAATATGAAAATGGAATAGTAATTCTATTAGTTAGAGTAACAGCTAAGCTGTTGTAATGAAGAGGTCCCAATATACACTGTGGTCCAAAGCACGTGGTCACATCTGATACATTAACTCTTTCTTGAACCCAGGTTCCCTCCATCACGTTGCTATGTCATTCCCTCCACATTGTCCATATCTTTACAGTTAAAACTGTCTCAGCTTCACATTATAGTATTTGCAAAACGCTAAGTGCAAAATATTTTACATACTTAACTCGTTTAATTCTAAAAATATTATCTGTTAGATATGACTGTTATCCTAATCTTTCAGAAAAGGAACTGGAATAGAAGCAAGTTAAGTAGCTTGCCCAAGGTTACATAGCTAATAATTGGTAGAAGCTAGTATATATTAAATCATTCTTCTTGAAACTAAATTTATATTGGGTATTTTTTTCTGTTACTGTAAGCAACAACTATTTCTACTGGGCACATTTCTAAAGGTAGAACAGATTGAAAAAAATAAATACAGCTTTTGATTCTGGCAGAATCTGATTCTATTTTCCAAATAGCCTCTTGCAAGTTATACCCTAACAGGCTGTGAGAATGGAAGTTCCCTGACATCCTCACCTACACTGAGCTTTATAAATTTTAAAATATACTAACATAATAAACAGTGTTTTATCTAATTATTGTTTTATATTGAACTACTCTAATTACTTCTGCAGTTCAACATTTTTATATACATTCGGTATTTTCATTTTTTTGCCTATGACTCCCTCTCGCCTCAGTTACCTATGGAATTACCTTTCTTAAGAAAATGAGGATAAGGTGTTACAAATAATTTTGTGTCTGCCCCAAGGTTAACTTTGTATATAGCAGGCACTAAAACAACAGACAAAAAATCCAAAATCATAAATTTCTAAGAATCTATCTGTACACAGAGAAAGCAAGAAAAAGATAATGAGCATACCTTTTAAAGAAAAGAGGTTACAATACTTACAAGTGAATTTATGCAACTATCCCTCCTCCACCCTATAAGTTTTGTAATATGTTGGAAATATTTTTTCCAATGTATTACTTGTTTTAAAAATTTCTCTATGGCATCATAGAGAAATTCATAATTTTTTAACATATTTAAGCTTGACTTTTTCTGTTCATTGACTTAAGAACTTTATTCATTTCTAAGTAAACTTCTATTTTATTATGCATTTTATACATTTCATAATTCTATTAGATATTTAATATTTTGTCTTGTTCTTTATCCAAGTTTATATAGTTTTACATCCCCTTCCAGTTCAGTTATAGTTTTTTTATAATTAAAGTCTTTAATCAACCTGTAATATGATTTCTTTCTCTCTGTTTCTTTCTACATAGTTTTTTGACTTTCTCGCCATTATTTTGTAGTTTTTTTTTCTTGTTTCACTACCAACTCTGTTAATGCACACTTATAGTTTGTTTTACTTTTCTTTTTCTTTTTTTTATTGGAGTATAGTTGATTTACAATGTTGTGATTGTTTCTGCTGTACAGCAAAGTGAGTCAGTTATACATACACATATATCTACTCTTTTAGATTCTATTCCCGTATAGGCCATTACAGAGTATTGAGTAGAGTTCTCTGTGCTATACAGTAGGTTTTTATTAGTTATCTCTTTTATATATAGCAGTGTGTGTATGTCAATCTCAATCTCCCAATTTATCCCTCCCTGCCTTTTCCCCTTGGTAATCATAATTTTGCTTTCTATATCTGTGACTCTATTTCTGTTTTATAAATAAGTTCATTTGTATCATTTTTTTTAGATTTCACATATAAGTGATATATGATATTTGTCTTTCTCTGACTTACTTCACTCATAGGACAATCTCTGGGTCCATCCATGTTGCTGCAAATGGCATTATTTCATTATTATTTTTTTTGCATTCTTTTTTATGGCTGAGTAATGTATAGCTTTTTAAAATATCCAGTATGTCAAGTACTTTTTCTTTTCTTTTTGTTTCCAAAAATGTCTTGGTATTTTGCACACTAATTCTTACAAACAGCCTTTAGAGTTAATTTGTCTAGTTTGTAACAAAACAAAGCTTTCCCTCTTTACATGGAAACTAAATGATTAAGTTTTACATTGATATGCTTAAAATCGTTTTAATGTAAATTTAAAGTCTAAGTATATATGATTTCATTACAACAGTTTAATAGGAAAACAGGAAAATTTTGTTTTTATCTATTAGGTATTTCCATTACACAAATTATCGCCTTTAAAAAAATTGAGATAAAACCATCCATTTGTTTTAAAGCTGCAAAAATATATAATAATAAATACACTTCTACTGCTGAACATTTAGAGAACAAGTTTAGAGGCCGACAGGATGGAGAGGAAGTGGGTGATGCCAGGCCAAGTGATCACTGACTGTGCCTCCCTGTCCCTGCCTCCCAGCCTAAGACCACTGTGAGCTCTCCCAAAAGGGATGAGTGGAAGCTGCCTGCAGAGCAGTTAAAAGCAAATTGCCCAGCGCCCAGCAGCTGTAAGAATAGGTGCTAATCCATGTTCTCAAAATGCTGCCAGCTCTTGTCCATGAAAGGTGTGGATATTTGTGGTCTCTTCTGGAAGTTTTTTAAATGCAACCAGATTTATATCTTGAGTAGAAATAATCTGGAAAGCAGAGAGAATCTTTCCTGAGTAGCAGTGGTAGAAAGGACCTTCCAGCTGTGGCTCTACCTGGGCTATAGCCCCATCACCCAGCTGGACACCAAAGTATCAATGTTTAATTCAATTTTCCTTATATACTTTTGAAAAAAGCTTTATTGAGATAGTTACATAACATAAAATTCACCCATTTAAAATGTACAATTCAGTGGCTTTTGTATATTCACAACCTTTACAATTTTAGAATATTTCACCCCAAAAAGAGGCCCATAAGCACTCTTCTCTCACCCTCCCCTACCCATTCCACTCCCAGCCCCAGACAACGACAAATCCATTTTTTTGTCGCTGTAGATTTACCTATTCTGAAATTTCATATGAATGTTCCTTATTTAATTTCTTGTTTTAGTTATAGTAATATATGTATGTTGACTAATGAACGTAAATCGATTCTATAAACTTGTAACATTAAATGGTGTGATTTAAACCTGTATTTGAATTGTTATAAAATATAAATATTTTTCATTTACCAAAAAAGATACTATTGTTTACCTGATTTTAAATATAATAAAAGACTAAAGCTACCTAGTAATGTATAATACACAATATTTAATACTATGGAGAATGTTTAATACTATGCTCACTTCTATCAACTCCTAAATATTCCTGGAGTATGCATTTTTGTCAGTCTGTATGTACTAGTATATGCAAAATAGTTTTAAGGTTAGTCAAAGGAAAATATAATTACAAAGATAAATCTTCCCCCAAAGTACTCAACACATCCTCTACACACACATGCTTTGATTGTCCTAAAAGTCATTGTATCAATTAAAACTGTTATTCTTTTTTTTTTTTTTTTTTTTTTTTTGCGGTACGTGGGCCTCTCACTGTTGTGGCCTCTCCCACTGCGGAGCACAGGCTCTGGACGCGCAGGCTCAGTGGCCATGGCTCACAGGCCCAGCCACTCCGCAGCATGTGGGATCTTCCCGGACCAGGGCACGAACCCTTGTCCCCTGCATCGGCAGGCGGACTCTCAACCACTGCGCCACCAGGGAAGCCCTAAAACTGTTATTCTTAAGCCTATTCCCTATTACTTTAGCCATGAAGTCAGAGCCTATTTATTTTACAATGTTAAATGAATTTTGATTCTGAAGCAGTAAGGAGAAATGTTCTGTGAGGAAAATACAAATTGTACTACAAGTTGTGCTTTGCAGATCTGGAGCAAAGTACCCTTCTCTAACCACATTTTCACTTGTGTTCTTCCTGAATTTCCTAGGATACATTAGGTATGTATTTACTCCTTCTGTATCTATCAATGAGGTCACTGTTGACATTTGGGCTTTTTATTGTGCAATTCTGTCCTGTGCACTGCTAAACATGCAGCATCCCTTGCTTCAAATTACTAAATGCCTGTTGACTTCTTTATCTCATAGTTAACAGCCCAAAGTAGAGTTTCACCCATTTCCAAATTTTTCCTATGGAGCGTTGCAGCTTTTCTTCCTGCATTAGCTGAGAATCAGTGCTAGAGTAAAAATTCAGTAACATTCTTACCAATCACTACTTCAGTCCAGGTGTCTTTATCACATGTACTAAACAAACAATGAGTAGGCCTGGTCTTCTACTCATAATACTCGATTTTTCCCCCACTGTATGTCTTTGCTCATGCTGCTTGCCACTGAAAATTGCTGAGGATTTTTCTGTGATGTGCTGTCTGCCTACCTTGTAACTCTAGCTAAATAATATTGGCAATAACTAAAAATCAACGTCTCAGCATCCATTTGCACAGTTATCATACAATTGCCTCCTTTTATCTGATATTGACACGTTCTTACGATTTTTTTTCTGGATGGCTAAAAGCTTTGCCTTGTCAAAAGGCGGTTGTTTTAACTGTAACCAGGAAAGGCCCCTATTTATTCAATGCAAAAGTGATTAAGGAACTCTGGTAGTTCTATCACCTAGAAGCTTCCTTGGTCTTACCATTCTAGTTTTCATGGAAATAGAATGAATGAACGACATATTCAAACTGAAATTTGCGCAAATATGTAAGGACTGTCAGTTCCCATAGCCAAAGGCTTTGCTCTTAGCTCTTATGGTCATTAGGTGAACTCCAAATCGAGTTTATACCCTATCTCCATATGAGTTAGTCATCAGAGAGCCTCTGCGTCTGGGATCACACCCCAATCCTTGACTCTGTTCTTTTATGGGTTGATATGATTAATTACTATGAAGATTTAGCATCGTATATCCAAGTTTGTAATTAATAGGTGCAGATAGCTTTTCCCATAAGTAAACCACAGAAACCTCTTCATGAGCTTCAGTCCAGAGACCTGGTTTATAGAAATGATACCAATGTAAGACAGGTTTTGAGCCTTGTTAGAAAGGACCATAGCAAGTACTATTAAATACTAACAAAGCAGTTTAAATAACAAGGCATAGATCCCTGGGATCCAGGTTTCCAAAGCCATTCAATACATTATGTTTCCACAACCTGAACACTCTTCTGTTTGGGGATCTAGAACTGAAGTTTTCTCAGGTTTCTCCAGAAGCAGATAACATCATAGTTTTTCAAGAAACTCAGATCAAGCAACATACTTCCTAAATTAGACAGTAAGATTCCCAGACAGAGAACCACAAATGCCATGGGCCACTGAATGTCACATGATTCTCTGTCTTCTCCTCCCACCTCCCTATTTTCAGTCATATTTACTAAGGCACAATTTACATACAGTAAAATTGACTATTTTTAGTATAAAGCACTAAGCATTTTGACAAAATCATAGTTTTGTAACTACTGCCATAGTCAAAATATAGAAAAGTTTCATCACCCCCCAGAATTTTCTCATACCCTTTTAGTTAAACCTTCTTCTCCTACACAACCATTGTGAGTTGCTGTTCTGTTCTCTGTCCTTACAGTTTTACTTTTTCCAGAATGTCATATAAGTGGAATTATGCACTGTGTGATTTTTTGAATCTAACATCTTTCACTTAGCATAACAGACCTGAGTCTTATCAGTTTGCTTTCTTTAATTTATGAGTAGTATTTCAAAACTCACTGTCAAAGAATTTTACAAAGTTGCTACATTATTTCGTATTCCCACTGCAATGTTTGAGGGTTACAAGTATTATGGTGTATACTAACCAACACTTTATATCGTCAGGTTGTTTGTTTGTTTTATTTTTTGTTTTTGTTTTTGCCATTCTAATCGTACTATGGCTTTAATGGTTTACATCTTTGAGCTTTTTGGACCTGATCTGTGGTTTGATGTCTTTCATTATTTTTGGAAAATTCTTGGCCAGTATGTCTTCAAATACTTTTTCTTCACAGTCTTCTACCTCTCCTGATTCTAAGCTTCTAATCATTCATATATTACAGTGTCTGTTAGTGTATACAACTCCCACATGCTCTTTTCTTTATATTCATTATTTTTGCTTTTTGCTTCTCAGTTTGGGTAATTTCTATTGATTCCAAGTTCACTGACTCTTTTTATGGCTCCTTCAAGGCTACTATTGAACCTGTAAAAGGCATTTTTCATTTCTGTTGCAGTATTTTTTATTTTTCAATTTCCATTTGACTTTTTTTTTGTAGTTTCTATCTCTTTGCTGTTCATAAATGTTGTTCACTTTTTCTACTAGAGCT
This sequence comes from Phocoena phocoena, assembly GCF_963924675.1. Classification (NCBI taxonomy): domain Eukaryota; kingdom Metazoa; phylum Chordata; class Mammalia; order Artiodactyla; family Phocoenidae; genus Phocoena; species Phocoena phocoena. The sequence continues at coordinate 55,366,541 of NC_089235.1, forward strand.
TTTAATATCCTAATAGTTATTTTAAATTCCTTCCCTGAGATTGCCAACACCTGGATCATCTGAGCCTGATTCTATTAATTACATTTTCTTTTGACAATTGATTGATTTTTGGTGTCTGTTTTTGACTGAATGCTGGACTCATATTAGGATAGTACCAACTAAGGTAAATAGCATGTAAATAGCCATGCCTCTTACTCTACTAAGCCATTAATATTTGTTGGGGAAGGGGTAGTTGGAGTCAGTTGAGTTGGAGAAGTTGAGCTAGGTTTGGGTTTGTTATTATTAAGGTTACCTTAGTCCTGCCACCAGCTTTAAATTCCTCTAGAGCTACCTCCTCCCTAGGATAAATCTGGTCTGCTGAAGGAACTTCATCAATGTTCCTGTTCTGTCTTCAGCTTTAACCTTAACCTGTTTACCCTTTCCCCAGAGGGTCTCTCCATATTCTTACCTCTTCTTCAGTTGGAAACTGTTCTTTGCATATTACTCAGCACTTGCTAGCCTGTTCCTGTGGGGAATAGCCACCTTAAATGGGTGAATTTTACGTCATGTAAATATCTCAATAAAGCTTTTTTTAAAAAGTATGTAAGGAAAATTGAATTAAACATTGATACTTTGGTGTCCAGCTGGGTGATGGGGCCATGGCCCAGGTACAGCCACAGCTGAAAGGTCCTTTTTGTCACTGCTGCTCAGGAGAGATCCTGTATAGGAGTCCTGTTTTGTCCTTTTTCTTATTGGCTCTGCTTCACTGTGTCTCAGGAATTGGGCTTTCTCAGTGATACTTCCCCTTGCCCATTGTTAAGAGACCTCTAATAATATTGGAATAGGATAGTGAACCCAGAAACATTTTCTATCTCTTATCTGGGGGTTAGAAGCTTTCTTTTACTTTCCCATAGCTTCAGTTGGTCTTCACCTGTTTTCTGGGGGTGACAAGGTTGGATACCCTTCCTTTAGTAGCATAATGCTTTCATTCCTTAGGGGAGAAAAATCTGAGTGAGGCTTTGATCCTTGTTTCTATCAGTGACCACTTCTTTCCTCCAAGCCTGCCTCACCTGCAAAGGCTTTTAGGCTTTTTCTGATCTCCCATTCTGTCCCAAACTTTCTTGTGAGCTCCTGCTGGAGATCTATGGATAAAAGCCTGTGCTTATGTTTGAACTTGCCTTGTAATGGCAGCTCTTAGAGTTATATGCTTTCACTCTGTCTTTAGTAATTCATTAAACATGTTATCTAAATGTGTCTTACTATCTTGTGTCTCTTCCTCCCATGCTCTGCCACTGATGAGCCAGCGCTTACATCCTGTCTCTCTTTGGAGGCACCTGCATTTTCTTAGATGTCAGTCTAGTTGTTTGCCCTGTTTGCCCTGCAACTTCAACTCTGATGGGTTCAATAAAAGATATGATTTTATAGATTATCCATCTTTTTCTTGTTATTAAATTGAGTTTGGCATTCTTCCAGCTTTCTGCATCCTAAGTGGAAGCCAGATATCATTTCTTTTTTAATAGCTATAGTTCCCCTTTATATTTGTTTCAAAATCTAGATTCTTAACTATCAAGGATGAGATCTATAAGGTTTTCTGTTTTAATTCTACATCTTTGGTTTCTTTTTTAAAATTAATTTTTATTGGAGTATAGTTGATTTATAGTGTTGTTAGCTTCCACTGTACAGCAAAGTGAACCAGTCATACATATATGTATATCCACTCTTTTTTAGATTCTTTTACCATATAGGTCATTAGAGTATTGAGTAGAGTTCCCTGTGCTATACAGTAGGTTCTTATTAGTTATCTATTTTATACATAGTAGTGTGTATATGTCAATCCCAATATCCTAATTTGTCCCTCTCCCACCCTTCCCCCATTGGTAACCATAAGTTTGTTTTCTACATCTGTGTGTGGTTTCCAAGTGCTAATCCCTAGTATTTTGAAAAATCTCAAAACATAAAGGGAAGGACTGAAGAGATGAGAAAACTTGGCAACCTGACTACTGTGCCATTTTCCAGGTTTTCTAGGTCAGAATTCAGGTGTGTGGGGGGGTGGGGAATGGTATTTGTTTTCCTGTTTAGGACTAGAGAAAATAGGTGAATGGCTAAAGGCAGCATTTCTGGGCCTATTAATAATTCTATCTTCTTTATACCTTGGCATCGATGTCCTATGTTGCATTTTGTCCAGAGTTTCAAATCCTCCTATACAGCCATTGATAGATTAATGAAGTAACCATAGAAAACCGTAACTCAAAGGAGAAACTGATATTCACGTTTGATAATAAACTATCTCCTAAGGTTATAGACCTCGCTTAGTTTTTCAGATGCATAAACCTTTGGTAGTAATTGCATTAATTTTTTAGTCTGCTGTAACAAATTACCACAAACCGGGTACCTTAAAAGAACAAGGATTTATTCTCCCACAGTTCTGGAGGCCAGAGGTCTGAAATCAAGTTGGCAGGGCCACATTCCCTCTGGAGGCACTGGAAGAGAAACCATTGGCTCTTCCAGGTTCTGGTCACTGTCAGCATCCCCTAGTTTCCTTGGCTTATACATCACTCAGACCTCTACCTCCTCTCCACATAGCTTTCTTTGTATGTTTCTTCTCTTCTGTGTGTTCTGTCTTCTAAGAATACTTATAATTGTATTTAGGGCCCAGCCGGAAAATCCAGGATGATCTCCTTATCTCATGAGCCTTAATTTAATTACATCTGCAAAGACCTTTGCCCCAGTTAAAGAAACATTCACAGGTTCTGGGGATTAAGACATTTTAGGGGCTACCATTACAGTAACAAAGTACTGAACTCTGTTGTTTGTCCTAAATATGTTGGCTCTCTCGCCAATACTGACTAAAAGGAAGGACTCTTAGGGAGCGCAAAGTATTAAAATATTCTTTCAGTGACCCTTTCAAGATCTTAGCCCACAAGTGTCCCATCCCACTCTTTCTAAACTCAAGTAGTGCAACCAACAGCTGCTATCATAACTCTGTTGTTGCTGCCTCTATTTCCTATCTTGACTAATGCAACCTACATTTTCCCATTCCTTCTGAGGACTTTAATAGTGAACAATTCTTAGCATAAACTGAACCTTAATCTTCTCCAGTCAATCTTATAAAATCTGAGATTCTTATTCCACGTCTGTGCCTTTCTAAAGCTGTTCTTGCATTGAAATGTGTGATTACATTTTTGAACTTTTTGTTCGTTTTTCTTTCACAAAGTTTGAGGTTTAACATTTTCCATGTAGACTTTTAAACCAGTTGGAATAGAAATTATTTTATTTAAGATTTTAAAATCTTTACTGACCAACTACATTTTTGGATAATAATAGAATAATAAGGATGCTAGATAATGTGATGGTCGAAGACAATATCTAAGCGTATTCAAGGAGTTTATAGTATTGTGTGCTCTGGGCTTTTTCTGATCTCCTATATCATATTTATCTCAGCTTGGAGGAAGTATCTATAGGAGTTAAACTTTCAAAACTCCAAGTTCAGGGTGTGTATTTAAAAAAACAGCTTTACAATCTAATATCTGTGTAAACTTGGACAAATTCTATTTCTAAAACCAGTTCTCATATATAAAATTGGGATAACAGTTATACTTAATTTATAATACTGTTATCAGCATTAATGAGGTGCTTCATATTAAACTCTTAGCCAATGATGAAAACACAGCAATGCAATGTTAAATTTTAAAATAAGATATTATCATTTAATACTACCATCTCAAAATTCTGTATGGATTGAGTTTTAGATCACTTTTGTCCACTCATGGTATGTTCAAGTTAAGGGAGATACCACGTAATCCATAAAGATTAGTATAAAATGAAGGATCCAATAGGTTCATATAAAATTTCCTTGAACTGCAGTGGATAAAGTCTTGAAAGATATAGATCTTAGGCAGTGTTACTGAGAGAATATGTATCAATGAGAAGAGATAAAGATGTCACAATAAAATGCTTGAGAAACTGGGATGGGATTGAAGAAGGTACGCTCAAAGAAATGGAAGATAGAGGGAATAACAAAATGAAATAGTTTTATTTATTTAACAATTATTTGTCTAGAGCCCATCCTAGAAGCAAAGGCAACCACCAAATTATATTTTGTTTTACCTAAAATTCAGTGCACAGATTAGCCTATCTAGTATATTTAGGTCTTTATATATGAGCACTGTTGTTTGTAATCACGATTTTATCTCCCAAATGTCTCTCAAGCTGGTTGGTTTTTTTTTTTTTTTTTTTTTTTTGGCGCATTGGGTGTTCATTGCTGCGCACGGGCTTTTTCTGGCTGCGGCGAGCTAGGGCTACTCTTCATTGCAATGCGCAGGCTTCTGATTGCGGTGGCTTCTCTTGTTGGGGAGCACGGGCTCTAGGCGGGCGGGCTTCAGTAGTTGTGGCTCGCGGGCTTAGTTGCTCCGCGGCATGTGGGATCTCCTCGGATCAGGGACCGAACCTGCATCCCCTGCATTGGCAGGCGGATTCTCAACCACTGCGCCACCAGGGAAGTCCTCAAGCTGTTTTTTGATATTAATGAAGACTTCAGTCTAATGGTTTTAGGTGAGAAAGATCTGCTTTGTATATCCTGGTCAATCATTAATATCTTTTAGAATGTAGTATGTGTTCATAAATAGAAAAACATAAGATTTGTGTTTTAAGTAGGCTATTTTATGTTATTTTCAAATAATGCAAATTATATTCCAAATTTGACTTAATAATTACATAGCACTCTTCCATACATCCTATGATTTTTTTCCCATTTATTTGAAAATATTTTTTCTAGTCAAATACATCTTTGTATAATTTGAGCAACATCACCCTTCTTAATTTACATTTCTATTGGAGCAGGACAAAATTTATATTCATTTTTTCATGGATTTATTTTGTTTATATCAAACTTTTTATCCATTTGATCATTTCACATATGTAGTTTTCTTTACTATTTTTACTTACATCACATTAGTATGCAGATTATTACATTAAATGTACAACTTTTTTCATTGTCATTTATAAAATGTTAATTTGGCCTGCTACTATCATCTATTTATAATCTTCTATTTATCATGTGTATATTTGGTTTGCTGGCTTCCTTTTTAGCTAGCAAATAATATTCTCTAAGAATCTAAGAAATCATTTTATTTGTAATATCGAAGTTTTATAAAGGTCAGTTTCATAAAGTATCTTCTTTAAGGGGATACATTGAATATCTCTTGGTCCTCACTACCAAGAATAAGTATGCTCCTCTTGTGTAACTGGTTTTCCTTTACATTACTGGTATGCTAAGTTATGTTTGTAATTATGTTTGCTTTTGTATTGGAGGCTAGGAATTTTAGGGCAAAAGTTTTGACCCCTCTAGTTAATATATTTGACTTTTAAAAATATAGATTTGTGATATTTTTGTGAAACTTTGATAAAAATTGACAGATGACTCCATCTGTCAATGGAGATGGCTATCTGTTTATCAACTGTTCACATAAATTCTAAAATTACTGACCAGAGAAAGCTATATTTTCACTTTGGTTAACTTCATTAATAAACTGATGAACTTTTTAATATATGTCAAGTGCATATTATTTGTTTTGCTTCATCTATGTAGCATCAGAATATTTAAAAATTCCTCTGCTTCCTAAGCTTTTAATTATAAAAGTTACAAATCTTAAACACTTAGAGTAGGATAAATTCCAAAAAGATGAGTTAAATTTAAATTCTTCGTAAACAAGGCACATTATAGGACAGTATAACTTTATTTTCAATATATAGTAAAACAACTGGTATGGCTGGTTGTCATGTGTAAATGATATTCTCATCCTGGTTCATCCTAAAATTTATATATAAAATTAACTCTTATATGCAGCAAAAACTTTATTTTACTATTCTTAAGCTACTCTTACATTGACAACAGATTTTTTTCCTTCTTAATTTCATTCTAGTATACTTAAAATTTGTTTCTCACAAGTAACTTAGGGGACTTCCCTGTAGTCCAGTGGTTAAGACTCTGCGTTTCCACTGCAGGGGGCGTGGGTTCAATCCCTGGTCCAGGAACCAAGATTCCACATGCCACGCAGTGCGGCCAAAAAACTTAGTTTTTATAACTTACCTTCAAATCATCCAGGGTTAAACTGAGATGAAATTGATTAATTATGCAAAAATCTTTAACTGAGACTTCTCCATTCTCTGTCAGTCATTTATTGTATATGCATTTTCAGTTTGAAATTATGATCTTGAATCCAGAAACTGTTGTTTTCACATCATCTCTTCAGTGCCTACCATAGTGTTTGGCTATGGTATGTACTCAATTAATATTTAGATAATAAATGTTAACACACACTCTTCAGAGAGGAAAAAAAATTAAGTCTAGATTGCCATTCTATCAGAGCCTGTTTTATTGTCAGGTTATTATTATTATTTGACCCCTCAGCTATAGTCTCAGTTTTGCCTTAGGCTTTTTCTACTGATTTGCCCAGTTAAGATCAGGAACCATTTGAGGATCTCTAAGACAATACTATGGGGATTCATGCTCCCAGTCTATTGGTTTTGTGCTGTTCACTACTATTAATATATAATCTGCAAACTACTATGTATAAAATAGATAGGCAACAAGGATATACTGTATGGCACAGGGAATTATAACCATTATCTTGTAATAACTTTTAATGAAGTATAATCTGTAAAAATACTGAATCACAATGCTGTACACCTGAAACTCATATAATATTATAAATCAACTATTCTTCAATAACAAAACAACATATAACCTGGTTTAGCCATATAAAATTTTTTCAGTTTGAATGAGTAGTTAAAATTTAGTAACCAATTATTTGTTTCATTTTAGAAATTCCCCCAAATAATTTCTAATTTTGTGTTCTAAGACCACTTAACACACTACAACCTTCAAAAAACCTGGGACCCATTTCAAAATTGTTTTAGATGTGATGAAGTTTGGACAATCAATTCTTCTTATGTCATTCAGTGTCCTTATGTGACTCCTTTTTTCCACGGTAAATTTATTTGTCAATAACATGTATTTTTTGCTCTAAGATTTTCAGCCTTGATATTTCTGTGGCTATATTAACTATTAAATAGTATCTCATATTGGAAGACATATTGAATGACACCCCTGAAAACTGAATTTCTAGGCTGTAAAATATAGCTTATTTCTTTTATCAATACAATCAAACAATTTCCTGGAGGTTATAAATCCTTATCACATTGCTTACATTTTTATATGGGAGTTCAAGAGACTTGCTCAGGCAGGAAGGGAAAATAGCACATTATATTAAAGGGCATGAGGAATATGATTTGATTATATGATTATTCTATGATTTTTCTTCTCTAAAGTAACTCTCCTATTTTCCAGTTGTATACTTTTATGGCTTTTCTACTCTTGTTAAAAATCCACTTTGGTAAATGTAGAAAAAAATACAATTCTGAAAAGAGTTTTATGACTAACTCATTCCAATAAGTAACTTTTATACTTTTGTTTCTTTGATACTAATGTTATGAGATAATTCGCTGTTTAGCTTCAAGAAATTTGCAGATAAAACATTTTAAGAGAAAAAAAAATTACTCCAAGGACTCTGGAATTTTATGATTCTGAGATTCCAAAGCTTTATATGTAAGATCTTCTAAAATAGCTCAGACATAATTCTTCTGACAGACCAGTTTTGTTTGGTGCTGCACAAATTTCTCTCACACACACACAATTTTGTGTCTTAGTGACAGTTACTCAGTTCTCATATGGTATTTGTCTTTCTCTGACTTTTTCATTTAGCATAACGCCCTCTGGGCTCATCCATGTTGTTGCAAAAGGCAGGATTTCCTTTTTTAAGGCTGAAAAATATTCTGTTGTATGTATCTACCACATGGCCTTTATCCATTGGCTCCCTGGATGGACACTTAGATTGTTTCCATATCTTGGCTATTGTGAATAATGCTGGCAATTAACATGGATAAAAATAGAACTACCATATGATCCAGCAGTGTGACTTCTGAGAATATATCTGAAGGAAATCAAATCAGTATCTCCAGGAGATATATGTACTATGTTTTGAGGAACCTGCATACCATTTTCCATTGATGTACCAATGTATGTTCTTACCAACATTGTACAAGGGTTGTATTTTCTCCATATCCTTGGCAACACTAGTCTTCTTTTTGATAATAGCCATCCTAACAAGTGTGTTGTGGTATATATCTTATCACAGTTTTGGTTTGCATCTACCTTATATTTAGCAATGTTGAGCATCTATTAATACACCATTTCTTTTGTTGGCTGTTTGTATGTCGTCTTTGGAAAAAATGTCTATCTGTGTCCTTTGCCAACTTTTTTATCAGGTTGATTTATTTTTTTGCTGTTGAATTGTATGAGTTCCTTAGATATTTTGGTTAACAACCCTTTATCAGATACATGGTTTGCAAATATTTTGTTCCATTCCATAGATTGGCTTTTTGTTTTAATTTTTGGTTGTTTCCTTTGTTGTGCAGAAACTTTTAGTTAGATATAGTCCCATTTGTTTCTTTTAGCTTTTGTTGCCTGTGATTTCAACATCATATCCAAAAAAGCATTGCTCAGAACAATGTCAAGGATTTTTTACCTAGGTTTTCTTCTAAAAGTTTTAGGGACTTTCTTCGTGGTCCAGTGGCTAAGACTCCACACTCCCAATTCAGGGGGTCCAGGTTTGATCCCTGGTCAGGGAACTAGTTCCCTCATGCCACAGCTAAGAGATCGCATGCTGCAACTAAAGATCCCACATGCCATACTGAAAATCCTGCGTGCTGCAACTAAGACCTGACACAGCCTAATAAATAAATAAATATTTAAAAATAAAGTTTTAGGGTTTCAGGTCTTACACTTAAGTTTTTTTTTTTTTTTACATTTAAGTTTTTAATTCATTTCAAGCTAATTTTTGTTAGTGGTGTAAAATAGGGGTCCAGTTTCATTCTTTTGCCTGTGGATATCTGAATTTGCCAACAGCATTTATTGCAGAGACTATTCTTTCTTCGTTGTGTGTTCCTGGCACCCTGTCAAAGATTAGTTGATATGTGAGGGTTTATTTCTGGTTCTCTATTCTGTCCAATTGGTCTATGTGCCTGTTTTTAATACCAGTACCATACTGTTTTGATTACTAAAGCTCTGTAATAGAGTTGGAAATCAGGAAGTATGATGCCTCCCACTTTCTTCTTTTTCAGAATTGATTTAGCCATTTAGGGTCTTTCCAAAAGATTTTTAGGATTTTTTTCCCATTCCTGTGAAAAATACCATTAGAATTTTTATACAGATCACATTGAATCTGTAGATCACTTTAGGTAGTATGGACGTTTTAATAACATTAATTTTTCCAATCCAAGAACATGGAATATCTTTCCCATTTATTTGTGTCTTCTTCAATTTCTTTGATTAGTCTTGTTTTCAGTGCACAAGTCTTTCAGTTCCTTGATTAAATTTATTCCTAAGTATTTTATTACTTTTGATGCTATTGTAAATGGTATGGTTTTCTTAATTTCTCTGATAGTTTGCTGTTATTGCATAGAAATTCAACTGACTTTTATAAGTATCCTGAAACTCTACTGAATTCATTTTTTAGTTTAATAGTTTTTTGTGGAGTCTTTAGGGCTTTCTATATATAAGATTATGTCATTTGCAAAGAGAGATAATTTTACTCCTTCCTTTTTGACTTAGACACCAATTATTTCATTTTCTTGCTTAAGTGCTCTAGCTAGGACTTGCAGTACTATATTTAGTAGAAGTGGTGAGAGTGGGCATCCCTGTCTTGTTCCTGGTCTCAGAGAAAAAGCTTTTAGCTTTTTACCATTAAGTATTATGTTAGCTGTGGAACTGTCATATGTGGACTTTATTGTGTTGAGATACATTCCTTCTGTATCTAATAATATGGTTTAAGTTTTTATCATGAAAGAAGAATGAATTCTGTCAAATGATTTATCTATGGAGATGATAACATAATTTCTATCCTGCATTCTGTTAATGTGGTATATCATATTTATTGATTTACATATGTCAAATCATTCTTTAATCTCAGTGACAAATCCCACTTGCTCATGATATATGATCCTTGTAATGTGCTCTTGGATTCAGTTTGCTAGTATTTTGTTGAGGATACTTACATCTAAGTTCATCAGGGGTATTGGCCTGTAATATTTTTCTTCTTTTACTGTCTTTCCCTTGCTTTGGTATGGGGGAATACTGGTTTTATAAATGAGTTTAGAAGTATTCCTTGCTTTCAGCATTTTGGAAAAGTTTACCAAAAATTGGTATTAATTCTTCTTAAGTGTTGGTAGAATCCTCCAGTAAAGCCATCTGGTCCTGGGTTTTTATAAGAAAATTTTGATTACTGGTTCAATCTCTTGTTATTGGTTCAGATTTTTTTGTTTTTCATGATTCAGTGTTGGTGAGTTATATTTTACTAGGAGTTTATTCATTTCTCCTAGGTTATGCAGTTGTCCACATATAATTGTTCAAAATAGTCTCATGATCCTTTGAATTTCTGTTGTATCAGTTGTAATGTCTCCTCTTTCATTTCTGATTTTATTGGAGTCTTGCTTTTTTTTCTTAGTCTAGGTAGGGTATGTCAATTTTATCTTTTCAAAACAATAGCTTAGTTTTATTGATTTTTTTGTTGCCTTTCTAGTCTCTAATTTTATTTATCTGTTCTAATCTTTATTATTCCTTCCTTAAGTTTGTGGTTAGTATGTTCATCTTCTTGTAGTTCCTTGTAATGTAAAGTTAGGTTGTTTAAGATTTCCATTTTTTCCTTAATGTAGATGATTATCACTATAAACTTCCCACTTAGAACTGCTTTTGCTGCATCCCATAGGTTTTGTTATGTTGTGTGTTCATTATATTTGTCTGGGGATATTTTTGTTTAATTTTTATTGGAGTATAGTTGATTTACACTGTTGTGTTTTCTGCTGTACAGCAAAGTGAATCAGTTATACATATATATATATATATCTTCACTCATTTTTAGATTCTTTTCCCATATATGTCATTACAGAGTATTGAGTAGAATTCCCTGTGCTATACAGTAGGTTCTTATTATCTATTTTATATATAATAGTGTGTATATGTCAACCTCAATCTCTTAATTTATTCCTCCCTTCCCATTCCCCCTTGCTAACCATAAGTTTGTTTTCTACATCTCTGACTCTATTTCTGTCTTGAAAATAATTTATTTGTACCTTTTTTTAGATTCCATGTATAAGCAATATCATATGATATTTGTCTTTTTGTTTGACTTACTCAGTATGACAATCTCTAGGACCATCCCTGTTGCTGCAAATGGCACTATTTCATTATTTTATATGGCTGAGTAATATTCCATTGTATATATGTACCTCATCATCTTTATCCATTCCTCTGTTGATGGACATTTAGGTTGCTTCCATGTCCTGGCTATTGTAAATAGTGCTGCAATGAACATTGGGGTGCATGTATCTTTTCAAATTATGGTTTTCTCTGGCTATATGTCCAGGTGTGAGATGCTGGATTATATGGCAGCTCTATTTTTAGGGAACCTCCATACTGTTCTCCATAGTGGCTGTACCAATTTACATTCCCACCAACAGTGTAAGAGGGTTCCCTTTTCTCTGCACCCTCTCCAGCATTTATTGTTTGTAGATTTTTTTGATGATGGCCGTTCTGACTGGTGTGAGGTGATACCTCATTGCAGTTTTAATTTGTATTTCTCTAATAATTAGTGATGTTGAGTATCTTTTCATGTGGAGATTTTTTTTATTTCTTCTATGATCCATTGGCTGTTTAGTGGTTTTTTCTTAAATTTCTACATGTGTGTTAATTTTTCAGCTTTTCTTATGTTATTTTTAGTTTTTATACCATTGCAGTCAAAAAAGATACCTGATATGATTTCAGTCTTCTCAAATTTGTTGAGACTAGTTTTGTGACCTAACATATGATCTTGTTGAAGAATTTCCATGTACATTTGAGAATAATGTATATTCTGCTGCTATTGGATGGATGTTCTGTATGTCTCTGTGAGGTCCATTTGATCTAAAGTATAGTTCAAGTCTATTATTTCCTTACTGACTTAATCTTTCTAGATCATCTACCCATTGTTGAAAGTGTTGCATGAAGTCCCCTACTATTGCTGTATATTTCTGTCTTCAGATCTGTTAATTGCATAATGCATTTAGGTGTTCTAATGTTAGGTATTTATATATTTACAATTGTTATATTTGCTTGATGAATTGATCACTTTTCATTATATAATGACCTTCCTTGTCTCTTCTTGCAGGTTTTGCCTCAAAGTTGATTTGGTCTGATATAAGTATAGCTACCCTTGTTCTTTCTTTATTTCTATTTGCATGGAATATCTTTTTCCATTCTTTTATTTTCAGTGTATGAATATCCTTAAAGGTGAAGTGAGTCTTTAAGCAGAATATAGTTGGTCTTTTAAGAAAAAAACTTTTACCTTTTCATTGAATAGTTTAATTCAATTCATTTACATTTGGAGTAATTTTTTTTTTTTTTTTTTTTGCAGTACGCAGGCCTCTTACTGTTGTGGCCTCTCCCATTGTGGAGCGCAGGCTCAGAGGCCATGGCTCATGGGCCTAGCTGCTCCGCGGCATGTGGGATCTTCCCGGACTGGGGCATGAACCCGTGTCCCCTGCATCGGCAGGCGGACTCGCAACCACTGCGCCACCAGGGAAGCCCTGGAGTAGTTACTGATAGATAAGTACTTACTATGAAATTTTATTAACTCTTTTCAATTTGTTTTGTAGTTCTTTTGTTCTTCTTCCTCTGTTGCTATCTTACTTTGTGAATTTATTTTTGTAGGGACATGTTTTGATATTTCTCTTTACCTTTTGTGTCTTGCACACCACCATTAAAATATTATTGTGAATTTGAGTATATGTTTATCCTTATCAGTAACTTTAGACTTTCATATGTTTTCATATTTCTTATTAATGTCCTTCACTTCAGCTTGAAGAACTCTTCAGCATTTCCTGTAAGGCCAGTCTCATGGTAAGGAAACTCCCTCAGCTTTTGTCTGGGAAAGTCATAATCTTGTCTTTATTTCTGAAAGACACTTTGCTAGGTAAAGAATTTTTAGTTGTCAGGTCTTTTTTCTTTCAGCATTCTGAATATAACATCCTACCCTTGCCTGACCTGGCAAGGTTTCTGGTGAGAAGTCTGCTGATAGTCTTACCAAGTTTCCCTCACATGTGATGAGAGTCGTTCCACTTGCTTATTTCAATATTCTCTGATTAGAAGGTATCTTGGTGAAGATCTCTATCAGCTCAGTCTGTCTGGGGACTTTTGAGCTTCATGTACCTGAATGTCTCCATCTCTTTCCAGACTTGAAAGTTTTTAGCCATTTTTAAAAACATTAGCTTTCTGTCCCTTTCTCTTTCTTTCCTCCGTCTATTCCCATAATGTGTGCATTTGCTTTTTTGATGGTCTCTTGTACATACTGTACATAATCTTCATTCTTTCTTTTTCATTTTTGAAGTCTGTTTTCAAATTTGCAGATTTTTTCTTCTGCTTGATCAAGTCAGCTGTTGAAGCTCTTTACTGCATTTTTCATTTCATTTACTGTGTTCTTCTGCTCCAGAATTTCTGTTTGGTTCTACTTTATGATTTCTATCTCTTTTTTTTCATGTATTATTTTCCTGAATTCATTGTGTTGCCTATCTGTGTTCTCTTGAATCTCACTGAGCTTCCTTAAAATTTTTGTGAATTCTTTTTCAGGAAACTTGTAGTTCTCCATTCTTTGGGGTCAGTTACTTAAAAATCATGGTGTTTCTTTGTTTTCTTGATTTATTGTGTTTCTATTGGCTTTGCATTGATATTTGCATTATTGAGCAGTCACATCTTCTAGCCTTTTCAGACTGGCTTCAGTGTGGAAAGAAAGATTGTCATCTGCAGATGGCTGCAAGGGCACTGGCTTGAAGGGTGCAGTCTTTCTGGTTCTGAAGAGGGTGCAGTGGCATAGTCTCTTAGTTCCTTTATTTGAGGTTGCTGTTGGTACAGACCATAGGGATCCTTGGTGACCATTGTTACAGGTATCTGCAGTGGCAGTGAATAAAAAGTACTTTCTTTGGAGCAATGGTAAAGAATTGCAAAATTCTACAATTAAGTTTTACCTTACCACTAACACACTTATGAATTTATGAACATCGGTGTCTGGCTTTTGTGCTATATTCTTCCCATCTTAAACTACCCAAACCCTTTCATTACTTCTAATTTATTGTAATAAAGCAGAAATTTTAAGTTTTTTGAAACTGTATTTTGAAATCATTAAGATACAGAAAATTTCTATATATAATTAAAGTATTAAATATTTTGTTAGTAACTTTCTTGTACTCCCAGAATTAATTCAGTTCTTCTTAGTGGTTCCTAGTCATGTGTGTCTTTTTCTGGCACAAACACAACTTGTCTCATTGTTTTTATATTGAATTCCAACTTTAAATGAATAATATTCTCTTAGCTTTATTATCTACTCCTAGATCTCTCCTCTCATTTTAGCTCCAAGATCTATCATTTATTCTGTTAAATGATGCTATACTGTCCAGGTGAAGGGACATAGTAGTTCTTTATCTGTCCAGAATGTGTTGATTATACTTATATAGAGCTGAACCCTTCACACAGATAGTGATACAACTTGGATTTAAAAGAATTTAAAATGCTTTTCCTTTCAATACATTTTAAAATAGGTTCAACCTTGGATTAGGGATTTGTAAAAAGGATATATGATTTCAAATGTGCCCTGTGGAAAAATGCTTAACCTATCAATCATCCAATGCTCTAACCTTAGGTAAGCCTTAATTTCATTTTAAATATCAAATCTTTTTAGAATTTAAGAAAACAAGGACTTTTTTGTATTTACTATGAATTTTTGGTTTTGCAGTTTTGGTATATTGTCCTTGTCATCTCCTCCTCTAAGCATGATTCCTAACTTTATATTATTGAAATCTGATACATTTATTCTGTCTTATCTCAAAGCCTGCATCCTTTTTGTTAAGCTTTTAAGAGAAGCCCCACAACAGCATTATCTTTCTCACCAGACTTAGAATGAAACCTCATTGAAGGCAGTTATTTCATTTGACTATTCAATCCTAGCGCTCTGCCTATTGCATAAAAGGCTGGAAAAGTGCTTGCTAAAATGAACTTAAAAGTTATTATTATCAGTGCTTGCTTGCTTTTGGTTATTTGTTATGTTTAGTACAATTTGCAAGCTATGAGTTCTCTATTTCATGTTTATAATCAGTCTCAAGCTAATAGAAGATACAGAAAAACATTTTAAAATAGCATCATTGCTCTATACACATACAAAAATGCTTCTAACATATTAGAAAACCACATTTAAATATATGAAGGCCCAGTTTTGCTGTTTTTGCCATATGTAAGCAACTACCACTGGTGTTTCCTTGTCTTATGAGGATTGTTTAAATTAAATTCATTAAAAATGATAATTATTTATTTGACTATAAATAAATCACAAAGAACAAGAATAAGTATAAAAGACATTCACAATAATAGAATTATACTTCTTAATGAATTTTTCTAGCTTGGATTGCAAATAACATTGCAAAGTGTAAAATATGTACCAAATAACTTAATTATTGTGTTCCACATACACAATACCTAATTTCAGCCATTTTGTTCAGGACCATGGATGTGCCAGCCAAGGAGGAATGCTCTGCTCAGATATCCCATCAAATAAGTAAGTACTTGCCAGCTAGCTCAAGGAGTGCAGTTAGCTGACAGCCTCCAGCTATTAATTATTTCAGGGGCCACTGTATAAGGTCCCTATTGCCCTCCTCCTGGTTGCTCTCAACAAAAAGGCCAAGAAGCTTCTTAGAACTCCTAAGAAACACCTTAAAAGGCTATGGCATATACCCATTTCCTTGCATGATTTTCCATCTGAGGTGGTGCTCTTCCCTGGCAACCCCAGCCAATGATTAAACAACACAAGAGGATTACTAGGACCTGGCCTTTTCTGTCTCCTATGCAGCTCCTTTACCAATTAATCTTTGCTTTAGAGCTCTTCATTGGGCTGGCCAAGACACATTTGTATCAATATCTGAGGTTCTTTTACCAATCCTGTTTCATCCTCCTTTTTTCTTTTATAGGCATAAACCTGCAATAGGCCACTTCCATTCATAATTCTGTATCAGTATCTGCTTTTTGGAGGATCTAACTCAGCAGACAGAGAGTAAGGTTTGGGGACTATGTCACTTTACTGACAACAAGGACCACATTATAGGGAGTTAATGAGAGATGGATGATACCTAACACAAAGTGTTGCCTCAATTGCTATAATTCTCACTGGTAGTTATTTAAAGACTTAAGAGAATGTTTTGGTGGATGCGGAATGCCCTGGTCATTTCAGTGATTCAGGTCCAACCAGAAACATCTGGGTCTGATGAAGGAAACTATTGCACCCCACGGACCTACAAGAATTAGCTCACATTAGCTGAAGTTTGAAGGAGTACCTTTGGGACTAGATTTTAAGTGTATCTAATCGAGGGGGCTGGAACATAGGACTAGATAAGGGAGAGATTATTGACTTGAGCTCACATACTTGAGACACAGAGTTTAACATCATGACAAGTATCTTAGGGCATAAGCACACTCTTTTTACTAGAAGTAACTTCTAGTAAGTGCAGGCTATCCTGAGTGAACTTGATATGCCAGAATTGCCAACACAAATGATAAAAGAAGGGACTAAAAGGCTTAGAGGATTGGACATGATGGAATGGATGTACTGTGTGTGAGGCCAAAAGTTTCACTAGTGTATCATGTTGTATAGGAAGACTGTCAAGTGTATGCTGGTGAGAGGGACACTAAGAAGTTCCATTGTGGTTCTCCTCTACAGGTCAGGGCCGATGATAAGAAAGGCTATTCATGAGCCTGGCTCATTGATAGCAATGAGATCATGAGGACCCAAAGTGACAGAAATGCACAAAACATAGCATCTGGCCAGGGAGCCCACTTTATAGCAAAGGAATTATAGGATCTATGACCATGGAATTAACGGATTTATCATATAATGTACCATCCAGAAACAACTGGCCTGAGAGAGCATTGGAAGGGCCTACAACAAGTGCAGCTGCAGTGCCTTCTTAGTGGCAGTATCCTCTAAGATAAGGTATACACACAGAATCAAAGAACTCTATATGGCCTTGTGCTCCTAGTAGGAAGAACACATGGGTCTGAGACCAGGGGATGGAAGAATGAGTGTCCCACTTACCAATTATTCTCCGTGACCCACTGGGTGACTTATTCTTCCCATCCTCACATCTCCGGGATCTGCAGGGTTAGTGGTCCTAGTCCCAAAAAGGAACCTTCTCTTGCCAAGCAGCATACAAAGACTCCAATGAGTTATAAGCTATGGCTATTGCCTGGACACTTTTGACTTCTTTCTTCTAGGGTTCTACAGACAAGAAGAGGAGTCACCATGTAAACAGGAATAATTGACTCTGATCAGCAGAAGGAGATGGGACTGCTGTTAAACAATTGAGAGAAGGAGGACAATGTATGGAGCTCATGTGCTCCCCGTGGCAACCTACTCTTATTCCCTTCCCAACTGTGAATACAAGGGGTAAGTCCAGTAACCCTAGTCTGACAACAGAATGATTAGTAGAAGCTCAGAACTCTTAGGAATGAGGATTTGAGTGACACCATCAGGTAATCCCTGAGACCGTGGAGGTGATAGCAAAGGGCAGAGAGAAATTAGAATGGTTAGTGGAGAAGGGAGATGATGTGTATCAGTTACATACCAGATCTCACTGTAGTGATGAGTGTTGTATCAATGCTTTATCCCAATCTCTTCATTCTTTTAAGTTTTACCTTAGAGGGGTCCATTGGAACCTTGGAAAGACTCCCGCCAAAATGGATAAGGTACAGGGCTAGACTTTGTCACACAGGGAAGTGTGCTGCTCAGATCTTCAGTCAAGAAAGAAATCACCAGTGAGCTGGACAGATCAGCCGATTACTCAGCCTGTTAGCGGTACTAGAACTTGGACATTTTTGCCAGTTGTGGGACTCCTGTAATGGGCAGTCTTTGCTCTTAAGCTCTCATCATGTAGCTGAGAATTGTCATATCTGCATCATGATCTAAGCCTCTCCATGTCTAATCCTGCTGCTCTCCCTTTTCCTTCCTGCTGCAGATGTGTCAGCTCTGCAGCACAGTCCAGTGACTTTCCCTGCTAAATCCTGCTAAGCATCTCCGTTTTATCTATCTTTCACGGGCATTACTCCTCAATAAACCTCGTCTGCTTCTCAGGGGACCCAGTGAGCACAATAGTTATGTTAACTTAATGGTAGTCTCAAAAGAATCTTAGGATCTGGAACTGATGTAGCTTGTTTCCACCATCTCCACATCTCATCGGGAAGCAGATTTCATAGATTCTTAATTCTGATAAACCTTGTGTCTCTGTAATCTTGAACTGACAAGACTAAAATTCTCTTCTTTAGTCAGACACTATAAAAACTAGTAGCTTTTATCCCTGACAGAACACACAATCTATTCAAACATACTATTCAGTAAGATTTTGAAATGTAATTCTTCACTACCATTCATAACTAGTATTAATAACCACAGAACAATGTAGGTGAAAAGCAGGAGTAGGCGTTTTGAAGATATGTGACTATAACTTTAGGAAAAGTCCTTTAAAAACTGACTGAATGCAATTTTCTTATTCAGGGTAGTGAAAGTGGGTGATTTTTCTTTCTAGTCCTTCTTTTGTATTGCTTCATTTTATTAATTTAGGAAAGACTCACCATTTTTGTTAAACTAAGAAAAAAACCTCCTTAAACTCCTTTAAGACCAGTTGATATATGACTCCAAAATTCATAGTTAGCCATTACACACACAACCTTAAAATTTATAAAATGTTCTCCTCCTTTGATATAAATTAAAAATAAAAACCGGCAGGATAGACAGTGGCTATAGGGTGAAAATATGCTGTAGTTAAATACAGTAGAGTGATGAAAGCCTATATGAACAGAATCTGGATATAATTAATAAGGTATAGGTTAAAAAAATGCTGTCAGATAAAAATGTTAAGAATACCTACTTACATAATGAGTTTCCGAAAATAAAATATTGGATCTTTGTCATAGTTTTTTTAGAAACGGAAATATAATATATATTTAAATTATACCTTATGTTTAGGGAAGAGATTGTTACTCATACTAGAATGCAATGTAGGCACTAAACAGTATAAGCTGCTTCCTGAATAGTGGGATTGAATTAACTACTGTCTCAAGCACTGTTTGTTTTGCCCACAAATGGATTTGAATTGAGGGTTCTGGAAGAGAACACCATAATTATAAGAAAAGGAAAAAGAGAAAATAAGTTAAAAAAAATCAAGTTCTCTAAGTAAAACAGAGGCCAGAGATACATATGTTAATATGAATATGGAGAAATCAATCTAATTCAACATTCCATCAGAATATCAGCCAAAGTCCTCTGCTGAATCTGTTCCAGAAATACTCATTAAAAAGAAAATTCAAGAATAACTGACTGAAACACAAAATCAGACCCCTTTGCCCTGATATATCTGCCTTTATTCTAATTATTTCCTTACTGCATATTTTCTTGTTTAACTTCAGTGTTTATTTTCTTTCATTTCTCTTTCTTCTTCCCCACATTTCAAACTCATTTCATCTTACATCATTATGTAGTATGCATTCTTACTTTTTCCCATACTTTCAGATAGGCTCTTTCTCTGTCAATATTTCCTTGTCAATAAATACTTTCTGTGTTGTTTCGGTTGCTATACCCGTTATTATGTAGGTGCTTCTCACAAATTTTGTGTCAATAAGAACTAGACCAAATTGTGAGAATGCAAAGTTCTTATTTAATATAAAATGGAAGTAGTATAACAGTTGCTTATCATTATTCAAAAAGTTGTATAAACTAGATGTTTATTCAATAAACTAGATGTTCATTCAAGTTAGTATCAGATTTTTAAAAAATATTTTATAAATTTCCACCTTTCATACTGTGTTGACTGAAAAAAAAACACATGACATGAGAGCTGTGATTTGAGGCTTACTGAGGACTGTAGCCCAGGAGACAGCCTCTCAGCTTTGAGGAGCTGCTCTGAAGACGTGGAGCAGGGGTCAGTATATATGTGATTTTGGTAAAGGAGCTACACGCAATCAAGCACACATTTTGGTAGACAGTTGATGTTTGTTAGTCATGAAGAGCAGATATCTTTGTTGATGTTAATAATTTTAGTGCTTTTCTAGGTATGAGAAGATGCAAGATATTGGGTTCATAAAATTTTCTCTTGAAAATATGTAACTCTCTGAAGGCTTGTTCTGCCAGTTTTTCCCAGAGCACGGAGTGCCTCATTCTTGATCCCCACCTTAAATTCTCAGGGTGGGTTGGAGGTCAACTAAAGTGGTTAATGACCTAATCCTTGTAGAGCTGGATGGTGAGCAACGTTCTTATTTGGTGTAAGTGATATGTTGAAAGTGTAACATTCATATAAAGCGTTCCCGGAGTGAATTTTACAATACGGGTACTATTCGCGAATTTTAGGAAGTACATTTACACATGTGAATACAGACACACAAACAAACAACACACTACCTAATTCTGAAAAGGAAGGCATTACGATTCTTAATGTCCCCCATTGTATAGGAAAGGAAAATAAGGTTTAGAGCAGTTAAATAAATTTACACAGAAATAATCCTGTAAACAAGGCCTTTGCCTCCATATGCCATTTCTATTAGACCATAAGTGGCAAAAACATGCTTCGTAAGAGAGAGTTGCTTTACATGTGTGTGAATTAAATATATTTTCTCAGTTTATAGTGTTATTTTAGAAGTGATAGTTCAAAAATAAGCAGGAAGGGATGGGATCCCCTGGACAAGATGGTGAAATAAAAGGACCTGAGCATAACTCCTCTCACAAAAACACCAAAATTACAACTCACTGCTGAACAACCATCGACAAAAAAGGTCTGGAACTTACCAAAACAGATATTCCACTTACAAAGACAAAGAAGCCACAATGAGATGGTAGGAGGGGCGCATTCGCAATATGATCAAATCCCATATTCATTTGTGTGGGCAACCCACAAACTGGAAAATAATTATATTGCAGAGGTTCTCCCACTGAAGTGAGGGGTCTGAGCCCCATGTCAGGCTTCTCTGTCTGGGGGTCTGACATCAGGAGGAGGAGCCCCCAAACATTTGGCTTTGAAGGTCAGCAGTGCTTGATAACAGGAACTCCACAGGACTGGGGGAAACAGAAACACCACTCTTAGAGGGCACACACAAGATTTCATGTGCACCAGGGACCCACAGGAAAAACCAGTGAGTTCGTAGGAGCCTGGGCCAGACCTATCTGCTGGTCTTGGGAGGTCTCCTAGAGAGGCAGGTGGCTTCTGTGGCTCACTGTGGGGACAAGGACATTGGTGGCAGAGTTACTGGAGGGCACTCATTACTGTGATCTGACCTGGAGGCTGCCTTTGACTCCAAGACCTGGCCCCAACAGCCGAAGGCTCTAGGCTTGGGAACACAGCCCCACCCATCAGCAGACAGGCTGATTAAAGTCTTTCTGAGCCCACAGTCACCTATAAACACACCCCTTAACACAGCCCTGCCCACCAGAGAAAGAAAAATGAAGCTGGAATCAGGCTCCCCAACTTCAGACTATACTACAAAGCTATAGTCATCAAAACAGTATGGTACTAGCACAAAAATAGAAATATAGATCAGTAGAACAGGATAGTCCAGAAATAAACCCACACACCTATGGTCAATTAATCTATGACAAAGGAGACAAGGATACACAATGGAGAAAACACAGTCTCTTCAATAAGTAGTGCTAGGAACACTGGACAGCTTCATGTAAAAGAATGAAATTATTACATTCTTTAACACCATACACAAAAATAAGTTCAAAATGGATTAAAGACCTCAATGTAAGACTGGACACTATAAAACTCCTAGAGGAAAACATAGGCAGAACACTTTTCGACAAAACCACAGCAATATCTTTTTTGATCTACCTCTTAGAGTACTAAAAAGCAAAAATAAACAAATGGGACCTAATCAAACTTATAAGCTTTTGCACAGCAAAGGAAACCATAAACAAAAAGACAACCTACAGAATGGGAGAAAATATTTGCAAATGATGCAACCAACAAGGGATTAATCTCAAAAATATACAAAGAGCTCATGCAGCTCAATAGCAAAAAAACAAACAACCCAATAAAAAAATGGGCAGAAGACCTAAGTGGACATTTCTCCAAAGACAACATACAGATGGCCAAGAAGCATATGAAAAACTGCTCAACATCACTAATTATTAGAGAACTGCAAATTGAAACTACAATGAGGTATCACCTCATAATGGTCAGAATGACCATCATCAAAAAATCTACAAACAATAAATGCTGGAGAGGGTGTGGAGAAAAGGGAACCCTCCTACACTGTTGGTGGAAATGTAAATTGGTACAGCCACTATGGATAACAGTATGGAGGTTCCTTAAGAAACTAAAAATAGAGATGCCATATGATTCAGCAATCCCACTCCTGGGCATATATCTGGAGAAAACCATACTTTGAAAAGATACATGCACCCCAATGTTCACTGCAGCACTATTTACAATAGCCAGGACATGGAAGCAACCTAAATGTCCATCAGCAGATGAATGGATAAAGAAGATGTGGTACATACATACAGTGGAATATTATCCAGCCATGAAAAATAATGAAATAATGCCATTTGCAACAACATGGATAGATCTAGAGATTATCATACTGCATGAAGTAAGTCAGACAGAGAGAGACAATTATAATATGATACTACTTATGTGTGGAACCTAAAAAACTGGTACAAATGAACTTATTTACAAAGTCTGTAAGAAACAGACTTACAGACTTAGAAAGCAAATTTATGGTTATCAAAGCGGAAACGTATGGGGGAGGGATAAATTAGGAGGCTGGGATTAACATATACCACTACTATACATAAAATAGATTACTAATAAGGACCTACTATATAGCACAGGGAACTCTACACAGTACTCTGTAATAACCTATGTGGGAAAAGAATCTGTATATGTATAAATAAATCAATTTCCTGTACACCTGAAACTAACAACACTGTAAATCAAATATACTCCAGTATAAAGTTTAAAAAAAGAAATATAAATAAAGTATGTAGGAATGATTTGGAATAAAGTTAACTTTGGGCCAGAACTATTCATTGCAATATAAAATGTATTATCATTTAATATGATTGTTACATTCCTTGAAAATTGATTGGCTGTATTAGATTTATTTATTGTGCCAATGACTCTCCTTTATTTACTATTTACATATACTATTTACAAATTATAAATGTGCACTTATGTTAAAATAATTTCATGAAAATTAAATAAGTCTATAATCCATTTTCTGACACCTTGGGGCCAAATGAACCAAAACCATTCCAAATATGTGGGATAAATAAATAAAGACTTTAAAGAGCATAATACTAGTTCTGGTCAAGCTTTATTACCAAATGAATTAAGATTAGTTTGGGATCAGCAGACAAATAAGCAAAATATCAACAAAATAATTATTAAAAATGTGATTTGTAACGATCTGGGGATGACAGATGACATAATAGATTTTAGACTTACAATGATGTATAAAAACAGTACCAGAGCTAATAATAATAAAAACAATGAGTAATATAGTCTGTGATATTACTGAAGGAACAATGTTCTTTTAAGAAGCAGGTCAGTGTTGTTCTAAAGAATGAAAATTTCTCAATATTAGCATAATTTTACTCACTTGATTTGAATATCATGACTAAGTAATAAATGATACTGATGATCATATTAATAAAATATATTTATTGAAGGCTTACTAAGTGTCAAGTAGCTAATTTAGTAGAAATAGCTAATAGTAGCAGTCACATTATATAAATGGAAAAAGAGTATCTTGGAGATATTAAGCAAGGTAACATACCTGGTAAGCATTGGAGCCAAAGTATAACCCAAATAGTCTGGCTTTGGCACAGCCTGAAATAGCTAAGCTCTAATGCATAAAGTTCTCAGGTGTATATAAAATGTGACTTGAGTTTCTGTTTTACACTATTTGGATTCAACTCTACAAGTAGCAATGGGAGATAATGTTCTCTGAACAGCTCTTTAAAAATTCTTTTTACATAAACCTTTAATAGATTTTAATAATGTTATTTATATATTTATAATGACAACAAAAGAGTATTTTCATAGAGACTCACATTAGAAATAGATTAGATAAACAGATAAAACTTACCATAATGCAAGTGTGCCTGTGTATTTCTTTAATCACTGGTATGTCTGCCCATATTTCATCTGTATTGGTTTTGTATAGTATTTGTTTTCAATTGAAAAGGAGAAGGACAGAATTGCCCACAGCTTGAATTATGTTAAGTCACAGAGGTGCTTTTAACTTTTTAGTACATATTTAATGAATATGTGAGTCTTTGTCAAGTATTTTTAGGGTTCTTCAGACAAAATTATCAATAAGAAATTTTGCCTGCCCTCAATAAGATAAATTTCTATGTTTATTATTACAAGTTTTAAAAATTATATTCTAAAATCACCTGTATTACATTTTGGAATTTATAATTTTTATTAAAATAAACATGGGCATAACTAAAAGAACAATTTTTAAAAAACTAAGTATTATTTTAAGCTAACTTCAACCCTGTAAGGCAGGTCTTATGATCATGATATTGAGATAGGGAAAATTGATATTTAAGATGTAGTACATTTCCCAAAAGTGTATAGATGGTATAATAGCAAAATATGGTTTTAAACTGATGAATCTTTGATTGCAAACTGTTAGGTTTTCTAGTATGAAGCACAGCATTACAACAACAAAACTCCAAAACCTGCAAATCAATTGGGCAAACCAGCCTTTATAGTTGTGCCTATTTATGGAACAAACAACTATCCCTTGTCTTATAAATCCAACTATTTTTTGTATTTCATTGATTCTTCCCCCTTAAGGTATCATTATAAAAGAAATTGTGTTTAGATTTTTACAGCTAAATCCCCAATTTTATACACACACACACACACACACACACACACACACACAAGTCACTGAAGGCAAAATTATTTCTGTAACAAATGTGTGAATTTTTTGGCCCCTTTCAGTACATTGTATACATGAATTGTGTATAGAGCACAAGGATCCAATGTATATTGTTTGCAGTGTGATCATGTCTTAATATTCCTTTTCTGTTTTGCACTCTGTCTCCTTTGCTTCTCAGAGATCAGTAGTGTGATGGAATGGTTTAAAATATTCACAAAGTTGTCAGTGTTTGAATCAGATGTAATAATGCTGTTAGTGATATCAGGATACTTTTGTTTTTCAAAATGAAAGAGCTTTACTATTTTGCCTGATTGTAAAACTAATGCACATTCCTTGAAAAAATTCTATAGGAAAACAGAAAAGTGAAATAAGTAAAATTTAAAACAATCAACAACAGCAATTGTAACAGCTTAGGAAAAACCACTTTTAGAATTTTGAAAGACATCCTTTAGGATGTCTGCATTTCTCTTTTTCTCTGACGTGTTGTTGTTTGTTTTACCAGTGGAACTAAGAGAACAAATTTTCAACCTTCCCATTAATTCCTCTAAAGAAATTCCTTTAGCCATTTTTTTGGGGGGGTGTAAGTCAAATGAAGACAAATTCTCCTAGTTTTCCTTTATCTTAGAATGTCTAATTTTCATCTTCATTTCTGAAGAATGTTTTCACTGGGAATAAGATTCTGGCATGACATTTCTTTTAGCACCTGAAAAATGTTCTGTCACTTTTCTGGCCTCCATGGTTTCTGATGAGAAATCTGCTGTCATTAAAATTGTTTTTCCTCATGGGAAATTTCTGCTCTCACTTTTTTTAAGATTTTTTCTTTTTCTTAGTTTTCAGAAGTTTGATTATGATGTGTCTTGATGTGGATTTCTTTGGGTATCCTGTTTGAGTTTTTTTTGATTTTTGAATCTCTAGATATCTATAATTTGACAAATGTGGGAACTTCCAGCTATTATTTTTTTGAACACTTTTTCAGCCCTGTCATTTGTGTCCTTTCCTGGGATGCCAATGAATGAATGTTAGAATTTTTAAATAGTCCTGCAGACCTCTTAAGCTTTGTTGCCACTGCTGACCTCTCATACATTTCTCTGCTAAGGGACCATACAGTTGCTAATACTGCACACCCCAGCTCCTGGAGTCACCACGTCACCACGCATATCTGGATCTGGAGCCACCATACACTCCTATACTTGGCAAATCTCATGTCACTACGCCCAGTGTTACTGTGAACATTTGTGCTCCTCCCTCTTCCCCACAGTTAGCACCATCACGCTCCCTTTATCCCCAAATGAAAATCTTCCCTTACTGAAGCCAGTCTATGAAGTTTGGCAGAGGTGACTGCTGTTTTAAATGTTCACACAGCAACACAAAAATAGAACACAACAATCAGGAAACATTACAAAAGCAAAGGCAGATTACTTTCAGTAATCTACCATAAATATTGATCCATTAATTGCCTGATAAATAATTCAAAATAATTGTTCTAAAGAAGTTCAACAATCTTTAAGGAAACACAGATAATTTTCTTATTTTGAAAAATTAATACAAGAATGAATGAGAATTTTTAAAAAAATAGAACATAAGAAGAACTAAACGAATTTTGGAGGTAAAGAATACAATGACTGAATAAAAAGATAGAAGAGAGCTTCAGCAACTGACTTGATTAAGCAGACAAACAAATCAACAAATTTGAAGATAGGTGACTTGAAATTACTCAGAGGAGGTAAAAGAAGAAAGAGTGAAGGTAGCCTACAAGATACATGGGACACTTTTAAGCAAGCCATGTTGCAGTATGGGCATTCCAGAAAGAGAAAGAAAGGGACAGAAAGCTTATTTAAATAAATAACAGAGAACTATCCAAATTGTGGGAGGGAAATAGATATCCAGTCTTAAATATCCAAAAGTTGCCATAAAAGGTTGAACATAGAGTTCTGCACCAAAATATTATAATTACTTTGTCAAAAGTCAAGGATAAAAATTTTGAAAGGAGCAACAGAAAAGCAATTCATCACAGACAAGGAAAACTATATAAATTTATCAGTAGTTTTCTCAACATTACATTTCCAGGCCAGGAGAGAGTAGAAAAATATATTCAAAGAAAAAAAAATCTGCCAACAAGGAACACTATAACCTACGAAACTATCTTTAACAGTGAAGGGATATAATGCTTTCCTAGACAAACAAAATCTGAGGGAATTTGTCACCACCAGACCTGCCTTAAATGAAATGCTTAAGGGAGTTCTTCAAATAGAATTAAAAATATGCTAAACAGCAACTTAAAAGCATGTGAAAATATAAATCTCACTGGTAATGTTAAATATATAGTAAAATACAGAGTAAAGTAAGAGTGTAATGGTGGTGTGCAAATTACCCATAACCCTAATAAATATAAAAGTTAAAAATAGTAATAATAACCACAACCACAAAAATATATAACAGATTCACAATATTAAAAGAAATAAGCTCTGACTTTTAGAAAAGAAAGTACATGTGTGGGGAGGGCAACAGTGTAGAGTTTTTTATGCAATTAAACTTAAATTCTTATCAAATTGAAATTGATGATCATAACAACAAAGATTTATACAAGCTTCATGGTCTATACAAAGATGAAACCTCTAATAGATACGTGAACGGTAAAAAAATTAAACCAAATCCTTACCAAGAAAACATCAAATAACAAAAGACAACAAAAATGGAAGAGAACAAAAGAACTACAAAGGAGAAAAAAGAAAATTGCAATTGTAAGTTCTTAGCAATAGTTACCTTAACCATAAATGGATTAAACTACTTAATCAAAAAGCATAGAGTGACTGAATGAATTAAAAAAGACAAGATCCAGTGATATGTTGTCTACAAGAGATTAACTTTACATATAAATACACATAGTGAAGAGATATAAAAATATATTTCAGGCATATGGTAACCAAAAGGATAGGGATGGCTACACCTATACCAGAAACAATAGGCTTTAAGTCAAAAACTGCCACTAGAGAAGAATGTTCTTCTAGAAGAAGAATAACGTTTTAAAAGAATGTCACTACGTAAAGTCCTAACAATTGTAAACATATACATACCCAACTTCAGAGCACACAAAAATATATATCAATCATTGACATATCTGAAGAGAGAAATTGACAGCAATACAGCTATAGTAGGAGACTTAAATATCCTACTTTCAATAATGGATAGAATATCCAGCCAGAAAATCAATAAGGAAGCAACTGACCTGAGCAACACTATAGAAAAAAATGGGCCTAACAGATACATACAGAACTTTCCACCCAAATCTGCAAAATACACTTTCTCCCCAAGCACACAGAATATTCTACAAGATAGATCACATGTTAGATTGTAAAATAAGTCTTAACAAATTTAAGAATGAAATAATAACAAGTATCTTTCAGATTAAAATGGAATGAAATGATAAATCAGTAACAGAAAGGAAACATGAAAATTCACAAAAATGTGGAAAAAACACATCATGCACAACCATTGGGTAAAAGAGGAAATAAATTTTTAAAATACCTAGACATAAATGAACATGAAAATATAATTAATCATAACTTATGAGGTACAGCAAAAGCATTACTAAGAGGAAATTATAGTGTTAAAAACCCATATTATAAAAAAAGAAAGATCTCAAACAACCTAACTTTACAATTTAAGGAAGTAAAAAAACAAAGAACAAAATCCAAAGTTAGCAGAAGGGAAGAAATAATAAAGATTAGCGCCAAAATAAACAAGCAACTAGGCAATTGTTAAAATGTGCATACTGCCCAAAGTGATCCATAGGTGTAATACAGTCAATATCAAAATCTCAAGCACATTCTTTACAGAAATTTAAAAAAATCCTGAAATTCATATGGAACCATAAAGTACTCCAAATAACTAAAGCAATCTTGAGCAAGAACAACAAAGCTGGTAATATCACACTTTGTGGTTTCAAATGATAATATGAAGCTATAGTCAAAACAGTATGGTACAGGCATAAAAAGACATACAACCAAATGGAGAGAATAGACAGCCCAGTTAAATCCATGCTTTTGTTGCCAACTGATCTTCAACAAGGGTGTCAAGAACAGACAATGGGGAAAGGATCATCTCTTCAATAAATGGTACTGAGAAAACTGGTTAACCACAAGCAGAAAAGTGAAATTGGACCCTTATCTTACACCATATACAAAAATCAACTCAAAATGGATGAAAGAGTTAAACATAAGATGTGAAACCATAAAATTACTATAACAGAAATTTCCTCTGCTCAGCATCACTAATTATTAGAGAAATGCAAATCAAAACTACAATGAGGTATTATCTCACACCAGTCAAATGGCCATCATCAAAAAATCTACAAACAATAAATGATGGAGAGTGTGTGGAGAAAAGGGAACCCTCTTGCACTGTTGGTGGGGATGTAAATTGATACAGCCACTATGGAATGGAGCCACTCCACAAACGTATGGAGGTTTCTTAAAAAACTAAAAATAGAACTACCATATGACCCAGCAATGCCACTACTGGGCATATACCCTGAGAAAACCATAATTCAAAAAGACACATGCACCCCAATGTTCACTGCATCACTATTTACAATAGCCAGGACATGGAAACAACCTAAATGACCATTGACAGATGAATGGGTTAAGAAGATGTGGTACATATACAATGGAATATTACTCAGCCATTAAAAGGAACAAAATTCGGTCATTTGTAGAGACATGGGTGGACCTAGAGACTGTCATATAGAGTGAAGTAAGTCAGAAAGAGAAAAACACATATCATATATTAATGCATATATGTGGAATCTAGAAAAATGGTATAGATGATCTTATTTGCAAAACATAAATAGAGACACAGATGTAGAGAACAAATGTATGGATACAAAGCAGGGGGTGGTGGGAGGAATTGGGAGATTGATATTGATACATATACACTATTGATACTATGTATAAAATAGACAACTAATGAGAACATACTGTATGGCACAGGGAACCCTCGTTAATGCACTGTGGTGACCTAAATGGGAAGGAAATCCAAAAAAGAGGGGATATATGTATATGTATAGCTGATTCATTTTGCTGAATAGTAGAAACTAACACAACATTGTAAAGCAACTATACTCCAATAAAAATTAATTAAAAATAAAAACTCAGGAAAAAAGAAAACAAATTCCTCGACATTGGCCTGGACAATGATTTTTTGGATATGACACCAAAAGCACAACAAAAACAAAAACAGACAAGTGGGATTGCATCAAACTAAAAAGTTTCTGCACAATGAAGGAAACTATCAATAAAATGAAAAAACCTACCAAATGGGAGAAAAAATTGCAATTCATATATCTGATAAGGCGTTAGCACCCAAAATATGAGGAATTCATACAATAGCAAAAAAATTCCCAATTAAAAAAAATGATCAAGGGACTCTCAATAGACATTTCTACAAAGAGAACATTCAAATGGCCAACAGTTAAATGAAATGGTGTTAAACACCACTAATCAATAGGGAAATGCAAATCAAACCACAATGTGGTATCACTTCACACCTGTTAGAATGTCTATTGCAAAAAAAGACAAAAGATGGCAGGTTGCAAGGTTGTGGAAAAAAGGGAACCATTGTACACTCTTGGTAAGAATGTAAATTGGTACAACCATTGTGGAAAACAGTATGAAGGTTCCTCAAAAAATTAAAAATATAACTACTTAAGATCCAAAATTCCCACTTCTAGGTGTATATCAAAAGGAAATGAAATCACTATGTCTAAGAAATATCTGCACTCCTCAATTCACAGCAGCATTATTTACAATAGCCAGGATATGGAAACAATCCATAGCCCACAGGTAACATGATACTCAATGGTGAAAAGTTAGAAGCATTTCCTCTAAGATCCGGAATAAGGTAGGAATGTCCACTTTCACCATTTCTACTAAACATAGTACTGGAAGTCCTATCTGTAGCAATTAGGCAAGAAAAAGAAATACAATGTATGCATGTTGGAAAG
Organism: Phocoena phocoena; assembly: GCF_963924675.1. NCBI lineage: Eukaryota > Metazoa > Chordata > Mammalia > Artiodactyla > Phocoenidae > Phocoena > Phocoena phocoena. Next base: position 55,397,593 of record NC_089235.1, read on the forward strand.
GAAGAAGTAAAATTATGTCTGTTTGCAGATGTCATAATCTTTATACAGAAACCCTGAAGACTGCACCAAAGAACTGTTAGAACTAATAAGTGAATTCAGTGAAATTGCAGGATATAGCATCAACATACAGAAATAAATTGTATTTGTATACACAACACGTAATTAATGGATCAAAATCCATTATTATGCTCAACATAACTCATCAATGTAATGAAACCACAAGGAGATATCATCTCACGCCTGTTAAGATGGTTATGATAAGAAGAGATAACAAATGTTGGCAAAGATATAGTGAAAAGGAAACCCTTATATGTTGTTGGTGGGAATGTTAAACAGTACAACCATTATGGAAAACAATATGGTGGTTCCTTAAAAAATTAAAAATAGCACTACCATATGATCTAGCAATCCTACCCCTGGGTATGTATGAAGGAAATGAAATCAGTATCTCTAAGAGATATCTGCACACCCATGTTCATTACAGCATTATTTACAATAGCCAAGATATGGAAACAATCTAAACGTCCTTTATCAGGCAAATGGACCAAAAAAATGTGATTTTATATGTACGTATGTGTATACACACACATACACACACACACACACACACACACACAATGAAAAATTATTAAGCCATGAGAAAGAAGGAAATCCTGCCTGTGTGACAACATGGATGAATCTGCAGGGCATTAGGCTAAATGAAATAAGTCAAAAAGAGAAAGACAGGGGTTTCCCTGGTGGTGCAGTGGTTGAGAGTCCGCCTGCCGATGCACGGGACACGGGTTCGTGCCCCGGTCTGGGAAGATCCCACATACCGCGGAGAGGCTGGGCCCGTGAGCCATGGCCGCCGAGCCTGCATGTCCGGAGCCTGTGCTCCGCAACGGGAGAGGCCACAACAGTGAGAGGCCCGCGTACCACAAAAAAAAAAAAAAAAAGAGAAAGAAAAATACTGTATGGTATTACATGTGGAAGCTAAAAAAAGAAAAAAAAACAGATTTAATAGAGACAGAGAATAGAATAGTGGTTGTCAGGGGCTGAGGGTAGGGGAAATGGGGTGAGGTAGATCAAAGGATACAAATTTGAATTATAAAAAGAATAAGTTCTGAGGATCTGATGTATAGCATGGTAACAATGGTTAATAATATGGCATTGTATACTTAAAGGTTGTTGAGAGTAGATCTTAAGCATTCTCACCGTTAAGGAAGTTACCTATGTTAACAATGTGAGGTAATGGATATATTAATTTCTTGACCTTGGTAATCATTCTACAATGTGTGTGTGTGTGTGTGTGTGTGTGTGTGTCTATAAAATCACTCTGTAGTTTAAAATTATATAATTATATTTGTCAATTATCCCTCAATAAAGTTAAAAAATTTAAAAAAAAAACATTATGAATATCAACCAGAATTTCAAGCTAAGAAAGCCAACCTATGCAGATCATGGTAAATTACTGAGAATTAAAGACAAAGAGAAAAATCCTTAAAAATAGAAAGCAGATATTTTACCTGCAAAAGATCAATGATAAGATCAAGAGTTCATTCTCAAAGAAATAATGGAAGCCTTCAAATATCTACGAAGTACTTTATAAATTACCTGCCAATCTAGATTATATGCCCAGTAAAAATATTTAAAATTGAAAGTAAAATACAGGTATTTTTTCTAGCAAATAAACACTAAGATCATCAGCTAACTTACATTAAAGGAAATTCCAAAAGCTGTTCTTTAGGCAGTTCTTTAGGCAGATCGAAAATAATTCCAAATGGAATCATGGAGATATATAAAGGAATGAAGAACAATGCAAGGGATTAATGTTTGGCTAGATATAATTAACTATGAACTACATAAAACAATAAAAAAGAAATGCATTCTATACAATGATAATTTTAGTGTACAGTAGCCTCCAGACTGTTCCCACTCTAATCTATTCACAGAACTGTAAAACATGTTGGTTTATGTCATTTTGTTTAAGTTATTCCAATGGACCCTGATGTCCACAAGTCTTAGTTGGCCACGAAGATGAACCTGCCTTGTGCTTACCTCTCTGGTGTTTTCTCTTACTACTCCCTTCTCTCAAGTTATGAATTCTATTTCAAAGCACCCACCGTTCTTCAAAAGAGCGATGATATCTTAAGCCCTCTCTCATTTTCACAGGCTACAACTTTGCCTGTCTGTATAACTTCTCATTCTTTAAAACTCAGCTTTGATATTTATTCCAGTAAAACTGCCTTGGCCCAACTCCTGTCTATCGGTGATTTGTAAGTAGTTAGGGATAAGCGTGGGCCAGGCGAACATTCTATGCGTTTACAACATACTATACTAAGCTAAGAGCTATACTATACTAAGTATAGTATAGCTATACTATACTAAGAGCTAAGCTATACTTAGCTCTATCCACTGACATCACATAATGAAGTGTTATAATGTCTTCCTTCCTGTTATACTGTGAGAATTCTTGACTGCAAGGACTCAATGCTCTGTGGTGACCTAAATGGGAAGGAAATCCAAAAAAGTGGGGATATATGTATACATATAGCTGATTCACTTTGCTGTAGAGTAGAAACTAACACAACATGCAAAGCAATTATACTCCAATAAAAATTAATTTAAAAAAAGATTAACTGATTTCCTAAACTGTACCAACTAATGTGATTGGCATAAATCCTAACCTCTCAAGGGTAACAGTTTACAAAGGTGTCATTAAAAGGTACAAGTTAAATGCTATGTGTGCTTACAAGATAGAAAAGTCAAATTTTGGACAGGATAAGGGGCAAGTCAATCTTGATCAGAAAAATATCACAAAAGAACATAATTAAAGATTTTTTTCCCTTAAAGGATAGGATTTCATAAGGCAAGGTGTTTGAAGAAGTTATTCTAAACTGAAGAATGAGTGCAAAGGAATGAAAGTGGAAAGCATGAAAGTTGTTTGGGAGCAATTGGTTGTGCTAAACAACTACAATATTACATATATGTGCAGCAGAAGTGGGTAACAGACTGGAAAGGTCTGTTGAGGCCATTTTGTGGAATTATTTGAAAATCAGGCACATGGATTTGTGTTTGACACTTGGATGTCAATTAAGGTGGTTGAACAGGATAAGGATTAAATCAGTATTTTGCTTAAGGAACATTGATCAACCATAGGATGAGTCAGAGTGTGGATGAGCCAGAGACAGGAACACCAATTAAGTAAAAGGCAACAGGCAGTAGGCTTGTGAGAGGATTAGGTCTCATTAAAATTGGAATGGAGTAATGAGGATGGAAAGGACAAGGTGGATTTGAGAGTTAGAGGATACTGGCAGAGACAAAATAGTTGATGTTGAAGCATATTCCATATTTACTCCAATACAGAAATTTAGATAAAACACAGAAAATGAAGAGGTGAAAATTAGAATTACCTAATGGGAATTCACAGTGATGGTTTTACAACAGGTTCCCCCCAATTTTATTGAGATATAATTAACATATACATTGTATTATTTTAAGGTACACAACAAGTATTTTTGAAGCAAAGTGGTTTTGTTTTGTTTTGTTTACAAATTTGCTGGGAGTTTTCTTTAACAAAATATTACAGATTAAGTTGAATTCTCTTATGTTGCCCTCTCTTGTAATATTGCATTGTTATTATATAAATTAAGTATAAATTAAGTGTACATTCTGCTCACGATTTTTAAAATTTTCTACATATATATGAATATAGAAGATAAATATGTAATTTTTTAGCATTTTCTTAATTTAAATTAAATCTTTGTTGTTCTGTAATTGTTTCCCAAAACTATATATCATGTGCTCTATCTATATTGACATATATAAATTTAATTTATTGTTAAATTTTGTATAGTCTAAGTATATAACAGTGTATTTTTTACTTCCTTATAAATAAATGTTTAGATTGATTTTTCTTTTTGTATTATTTAAAGAAACTTTTTATTTTGGAATAAATTTAGATTTACAGTAAAGTTGTAAAGATAGTTCAGAGTGTCACTGAATATCCCTCACCCCTGAATACTCCTTATTCGTTTAAATTTCACCTAATGTTATTCTGTTATATTACAGTGGTACATTTATTAAATCTTAGAAAACAACATTACTATTGTAAATTTAATTTTGAAAGCAAAATTATGTATATAGATATATAGAGAGAGATAGATTTATGACCCAACAATTCCATCTCTGATAGACAATCTATAGCCATCAAGCAGATGATAGCCGGTAGATAGGTAGGTAGCTAGGTGTATGGAGGGATAGACAGATAAATAGATATATGTACACTTAACATTTTTTAAGACTGAATAATTGAAAATACAATGTACTAATATATCCCCTACAGAACCATTCCAATTGACTTTGGGAATAATGGGGAGTTTTGTTTTGCTCTTCAGAGAATATTCTTGTAAAATTACATGTTAAAAGCCTATGAACCAGAGTGGTCATTTTCACAAGGATATTGAAAATAATTTCTTTGTCTTTAACTGATATGGCCATGTCCTAGTCTAGGCATAATTAGATGTTTTTAATTGCATGACAATTGCCAGTTAAGATAAATATTGTTAATTGCTTTTAACAAAGAAAACAATGGATAGTGGGGATTTTGTTACACACACACACATACACACACAGAAATCTTAGAAGAAACCCTAAAATTTTAAAAAGAGTTGGAAGAAACCTTGAGATCTACTCAATTCCACACTGTCTTTGCACAGAGAGGCAAACAAAGTACTAGTGACGGGAAGAGATTTTTCTCAGACCAAGCAGCTGATTAAGTGTATCAGCAGGGAGCTAAACCCACTTCCTCTGATTTTCAGTCCAAACCTTTTATTTCCACTGAAGGGTTTTGATTTGGGGTGGGTCATAGGGCTGAAATGAGGATGGAAATATAAAATAAATTAAGTTGAAAATAATTGAATTTCATTTATAAACAAAGATGTTGTTTTGACTTACTCTTATCAAAAAGGGACAGTTATTATCACTCTTAAAATTTAGGGAAAAAGATATAAAAGTTTGTCCATGAACTTAAAAAGAGCCTCATATTAAATTACAGAAATAGAACATCTGTGAAACTCCCACTCAAAATGAATAAAAATGCATATTTTAAAATCCCTCGAAACTTGTGGTAGATTGAAAATATGACCTTAATTCTTCATTTTTTCCTATATCTATACCCTTTGTAATGTGACTTTGCAGCTACTCATGTCAGAGAGAACCTATTTCCTCTCACCTTGCATGTGCTTTATGACTTCTTTTAGTCACAGAACACAATGCAAGTAGTGTTACCAGTTCCAATTCTGTGCCACAAAAGAAGTTTTGTGTACTTTTTCCCTTTCTCTTGAAATCCTACCCAGAGACTGTTTTACAAGAGGTTGGGAGAGGATTCACCTCGGCTGAGACTATCCCAGACCAGCCAGTCCCCAGCTGACCCAGCAGGTGATCTGGCAACTGACCACATATGAAGGAGTGAGATTAGCAGAGGGTAACTACATCTGGACCAGATCACCAGAACCATCTTGATGACACACTGACTTATGAGATAAATATTGTTTGAAGCCATTGATCTTTGATTAGTATTTTTAAGACAACAGCTAAGTGATATTCCTTAATTGATAAAGTCAATGTTTACACAAAAGCATGGAAATTAGATTATGTGTTACTTATGAGATATGTGAAAGCTCTTTGAAAACAAGTAATATTTGATTCCACAATAAAATACATTACAAAATAACACTCCATCAGAAGGCATAAATCTGGGCTGGATCACTAGGTTAAAATATTCCTCATCAATTTTTCAAAAATGATATACCTTGCTCTGGTTATGATTACTTAATAATAGTATCATAATGTTTTTAAGATTGGATTTTATACTCTCATCTAATTTGTGTTTATTTTGAGCTTTTAAAATATTTTAAGTTCTTTCGTTATTTAAATTATGTTATGTATCAAAATCAGTGCCAAGAAAATAGAAACAAAAAGTCTCAATTTTAATAACTATGCTTGGTTTAAAAATGACTTCTGCCACAGTCAAACAGAAATAGAGAAGTAGAATCTTGGCTGTCAGAGACTGGAGGGAGGGAGAAATGGGGAGTCATTATTCAACAAGTATAAATTTTCAGTTAGATGATTAAACCCTAGAAATCAGCTATACTACAATATTGTACCTATAGTTAACAATACTGTATTGTGCACATAAAAATTATGTAGATCTCATGTTAAATGTTCTTATAACAATAAAAAATTTTTTAAAAGAATTGTAAAGCAAACAGTACCAATGAATAGGATGGGGTGACAATTCTGTAGCTTTAAATCATTTGGCATTCAGTTTACAAAAAATGAATTAGTAATAATTGCATATTAAAGCATGCTTCTTAAATTATATCTATTAGCTAAGTGTAATATTTGTATGTGGCCACTAGATAGAGCTGGTATAATATAGTATAATATCCTGAGAGAATAACAGAAGTATATGAAACATTATCTTATACTTAGCATGTGAATAGACTGCTTTTCTTTATATCGCTTCCTATATGATCCCATGCAGCTCTGAATTTGTTAACTTTAAACTGATAGAACTCAATTCAGCTCTAATTTTCACTAAAATACATTCAACCACCAATTTTATTAGTTTCACAATAGTGATCTGTGTATAATACATTATGAAATTTAATACTGGTCATAGTTCTAAAACCATAATATTTTAGGCTGTTTTAGTATGAAAATTGTCCTAACTCCACCAAAAATCATTTTTGATGAACTAATATGTTTTTTGATTTTTGATACTTGCATACATTATTGTACTTATGTATGGGGAAAATCAGACTTTCTACTTTCAGATAACGATTAAATTTAAAATAAGGAATATACAAAAATAAAGGTTCACACTAATGATGAGATCCTTAATACAGAATAAATTAGACAAAATTATATAGAACATTTTTTCTCCTCTCTCTTTACTAAGAGAGAGAAGACTTCCATTATAGAGCCAGCAATAAACAATACAATTTATGAGAAGCTTGAAGGCAGAGATCATGGCTTAGACTTCTTTTCTACCTCCTATAAACACCCATCATTATCATCATCATAAAATAAGAACATAATATGTCCTTGGAGACTCATTCTTAAAGATCACTTATTTATTTGTTAGCTATATTAGTAAACTATTTATAAATATCCAGAAATTATTTTGACCATTATTCAGTGTAATATATGTAGCTTATTACAATTTCAAATTAATAACATTTTTAACACTTAATCTGTAAAATGATTTTAATGTTATGTGATTTCAGAATGAAGTTAAGAGTGATTGACTTTGCTAGTCAATAAAGCAAAGTTTTTCAGATTTTGCTGAAAAATCAGAATCCCCTAGGAACATGTTAAAATGAACATCCTAGACCCTATCACCAGAGAGCCTGGCTTAATTATGTGGTGGGTCCTAGAAATGTGTATTTTACCAGGTGCCCCTGCTAGTTCTAATGCAAAAGTTCATATACTGTAATTTCAGGTTGGCCCTAAACTGAACATTGGCCCTAAACTAAAATCTAAACCACAGTTTCTAAGCTGCTAAAATTAAGCAATAATACCTAACACAAGAAGTTGCAGTGATTAAATCAGCTAACACACGTAAAAGGGTAACAATGCCTGGCAGACGGTAGCAAGTCTATAAATGGCGCTCATTATATTACTTTCCTCACTTATGTCTAGTGTGATTATTCTCTGACAAGATAGTCAAGGTAGTAACTGATGATAGTGATGTGTATTTTTGTTATGGTTATGTGATTTTATTTTTCCTTGCTATTTATTATATTATGCAGTTCCTGTTAATCACATGCTTACCTGAGTAGCAATATCACTTTGTCTATTGATAATTACTTAGAGCCTTGTTCATTTTTTTAAAAACTATGTTTAGCAGCAGATTACATTGCCACAAGGTATGTCCGCCTTGTTTAGCACAAATGTAAGTTGTCAAGAAAAATATACAACACGCCTTTTCTTACAAAGAGCTCTCAAGCAGGAACTTCAGTACTCCCCCCTGAAGAAAATAATTCAATTGAGTGTTGTCATCTAGTACTTTAATTTTTTTTCTTCTCATAGGGCTGTTCATAAAATTGTTAATGCATGACCCTTAGCATCATCCATTGAACTAAGCTGCTTTTATAGTCCTGAATTTACATAATCCTTCTTGCTGGCATTATTCTATTATCTGAAGAAAAATATGTGATGTGTATAAAATACACTGAACCCTCTCTTAACAGTTATCTTTTCTTTGTGAAGTGATCACTCTGAAAAGATGTACATTGATATAATGTATTTATATGGATTTTGAATAAAAGAGCTGTTCCTCACATATTGAAAAATATTCTGAATTAAATAAACAATGATAATAAGATAGGCTACATGATAAGTCTACATGATAATGTACTTGTCCAAATATACTGTATATATTAAAAGATAAAGTATTTCAAATGTTTTCATCATGCATTTTTCTATCCACACTCATAATTAAGGGAGTTAGAAACAATATTAATTAACATTTATTGAGCACTTCTTAACTTCTGAGTATTCTCCTAAGTGCTCTGTATTTAAGACCGCACTTAACCCTCATAAACTGATAAGGTAGATAGTGTTTTTTTCCCTGCCTTTATTGATGAAGAAACTGAGACACAGAAGAGTATAAGTAATGGGCCATGGAAGATTCAAGATTTAAATCCAAGCTGTCTAATTCCAAAGCCTCTGCACTGGAATCACTTCAGAACCTCCTCTCATTTTTCATTTTCACAGCCCCATCGCTAGTTGAGGCTCCTGTTACCTCAAGCAGGTCTGTAAGAGGGACATGGGGTGTCAGCAAACACAAACAGAAGTTTGGTTTTAATCTTCTTTCCAATCTACTTTCTAGTAATTCAGTTTCCCATCGCTTCCTTTTCTGTTACAGCTGGTATTTTGAATTTGCCCACCTCTATTTTAACAGGCCAATATCATAGTCATCATTCTACATTCCAATCAAATCCTTCATACTTCGTAAATTTTTGTACAGATCTCTCTGGTGCAAAGTAATTCTTTTTTTTTTTTTTTTTTCTGATCCTGGTAGGAGAAACTTGAGAGCTTAATCTGACAAGATCTTAAAGATGACAAGATCTTTAGGTGACTAAACTCCAAAACCCTCTCTCCTCCAATATACATTTATTTCCCAGAAATAACCTCATGCTTTGGGATATTGAGTGAGATCCACTTCCTCATGTGCACTGAATTTACAGTATTTAGAGGTGACCTACATTATGATTCATAACTCTCAGTGTGACTATTGCAAAGGAGAATAAATCATTAGCTCTACTGGTCAAGTGACACACCTAATGAAGAGCCTCAATCCCACAGGAGAACTTATCTTGAAAAATCTCTAGATGTGAGGTTACAAATGAAGGTGCAGTGGGTACAATGCTTAGGTTTTCACTTTGAAACTCCCAATATATCTTTATTAAACATTGTCTTTATCAGTGGTCCCCACTTTTTCTTTGCTAATGTGAAAAACTGTTTATAGATCGAAACATGGTAATCATTATATATCCAATATTGTTTTAACACAACACACAAGTTGTTTTAACATAAAAGCTATAACGGTCTCAGTAACACATTTAAAGTAATTTGAATTTTGTTCATTGCAGATGTATATGATCACAAAAACACGTGATATAAAATTTTTATTCACTCAGAAGATAATGTGTGGAAACTGAATTTGAGAATTTCCTATAGTAAATCTGTTGCCTGTCATGACCTGAGAACCACAAGTTGTAAACCACTTATTAGGAGAGCTTACTTGGAATTTTTTCCATTTACTGCATTGTAATATAACTCTGCTTCCTCCTCTTTCTTCTCTCTCTTCCTCTTCTCCTTTTTCTCTTTCTTCCTCCACTTTCTCTTTTCTTCCTTGTCCTTTACCTCTTTGTCATGTTAGCATCTCTCTTTCTTCTCCTTATGATGATTATGCAGATTTGATCACCGAAATCTGACTGCATGGTTTAGACAAAATTTAGTTTAGAGCCAGCCTCTGAAGTCTCACTCATGAGCAACCACCATTCTCCCCTGTATGCCGGCTAAGAATTCCAAGTATTATCCAGGTATGGGAGCCTGACCCACCTCTGCCCAGCCACAGATCATCCCGTTATGCATCATTTTAGTAATCCTACTTTCTCATGTTTCAAAGAAAAGTATGATGAAGGTCTATTCTAACTGTATTGATATTATATAAAACATTTTTTGTTACATTAAAATAATCTGTAAGTTCTCTGAAGAATCCAGGAGACAGCACAATATGAATTTACTTTTTGTTTCAAATAGCTTGTTAAAATCAACACAACAGAAAATGAAAACTAATAATGATTAGGAAAGTTAATTTCTCTGAGATTTTTAACCTTCCATAATAATTTAGATAGTGTTATAGGACTGGCTGAGACATATACAAAATTATATTAATGCAATTATATTAATGCAACAAATGTGTTTTTATTACTTTGGGGAAGCAAAGATTTTTTTATGGGTTTTATAGTTTATTATTATCACTTAGCAACATTTTTCATAAATCTTTATTTTAAATTGTAGCTTCAATATATTCATTTATTTCTAATGTTTTATAAATCTGACTTTTAATACATAGGTGATAATTATCTGGCCCTGGCTTTATTTTGGAAGAGTAAGGATTAATATCAGTATACATTTTAAAATTTACAATATTTTTTACTGTGTAACATAATGGTTATAAAAGGAGTTATGTCATTATTAGGATTTATGTTTTATGTTTTTCATTTTATAATAGAGAAAACTAATTTCAGAGCCCTCACATCACTTACTCAGGACAATAGGGTAGACAAACATACTCTTATTCCCATTATATATAATTATTCTATGTGTGGGTTAGTACAAAATCTGTTAGGCACTCCATGGTTATTTGACTCAGTATAGTTACAAAGAATAATTACAAGGAATAGTTAAGGAGGGAAGGATCACTGAGAGGTCTAACAAAGAAGCATAAACAAAAGCTACCAGAAGAGTTTATGGTTCTGAAATCAGGAACTTGGTCAATTTTTCTTAACAAGACTGGCAGAGTCAAGAAATAACATTCTGGAAACTTTAGGTAGTCCAGTATTACTAGAGTATCGGGTTGATCAAACACTATGAAACTACTAATATTTAACCATTTCTAACTATAAAAATGATAATTTCGTCTCGTTAGATATAAAAAAAAGGATGCACAGGAATTAAAAATGGAGAGATGAGTAACATTAGAAAGGTACCAGGTCATGGAAGGTATTGTGTGCTATGACAACAAGCTAAAGTTGATGTTCTAAATCATTCAGAAGCACTGAAAACGTTTTAAGCACAGGAATATCACAATCATATTTTCATTTAAAATAAACCCCTCTGGATGTTTAGAAAAAAACCTACTAAAGGGCAGGGTCAAGGAGATTGCATAACTACAGGACAAGAAATTAATTACACTTAGTTGCAATTACTCAAGAAATAATGAGGACCCGGAGCTGGCATTTGTGAAAGGATTGGGTAGATCAGATAAATATTTATGTGATAAAACTGGTAATATTATTGAACTATTGACTGTAGTATTGATACAGACAAAATAGTAGATTACTCTCAAGTTTCTGGCTTGCATGATTAGGTGGACATACTTGAATTCAAGTGGCAAAACTGTAATCAGGTAGAAAATTATGGAGAAAAATATATATACATATAGATAGGACAGGAGCCTGTGTATAAATCAAACTCAAAGGACAAGCCAAGAAAGAAGGGGCAACAATTTAGGCTGATAAGGAATAGTCAAGGGTATTAGTAGGGTTCAGAAGAATGATTCAAATGACAAGAGAAAAGAGAGGGTAAAAAGAAATACCAACATTATTTTAACCAGAAGCAATATCAAGAAAATCAAAGCCTGTAAAACATGCGTTGTATTTAGCAACTCATAAGTTATCCTCTAGGAGAAAAATAGAGTTCTCTGAAATCCTGACAGTCACAAAATTAAATATGAAAAATATCAATCTTTTGTGGGCTTGTTATAGTTCTTTTTTTTTCATCCTTTTATTTTGAAAGATAATTATTTTTTGTGATTTTGTTGCTGCTGTTCTATTTGCTCTATAGACTGCTACCTCAATAAGAGAGGTCTTTGGAAACAGTCAGGCTAACATTCTAATATGGTGTGTACTCAAGATAGAACACCTAAGAGAGGTTGCTCCCACTACCCTACCCTTGTTATGCCATTGGTTACAGAAAGAAATTTGGGCTAACAGATTGGGGATTAACAGCATAATTATGTTTTGACGATTTTAAGTTTGAGATGCATTTTGGACATCCAAATGAAGTTTATGAGTAGGCAATTGGGCGTATACTCTAGCACTAAGGAGACATTCCTTTTGGAGATAATAATTTCTAAATTATAAGCTAACGGATAGTATGTGATATCAAGGGAGAGTGTAGTGCAGAAAGGAAAGCCAGTGACAGATCCCACAAACACAAATAGGTCTTGTAAACAAGAAGCAGCCAGCAAAAACAAAACAAAAAACTGTGAAGAGTGGTAACTGAGGTGAAAAATATAATTCAAACGGTGACTTAAAATTAAAAAAGATGTTAGGAAATTGCTTCAAGAAGGAGAGGATGGTTAATTGTGACAAATATTGCTGACACTTTGTTCAAGATGAAGTCAAAGAGTTGGTTATGGGCTTCCCTGGTGGCACACTGGTTGAGAGTCCACCTGCCAATTCAGGGTACACAGGTTCGTGCCCCAGTCCGGGAAGATCCCACATGCCGCGGAGCAGCTGGGCCCGTGAGCCATGGCGGCTGAACCTGCGCGTCTGGAGCCTGTGCTCCGCAACGGGAGAGGTCACAACAGTGAGAGGCCCGCGTACAACACACACAAAAAAAGTGTTGGTCATTATCTTTGGCAGGGTGAAGTTAATTAATGTCTTTGATTAGCACAGCTTCTATTGAATGGTGAGAGAGGTAGACTGACTAGGTTGAGGAGAAAAAGGGAGACAGAGGGGTTGAGTGAGTAAAACACTTTTAAGCAATTTTGCTGTGTAGAGAAAGGTAAATAGCAGTAGTAGGATGTGATATCACAGTATTTTTAATAGGGGATACAAAAGTTTTGGTGTCAGTTGAGTCAAATTCCCAGTGAAACACTAATGTGTTTTCCTTTCTCTAGAGTAAATACTTTGAGGTGGAATGGCTGGATCAACTTAAAGGTATATGTTTACCTTTTTTTTTTTTTTTTTTTTTTTTGCGGTACGCAGGCCTCTCACTGTTGTGGCCTCTCCCGTTGTGGAGCACAGGCTCCGGACGCGCAGGCTCAACGGCCATGGCTCACGGGCCCAGCCGCTCTGCGGCATGTGGGATCCTCCCAGACCAGGGCACAAACCCGTGTCCCCTGCATTGGCAGGCGGACTCTCAACCACTGTGCCACCAGGGAAACCCCCCCCTTTTTTTTTTTAAATGACTAGTTTCCAAAGAGTTAAGCCATGTTACATTTGCAACAGCAGTGTATGAGAGTTCTAGTTACAGCATTTCCATGCCTACAATTGATATTATCAGTCTTTCTAATTTAATTATTCCAATGTATGTATAGCAGGTTTAATTTATATTTCTCTGGTAACTAATGATATTGGGTATCATTTTATATGCTCATTTGCTATTAGTAGCAACCTGGTCAGGTTCAAAGGTTACAATGCCAATAAATATCAATGTGAGTTTGAAACCCTAACGAGAGTTAAGTAGTTGTTGTGAAATAGAACCACAATAATAGGGCATTAGCCATACTTGGTATATAGCTTGGTTCAGATATTGAAGATGAAGTAAAAGATAATTCAAGTATGATTTTTGAAATCTGTTTGTCCTAAACAACTGGAGGAAGTATCTTTCTAAAATTTTGATAATATATATAATACAAAAAATAACTAAAATGGAAAAATTTAAGCATAAACATCAATGCCTTTCATTAAATTTACAATGTTGTGCAGCCATCCCTACTATTTCCAAACTTTTTCATCGCCCTAAACAGAAATTCAGTAACCTTTAAGCAGTAATTTCTCATTCTCTCTTCCCCTCAGCTCCCAGTAACCTCTAACCTACTTTGTCTCTATGAATTTTCACATTCTAGATATTTTATATAAATCAAATCATACAATATTTGTCCTTTTTTGCCAGGTTTATTTCACTTAGCATAGTGTTATCAAGGTTAATCCATGCTGTAGCAGGTACGAGAACTTCATTTCTTTTTATGGCTAAATAATATTCTATTGTATTTAGATACCATGTTTGTTTATCCCATTCCTCTGCTGATGGATGCCATGTTATTTCTACCTTATAGCTATTATAAATAATGCTGCAATGATCAGTGGTGTACAAGTATCTGTTTGAGTCCTTATTTTCAATTCTTTTGGCTATATAACTAAAAGTAAAACTGCTGGGTCACATAACTTTATGTTTAATTTTCTGAAGAGTCACCATACTATTTTCCACAACAGCTGCACCATTATACATTTGCATCATCGATATATGGGGGTTCCCATTTGTCTACATTTTCACTAACACTTATTATACTCCCCCCTTTGTTTTTTTGAATACTTCAATCCTAGTTGGTAGGAAGTGGCAACTCACTATGGTTTTGATTCGCATTCCCCTAATGTTTAATGAAGTTGAGCATATTTTCATATATATATTGACTATTTGTATATCTTCTTTGGATAAATTCCTAGTCAAGTGATTTGCCCAGTTTTTATTCATGAGTTTTAGGATATATTATTTGCAAATATTTTCTCTCATTTTGCAGGGTATCTTTTCACTTTCTTGATAATGTCCTTTAATGCAAAAAAAAATTAATTTGATGAAGTCCAATTTATCTGTTTTTTTTTTCTTCACAAGCAACAAGCTTGTGTTTTCGGTGGCATGTAAAAGAATTTATTGCCAAACCTAAATTCATGAAAATTTACCTCTGAGTGTTATTCCTAAGTATTTTATGGTTTTAGCTAATACTTGTTTATCCATTTAATTTTTATATATGGTGTGAGGTAGGAGTCCACCTTTATTCTTTTGAATATGGAAATCCAGTTGTCTGTCCCAGCAACACTGGTTGAAAAGACTTTTTTCCCCATTGAGTAGACTTGACATTCCTGTCATAAATCAATTGTCCATAGACGTATATGTTTATGTCTGGACTCTCAATTCTATTCCATTGGTCTATATGTCTGTCTTTATACCAGTACCATGCTGCTTTGATTACTACAGTTTTGCAATAAGTTTTGAAAGTACAAGTCCTCCAACTTTGTTCTTTTCAAAATTGTTTTGGCTATGTGAGAACACTTGCAATTCCATATAAATTTAATGATCAACTTTTTCATTTATGAATAAAAGTCTGTTGGAATTTTGATAGGGATTGCATTCAATCCTTACATTATCTTGGGTAGTATATCTCTACATCTGTGTGTTGAGGCCTATATTAAATGACTTTTTCTTTAAAAATGAGTCATAGTTTATCTACTGGAGGAGCGTGAAATGTTATGCTCCATTCCTTGGATCCAGATAGAAATTCTAATGTGCCAAAAGTAACTAAAAATACATTGAACAAATCTATTTGTGGGAGAAAAAAACATTTTTTTGTTTTTTTGATTTATATTCTGTCATAGCTTAGCAATTTTAGATTTAAACTTTCTGTGGCCATTTTAAAAGCCATACATAGTTCTTTTATTCTCTCTGGAAATTACATGCTTTATATAAAAGGGCCTCAATATTTGTTTTTGCGTGTGACTGCCAGAACCACTTCAAACTACTATAAAGGACATATATATCTTCAAACTACTATAAAGGACATATATATCTACACAGGGAGAGAGTACTGGTGATTTTTATATACAAGGTAAATTCTTACTCTAACCAAACATTTGCATAGTATAAAGAGAGGGAGTATAACATAATGACGAAAGCATAGGCTCTTGAGTCAAACTTCCTGTATTTGAATCCCAGCTTCACCATTTATCAGCTATACAACATTAGGCAATTTAGCTAAGATCTCTCTACTTCAGTATTCTCATCTACAAAATGGGAATTATAATAGTTCCATCAAAGTGTTATCATAAAAATTCAGTTATTTTATGTTTGCAATGCACATAGCAAGTGTTCAGTAAAGGTTACCTATTATTATTATAACTTACAAAGGATATTTTTAACATATTCTGTTATCTTATCCCCAGAGTAACATTGTGAAATAGAATATCATTAGTCCCATTTAACAGATAAAGAAACTAAAATTCACAGAGATTGTGACATGCCAAAAGCATATTGAAATCAAAACCCAGAAAGTTTTAGTTATGCAAGGTGAATAAGTTCTAGAGAATTTAAGAGGGTAGAGTTCATGTTATCTGTTCTTACCACATTTTTTTTTTAAAATGCAAAATCTATAAAATCAGATGATATTAAAACCAAATAATTGATTCTCAGACCTACAGCCTTTCTACCAGAGTAAACTGCTTCTACTTGCTATTTAAATTGAACAATTTAATTGAACAATTGAATAATATAAAATGAAATTATGTAATATAACAGAAGAGAAAATGAAATAATGAATTTTCACAACAATTTACAGAAAGATAGTTCCCTTTTCCTTTCATTTATATTTGTTTTTTTCTGGTTTCAGAAGAGAGAAAGTGAATAAGTGGTTGTGAAATTTATGTAGTGGTTAGCAATCTACCGAATGTGGAATCATATTTAAAATTTGTACTACTCTGATTTCATAATAAATAATCACATTTTATCCCAAGTCCCATAAATTTGGATGCAAACACAGCAACAGTGAGATATGCTTGCATATGGGCCTTTTATTTGAGTAATTCTTGATCATTGACTCATATTTTAAGACAATTTACCTTGTTCATCTTTGGAACCTCATAAACATAAATAAAAATAAAAGACTGCACTGACTTTTTTTCTTTTAAAGATTCAACTGTACAACTTGGAGCAATATAAAATATTTTAATAAACCTATTAATTTAATTTAATGAATCAATTATCTAGTCAGTTAATATATGTCTATGTATGAATTTTACTATTATCATCCACTACTATAATCAGAGGCAGTTAAAATATTTTGATTGTTGTCATGGCTTTGAATTAGATGTAGAAGAGATTATAGAGTTTGGGGGAGTGACTTCCATTGCCTTCATACAGATGTCAATTGAAAGACAGCAGAACAAGTACCACGTAATCAGAATATTAAACATAGAGGCATACAACACATGCACATAGAACTCACAGCTTAATAAAAAGCTTCCTTTGTAATAATGGCATTATTACAAAATAATATAATCTTATGAATAATATGCAGAATTGTATATGATATCTGAGATTATACCTACTCTGAAAGAAGAATTATTGGTTTTCCTGGACTCTAATTAGTTAAGATAATGATGTTTAGATTTGTCAGTAGTCTCTTAAAAGGTAGTAAATGTAAATTATAATTTACATTTAAATTATAATTAAAAACTTCAGCAATTTAGTAAATAGTTATTGAATGTGCATTCTACTTGAGACAATATACTGTATATTAAAATGCAAATACTTAGAATAAGACTACAGAATAATATCCTGAGAACAAGGATATTACACTCAATAGGACAATCAAAAAAAGAAATAAAATTAGTTTAATGTAACTTGTTCTAGGAAAGTCATCCTAGGTACTATTGATCAATTCATTTTAGAAATTCAGCAGAATCATTGTCAAACATTTTTAATAGGCTTTATCTTTTAGAGCAGTTTTAGGTTCCAGAAACATTGAGCAGAAGGTAGAGAGAATTGTTAGACTTTTCGGTCTATGTTGTAAATTGTTTTATTTTCATGTTTTGAAAATCATTTATCTGCAGAATTTAATTATTTTCCTGTGCTACAAAATTATTCTTTAAACTGTAAGATAAATTAATTCATACTTAGTTTCAGTGAAGTTATATGATGGCTTATTATTTTAATAAGTAGTTAACACTAAAGCCTCTAGATTTCTTTTTTTTTTTTTTTTTTTTTTTTTTTTGCGGTACACGGGCCTCTCACTGTTGTGGCCTCTCCCGTTGCGGAGCACAGGCCCCGGACGCGCAGGCTCAGCGGCCATGGCTCACGGGCCCAGCCGCTCCGCGGCATGTGGGATCTTCCCGGACCGGGGCACGAACCCGTGTCCCCTGCATCGGCAGGCGGACGCTCAACCACTGCGCCACCAGGGAAGCCCTAGATTTCTTTTTCAGTGAGTAAATGATACACAATTCAATAGACAACATTTGGACAACTACATAACAATAAGGATGGGAAAATTAAGTCATAAGTATCATCAGCCCAAATAAATTTCTAGTTGACTGAAGATTTACAAATAAAGAGCAAAACTATAAAAACACTAGAAGGATGCTATACTACATTAGAAAAATAGTCTAGTGATAGGGAATTTATTTGTAGGCAAGATACAAAATGAAGAAGCTATGAAAGAAAAATAAATACATTTATTATGTAATATTTGAAAATTATATATGTCTAAAGATGCCATAAACAAAATTGTATATTTCAAGTACATACTACCAAAAACTAAGTAGAAATTATTTGTAATTCTCTCTAGCAAGAAGACATGATATTTTAAAATAAGCCCAGAAAGAGGAAGATGGATAGAGACTATAGGCCAAACTATTTAAAAGATAATCCAGAAAATATACAAAATTCAAAGGAAATCAAGATGAACAGTTAAAATGCAATGACAGAATTGAGACACATAGGAGACAATAAAGAATATAAGTGATAAAGTATGAATTTACATAATGATATGAAAAATTCTCCTAGGATGAAAATGAAGAGAAAAAGGAATGAAAAATATAAGAGAATGAAACATGGAAAACAACTAACCTGTCTAAAAATTATGTGTTCCAAAAGATAAAAGAACTATCTGAAAGGAGGCACTGGCCAGACTAAACTGAAAACAGCTTAACCAAAAAAGGAGAAAAAAGCCTCAGTGTTCAGATAAAAGGGTTTCACCATGTTTAGCACAGGGATTCCAGGGAAAAGTGTATGACTGATGTCCACAGATTGGGTCATCTCACCCCCCCAGTGATTAAGGTCCTCCTCTGCTGTGGTTGCTTTTTGATGAGCATTCAGGTGAGATACAAATATCTTCACACACTGTGTTCATTCAGAAGTCTATCAATATACCTCTTCCCCCAATCTCTTTGTCATCAGTTTGTGAATTGTGGAAATAAAAAAGACCAACCAAGTGAGAGGAGCAAAAGCTATTTTTTTCTGAGCTTGCTATAACAAGGGAGTCAGCCATGATAACTTGCATTTTAGCAAAGACTAAAAGGCAGGCAAAAGCATGGAAAAGGTTGACAGTGAGGAAAGAAGGCTTCAGGTATGCACTGATTGGAGGTGGTTGGTATAGGGAAGCTGTAGGTAGGCTAAATAGAAGGGGGGCATCTTACGTGATTGGTTAGGGGTGCATATTTGGTTTTATATGGTTGGTAGTAAGTTGGATGCAGGGACAAAAATTAGGGAAGCTGTCAATTATTAATCAAGTCCTGGGCATGTTGGGTCAATTGCTATTAAAAAAAATAACTTGCTGAATGGTTACCAAGGATAAGAATCTGGCTTCCTATAAGTCTGAATTATAGCAGACTGGTTTCCCAGGCTATTTATTGTAGACAATGGGGCTGGTTTCTTGGGCAGTTTACTTCAGATTGTGGATCTGAGTTCTACTTTTATAGTCTGGCCATTGTCCATTTGTATATTTAGTCTCTTGGTATTGGGTTTGTCCCAAGTACTGGATCATTATGCCAAACCACTGACTACTATGACTGAATCAGTGCAGATCATATCTCTGGCTACAACTACTCTCAAGCAAAATCTATACCAGGTGCACTACTCAAAGTTCTCTCCAGTGAGGAGAGACCCAATTTACTTCTGTCCTTCAGAACCACCCTGGAATACAACTACAGTAGTACTGAATTCATCCAGTTGTGGGTATTGCCTGCATATTTTGTAGAACTATCTGTAAAAACACACCGATCTTTTTTGTTCCTCAGTCATTTGGTCATTAAGAACTTGCCATGAGGCCCTAAGTATGGTTATGAGAGAAAAAGCAATTTGTCAGGAATAGGCATTTAGGCCACTTGCTCATCCAACTAACTTGTGCTATCAAAGCTTCTTTGAGCCCAATCTTGAATGCACCACTCCCACTTGACATTAGAGTGCTGCTGTGTACACACAAATGTATGGCTTGGTGTGTCAGAAAATACCCAGCTCATTATCATCAAGTTTCCATTGCTATTAGGCCCAGTAGGAAGCTAGAAGCTGTCTATCTCAAAAAACAGTAGTTGTCTGCAGAGTATGACGTGGGCTTGCCTCGAAAACTCAAAGTACTGTGGTATGATTCACCTATAAGTGCTTGTCAAAAGTTCCACTTAGCATTCCTAACTGCTACAGACTCTCCAAGCACCAGCAGAGATGCTGATCATTTGACCCAGTGACAGAATTGTTTGTATGGGATCCTGTATCTGTTGCAGTCTTTTCTTACTCTGGATCTCACTCAAAATAGGCAACCTTTTATATTACTTGGTAAGTGGTTTGGAGTGTTATACTCAAATGAGGAAATACGTTGCTTCCAAAATTCAAAAAGATACATTAAGCACTGTGACCTCTTTCTTAGTGGTAGGAAAGCAGATGCAACAAATTGTGCTTTCCCTGACATGGATAATTCAACCTTCCCAAGATAGCTGGGCACCTAGAAACTTCACTGAGGTATCAGACCCCTAGATTTTTGTGGGATTTGTTTCCTACTCTCTGACATGTTTGTTTCTTACCAATGTATCTGAAGTAGTCCCAGCTTTCTACTCTCCAGATCCAAATAATACATTATCATCGATGTGATTGACTAGAATGATGTCTGGAAAAGATTCCTAAATACTACATTATGACTTAGAGCTGGTGCATTGGTACTGTCCTAAGGTGATACAGTGAATGTGTGTTTCTGGCCCTGCTGAAAGAAAACTGGTTTTCACTGTCTTTTTTAACAGGTATAAAGAAACTGTTCATGAAATTGATAACTGCATAACTCATACTAGGTATTAGGGGATGTATTGATTTGCTCCAGTGACAAAGCCATATCTGGAGCAGCAGCTGCAACTGGAGTCAACAGCTGGATAAATTTATGATAATTTACTGTCATTCTCCACATTTCTTCACCAAAGGTCAAATATGTGAGGTAAAGGGGAATATGGTGGGGGCCATATTCTTTCATCGTTTTTGTCCTTGATGGAAATATTAATTTCCATAGTGCCTCCTAGAATGCAATATTCAGTTTATTTTATTATTTTGATAGGTAGAGGCAGTGCTGATAGTTTCCACTTGGTTTTTTTTTGTTATTATAACCCACACTCCATGGGTCAGGGAACCAATGTAAGGATTTTACCTACATTGTGTCTGAATGTGTTTATTTAAACTATATATTCTGGAATTGAGGAAATAACCAAAGGTTATGTGAAATAGACTTGAGCCAAATCTGTATTCATTTCCTATGCTTCATATTTATCATCTGAAAAATGAGGTATGACAATAACATGTACTTTATACTGTTGAGACACATAAATAACCCTAAATGACATGCTTATAAAGGTTCTGGCATCTAATAAGCCTCAAAAATATTAGTTTTTTTTAAAATTAAGGTTCATGTAAAGTATTTTTACTCTGTTGACAATTCTATATCACAGTACAAACTTGATTAAATAGAAAAAAAATAAAGAAGTCAAACTAAAGCAACTAAAGACATTGTAGCTAGATAGCTGCTGAGAATAACTGGTGGTCTGAATTCTCTCTACCACTGAGGCAGAAATAGCACCATCCTTTGCAGATGGGAAGTCAAGAGAATAGAAAGATTTCATCCATGAACATGAAAGAGATATAATGAACTTCACAACTGGCATTCTACCAACCCACAGGACAGAGTTTTTGTTCCTCCCATGCTTCATAAGACTGTCACCTGTTAAGGATCTCCAGGACTGGACCAAAATTCTAAGAGTAGTATCTAAGTAGGCAAAGAAACATAATCTAAGAGGTGTCAGCAAACAAAAGGAAGGGGGGTTGGAAAAGAAAGCACTCACAGTATAGTGAGCTGGAACTGCTGTAAGAGAGAATAACTTAAAATAAATATGAGCACTTAGTATGATTTAATTATAGCACAAAATATTTTGTAGGATATGTAGGTAGGTAGATAGTAAGATAGTTATTTAAGTATCTGTGCAATATTTTAATTGGATTTTTTAAATATCAGAAATATGGTTACTGAATTATGTTACTGAATAAGACCCAGCTTAGGAATTCATTAAAATTAAAGAAAATTTTCAAAGCACACAGCAAATAAAATTACAGAAGGAGCAAAAACTAGCAGGAAGAAAAGGCAAGAGTTAAATAAATAGGAAAAAATATCCTTGAGCTGAAACAAGATCAGATTCTGTAGATTAAAAGGCTTCACTGAATTCCAAGAGGATCAACGAACAAAGGAAAACCCTTAGGTATATTCTGATATAATTCTTTAACTCTAGGAGTAAAGAAAAAAACCCTATATGCTTCTAGAATAAATAACTACTTAGTTACAAAGTAAAAAGAATCAAGAATAAATGGGATCTATTAATCCTGACACTACAAGTTAGAAAACAAAAGAATATAAACAGTCAACAAGTCACACACACTCAACACACACAGTATAAAAACATATTTGCAAATATGGGAGAATTTGAGGAATAGAAACCTTAGCATAAAGCAACATGAAAAGAGAAAGAAAATCACTTCAGCTATCTTCTACTAAGTAGAAAGCCAGTATTTCTTTCAATAAAATACCTAAAAAAATTTTTTTTTCTTTCTGGGGTTCTAATAGTATTCTTGCCCATCTCTGAGTTCCACATGAAGATATGTAATATTATTAAGATTTGCTTACCCAATAAAGACATGTTTCTCACTCTCAAATTTTTAATGCTTACCCAAAATACATAGAGCAAATTGGGAGGGTGTGCTTTCCCCACAGCAATTTTTACTGTTCGAAAGGTGAAATAAAAATTAGGTCTATTTATGTTCGTGGATAGGAAGACTCAATATTGTCAAGGTATCAGTTCATCCCAACTTAATATATATAAATATTTAATGCAATCCCAAAGAAAATCTTTTTTGTAAGATTGAACATATTTTTTAAATTATTTTTTTAGTTTGTGGGCTTAGTTTATTTTTTAGTCTTTAAAAAATTTCTATTTCATACTGGAGCATAGTTGATTAACAATGTCGTGTTAGTTTCAGGTGTATGGCAAAGTGATTCAGTTATACATATACACGTATCTATTCTTTTTCAAGTTCTTTTCCCATTTAGGTTATTACAGAATATTGAGCAGTAAATCTTAGCAAGTTATTTTGTGTATATTGACATACCAATTCCAAACTTTATACTGAGGAACAAAATATGCAGAATAGTCATCATGATATGGAAGGAGAAGAAGAAAGTTGGAGGACTGACACTATCAAACTTTAAGACTTACTGTAAAGCTACAGTAACAATGACAGTTTAGAACTGGTGAAAGAATAGACAAATAGATCAATGGATCAGAATACAGAGTCAATAAATAGACCACATAGACATACGCAACTGATCTTTGACAAAGGAGAAAAGGCAATGTAAGTAGTGTTTGAACAACGGATCATCCACTTGCAAAAAAATGAATTGAGACACAGACCTTAACACCCTTCAAAAAATTAACTCAGGTGGATCACATACCTAAATGTAAATTGTAAAACTATAAGTTTCTAGAAGATAACATAGGAGAAAACCTAGGTAGCCTTGGGTATGACACTGATTTCTTAGATAAAATACCAAAATCACAAACCATGAAAGAAATAATGAGCTGTACTTCATTAAAATAAAAACTGCTCTGTGCAAAACAATGCCAAGAGAATGAGAAGACAAGACAAAGATTGGAGAAAATATTTGCAAAAACACTGCTGATAAAGAACTGTTATCCAAAATATACAAAGAACTCTTAAAACTCAATATGAAAACAAACAACTTGGTTAAAGGTAAGCCAAGACCTTAGCAGACACCTCATCAAAGATATACAGATGGCAAATATGCCTATAAAAAATGTTCCACAAGCTATATCATCAGGGAAATGCAAATTAATAGGAGGAGAAGTTCTGGTTCAAGACAGTGACACAGGAGCTTTCTGAACTCACCACTTCCCAAAGACACATCAAATCTACAGCTACATACAGAACAGTTCCCTTTGAAAGAAATCCAGAAACTAGCTGAACTCTTATATATCAGGCAAATTAAAAAAAAAAAAAATTCGACATTGGAGTGGATAGGAGGCTGAGACACAAGATCACCACAAACCCCCACCCCTAGCACAGTCTACACAACCAGGATGGAACTCCCAACTCCCAACTGCTTCTGAGGAGTCAGATATTTGGACCCTTCATCTAACACCCCACCTTGTAAGACTTCTACCTGAGTGTTGGGACTCCAAAATATCTAGCTTTAAAGCCAACTGGGATTGCATCCATGAGACTCACAAGGTTTTTGGGAACTTGGAGACAGTTCTTAAAGGGTTTACGATGGCTATCCCTCCAAGGCCCAGCATAGAGGCAGCAGACAGAAATATGTGCACTCTTTCTGTGAAAGAGGACAGACAATTTGCTTATTTTAGAAGCTTTGACTTGAGGCTTCTAATTTAACACACATCTAGGGACTAACTGCGATAATCTCCAGAGGCTGGGGAGGCTGGCAGGCACTATCCATGTAGTCTCCCTCTGCCTTACTCCAGGTCACTGGTATCCTAGAAAGGAACTTGTACACACATCTAGTGACCCAGTTTTTGCAACTGTGACCCAGAGAATATCCCTGATCATCAGGCTCCGGTGGCCAGTGGGACTTACATTCATACACACAGGACTATAATAAAAAGAGAAATAGTTCCTAGCCAGCTGTCCCCTCAGGACACAGTGCAGAGGCAGCAGACAGAAACCACAGTTTTTCCAGGAAAGCAAATTAATAAAATGGCAATAAGTCCATACCTAGCAATAATTACTTTAAATATAAATGGACTAAATTCTGCAACCAAAAGACATAGGAAAGTTGAATGGATAAAAAAATAGCACCTAATATTATTCTGCCTATAAGAGATTCACTTCAGCTTTGAGACACACAGCCTGAAAGTGAAGGGACTGAAAAAGATATTCCATGCAAATGGAAACCAAAGAAAGCTGAAATATCTGTACTTATATTAGATAAAATAGACTGTAAGATAGTAAAATAAGAGACAGAGAAGGTCATTATATAATGATAAAGTTACAAATCCAACAAAAGGATATTTATTCACCTAACATAGGATTACCTAAATATATAAAGTGAACATTAATAGACCTAAAGGGAGAAATACACAGCAATACAGTAATAGTAGGGGATATTAACACCCCACTTTTATCAATGGAGAGATCATACAGAAAGAAAATCCATAAGGAAACACTGAACTTAACACATTAGATCAGATGAAATTAATAGACATTTACAGACATTGCATCTAAAAGCAGAGGAATACACAATCTTCTCAAACACACATAGAACATTCTCTGGTATGGGTTATGTTAGGCCATACAACAAGTCAATAAATTTAAGAAGATTGACATCATATTGAGTGTCTTTTCTGACCATTATGGTATGAAACAATCAATCAATTATAGGAAGAACACAGGAAAATTCACAAAATGTAAAGATTAAACAAGTTGCAACTGAACAACCAATGAGTCAAAGAAGAAATCAAAAGAGAAATTTTTAATAAAATACCTGAGACAAATGAAAATGGATATACAACATACTAAAACTTATGGAATATAGCAAAAGCAGTTCTAAGAATGAAGTTTATACTGATAAATGTGTGATTAAGAAAAGAAAGATATCAAATAACCCAACTTTATACCTTAAGGAACTAGATAAAGAAGAACAAATGAAGTCAAATGAATATTAAAGTTAATAGAAGGAAGGAAATAACAAAGATCAGAATGGAAATCAATAAGAGACTTAAAAAAATCAATGAAATAAGAGCTGATTTTTTTAAAACATAAACAAAATAGACATGTTCGAGAATCACAAAGAAAATAAAAAGAGGATTCAAGTAAATAAAACTAGAAATGAAAGAGAAGACATTACAACTGACCCCACAGAAATACAAAGGATCATAAGAGACTACTATTAACAATTATAAACCAAAAAATTGGACAAACTAGAAGAAATGGATAAACTACTAGGAACATACAACCTACCAAGACTGAATCATGCAGAAATGGAAAATCTGAACAGATTGATTACTAGTAAGGAGATGGAATCAATAATCAAAAACCTCCCAACAAACAAAATTCCAGAACCAGATGGCTTCACTGGTGAATAATACTATTTGAAGAATCAATACTGGCCATTCTCAAACTCTTCCAAAAAATAGAAGAGGTGGATATACGTCCTAATTCATTTTACAAGACCAGCAATACCTTGACACCAAAACACAGAAGGACATTAAAGAAAAAGAAAATCACTGGCCAGTATCCCTGATGAACATAGATGCAAAAATTCTCAACAAAACATTAGCAAACAGAATTCAACAATACATTAAAAGGATCACACACCATGACCAAGTGGGATTTATCCAGGTATTCAAGGACAGTTCTGCATCCAAAAAATCAATCACTGAGATAAACAACATTAACAAAATGAAGAATCAAAATCATATGACCCTCTCAATAGAAGCAGAAAAGCATTTGCAATAATTCAACATCCATTTTTGGTAAAAACTCTCAACAAAGCAGGTATAGAGGGAATATACTCCAACAAAATAAAGGGCATAGATGACAAGCCCACAATTAACATTATACTCAATGGTGAAAAGCTAAAAACTTTCCCTCTAAGACCTGGAACAAGACAAGAACGCGTATTCTCATGACTTTTATTCAACATTGTCCTGGAACTTCTCCAGAGTAATTATACAAGAAAAATAAATAAAAGACATCCAAATTGGAAAAGAAGCAAAATTATCTTTATTTGCAGATGGCATGATTTTATACATACAAAATCCTAAAGACTCCACCAAAAAAAACTTAGAATAAACAAATTCAGTAAAACTGCAAGATATAAAATTAGTTGTGCTCCTACATACTAATAAAGATCAGAAAGAGAAATTAAGAAAACAATCCATTTAAAATTGCATCATAAAGAATAAAATACCTAGTAATGAATTTAACCAAGGAGGTGAAAGACTTATCCACTGAAAACTATAAGACGTTGATGAAAGAAATGAAAAAAATGACTCAAATGGAAAGATCTTCCATGTTCATGGATTGAATGAATTAACATTGTTAAAATGTCCATAGTACTCAAGACAATCTACAGATTTAATGCAATCCCTATCAAAATTCCAATGGCATTTTTCACAGAAATAGAACAATTTTAAAATTTGTATGGAAGCACAAAAAATTCCAATTAACCAAAGCAATCTTGAGGAAGACGATCAAAGCTGAAGGCATCGTGTTTCCTGATTTCAATATATATTACAAAGCTACAGCAATCACAACAGTACATAATTAGCATGAAAAAAACCCCACATAAATTAATGGAACAGAATAGAGCCCACACAGAAACCTACACCTATGTGGTCAATTAATTTTTAACAAAGGAGCCAAGAACATACAATGGGGAAAGGACAGTCTCTTCAATAAATGGTGTTGGAAAAACTGGACAGCCACAAGAAAAAGAATGAAACTGGACCATTATATTACAACATACACAAAAATCAATTCAAAGTGAATGAAAGTCTTAAATGTAAGATCTAAATCCATAAAATTCCTAGAAGAAAATATACTGGGTAATCTTCTAGACATTGATCTTGGCAATTATTTTTCCAATTTGACACCAAAAGCAAATATAAAGAGGTGTGACTACGTCAAACTAAAATGTTCTGCAAAGGATACTATCAATAAAATGAAAAGGCAACCTGCAGAATGGAGAAAATATTTTCAAATCATTTACCTGATAAGTGGTTTGTATCTAGAATGTGTAATGAACTCATGCAACTTAATAGAAAAAACAAACAATCCAATTAGAAGATGAGCAGAGAATCTGAATAGACGTTTTTCCAAAGGAGACACACAAAAGGCCAGCAGGCACATGAAAAGGTGCTCAACATCAAAAATCATCAGGGAAATGCAAATCAAAACCACAATGAGATATCAAGTTACAACTGTTAGAATGGCTGTCACTCAAAGACAAGAGATAAGAAGTGTTGGTGAGGATGTGGAGAAAAGAGAACTCTTGTGCACTGTCAGTGGAAATGCAAATTGGTCCAGTCACTAGAAAACAGTATGGAGGTTTCTAAAAAAAAATTGAAAATAGAACTACCATATGATTCAGCATGTCAGCTTATAGGTGTTTATTTGAAGGAAATGGAATCACTATCTTAAAAAGATATTTGCACCCCTGTGTTCTTTGCAGCATCATTTACAAAAACCAAGCCATGGAAACAATCCAAGAGTCCATCAAGAGAAAACTGGGTAAAGAAAATGTCACACACACATGCACACAAACACAATGGAATACTATTCAGTCATAAAAAGAAGGAAAACATGTCATTAGTTGTAACATGGAAGGGCCTTGAGGGCATATGTTAAGTGAAATAAATCATACAGAGAAAAACAAATACTGTCTGATCTTACTTGTATGTTAAATTTAAAAAATCTAAAAAGCAAATTCATAGGTACAGAGAACAGATTGGTGATTTCCAGAGGCGGGGGCTAGGGGCTGGGCAAAATAGGTGAAGATGGTCAAAAGGTACAAACTCCAGTTATAAATAGTTCCTGAAGATGTAATTTACAGCATGGTGAGCACTGTTAGCAATATTGAATTGTATATTTTAAAGGTGCTAAGAGTAGTCCTTACAAGTTCTCATCACAGGAAAAAAATCTGTAACTTTGTGTAGTGATGGATTTTAATGATTCTTTTTGTATATACACATCAGATCAGTGTGTTGTATACCTAAAACAAATGCAATTTTATGTCAATTATATCTTAATAAAAATATTTTATATACATACACATATACATACTCATACGTGTGTCTCATATATTTTATTATATATGAGTTTATATATGATACACACACACATACACATATGTATGCCAACAACAACAACGAGAAACCACTCTACACCTATTAGAATGGCCAGAATGTGGAGAACACTGGCACCAAATGCTGGCAAGAATGTGGGCGTGATAGTCTCATTCATTGCTCTTGGGGATGCAAAATGTTACAGCCATTTTGGAAGACAGTTTAGCAGCCTCTTATAAAACTAAATGTCCTCTTACCATACAACCCAGAAGTCTTGCTCTTTGGTATTTACCCAAAGGAGTTTAAAGCATGCCCCCACATAAACTCTTACAGGGATGTTTACAGCAGCTTTATTTATAATTGTCAAAACTTAGAATCAACCAGGATGTCCTTTTTAAGTAAATGGATAAACAAACTGTGATACATCCAGGCAATGGAATATTATTCAGAACTAAAAAGACATGAGGTATCAAGCAATGGAAAACCACAGAGGAAACAAATGAATATTACTAAGTGAAAGAAGCCAATCTGAAAAGGCTATACACCATTGTACCATTCCAACTATATGACAGTTTTGCAAAGGCAAAACTACAGAGACAGAAAAACAATCAGTTATTGGGTAGGCAGGGATGGGGAGATAAAAAGAGCATAGAAGATTTTGTAGGGAAGTGAAAATACTCTGTATGATACCATAATAATAGATGCACATAGTTATGTATTGAATATTTGTCCAAACCCAAAGAATGTATAATACCAAGAGTGAACCATAATGTAAAGTATCAATATGTACTTTGGGTAATTATGATGTGTCAATGTAGGTTCATCAGTTGTAACAAATGTATCACTCTGGAGGATGATGTTGACAATGGGAGAGGCTATACGTGTGTAGAGGCAGGAGATGTATGAGAAATATGTTCCTTTGCTTCAAAATTTCTTTGAACTCAAAACTTCTCTAGAAAACAAATCTTACATAAAATTTTATTAAATAATTAAAAATTAGGTCTATTGCTTGTCAAGGCACTGTTAACAGAATAAAAGATGATTCCTAAGATTTAAAGATTCTTTTAATGGTGGGACATGACACACTAACAACTGGATATCTAGAAAGCAGAACTCTTTGTTACAGCTTCAAAAGGAAGTATGCTGCCACACAGGGCCGTACAGAGGTTTGCACCCTAGGAGAGGGTAACAGCAACTGGAGCTGCAGGGAACAATTTATGTATGCCAAGCAGGGTGAGATTAGCTGGGTTTTGCAGGGTTCCAATGGATTGTTCACTTTGAATAACTTCACAGATTCAGGGCTTAGGGGCTGTCTCTAGTTGCACGGTATCTTGTATTGGAGTGATTAGAGAAGGTTCATGGTGTGTCTAACAACAGACTGTGAGAGCCCCATAAGGAAAGTATTTGCCACGTGTACCTACTTAGCCGCTCAAGTAGGAGAACTGACCTCTCTCTAGTAAGGGCCTTGAAAATGGATCAAGAGAGCATTTTTAAAAATATTAAACTAGGGCTTCCCTGGTGGCGCAGTGGTTGAGAGTCCGCCTGCTGATGCAGGGGACGCAGGTTCGTGCCGTGGTCCAGGAAGATCCCACATGCCACGTAGCGGCTGGGCCCATGAGCCATGGCCGCTGAGCCTGCGCATCCAGAGCCTGTGCTCCGTGACGGGAGAGGCCACAACAGTGAGAGGCCCGCGTACCGCAAAAAAAAAAAAAAAAAAAAAAAATATATATATATATATATAGAACTATCAAAAATCCTTAAATAAATAGTTCAAATCCATCCTCAAAATAAAAAAATAAATAAAATATTAAACTACCTTAAAAAAATGCAAGCCAGACTTGCAGAATATGTTCACAAACATATCTGATAGAGGACTCCCATCCAGAATATAAAATGCTTTAAAACTCAACAAGGAGAAGACTGAAACCTCAATTAAAAAGAAAAATCTGGAAAAATTTGAACAGACACTCCACAAAGATGTAAGATTGAGAAATAATCATATTAAAGGATGATCATTAGTCATTAAGGAAATAATTCAAAGTAAAGCCACAATGACATACCACTAAACATCCAGTTGCTGGAAACAAACAACTTGTGAACTGATGAAGAAAATATGGTATAACCTTAGAGTAGAAATCTGCACAGCAGTAAAAGCAATAAACTCCTGTTAAAACCAACAACACGAATGAAACTCAAAAGGAACATGCAAAGTGAAAGCAGCCCAACACAAGACTATAAACTCTATGATTAATTTATGTAATATCCTGGAAAAGGTAAACTTACAGTGTCAGAAAGCAGAGTATTGACTCCAGAAGCCAGTAGTGGACCACAGAATGGGTTGACTGCAAACGGGCATGAGGGAACAGTGTACAGCGGTGGAAATATTTTATATCATGCTTTTCGAACTCATAGAATGGTATACTTCAAAACAGAACTTTTCATATGCAAGTTATACATTGAAAAATGCTGATTAAAAATAAAGGCTACTATGACTCGGTTATTTGAAATGACAGCACCCAATTCCTTTACAGAATAACAGAATTTACTATTTAATTTCTAGTCACAATTCACAGCTTTACTCAATTTTTCATCTTTAAACCATTTAATAATTGTCAAGCCAAAATCACTGATCCTTCTCTTGTAAACCTTACAGTTGCCTTACACTTTTAAGAAAGTCAGTTTTACACATATATTCCTATACCTCTCACTAGATTTTAGTTTTTTTAAATAAAATAATAAATGTTTTATAGTTTATAAAACATTGTAGAAATAACAGTTACTATTATTCATTATCTTTCATGTAGGAATTGTTCTTAACTCATCTTTGAAGGGAAATTAGCAGTGCATACAATATGATTTTTGCTCAATAAATATGTGTTGAATGTAGTTCAACAGATGATTAAGTTCCTTATTTTCTTATTTGTGTGCTTCCAAGTTGCAACATTTAATTTAGGCACATGATAGCATTATCTTTGCTTATCAAAGCTGAATAGTGACTAACAGTGACTATCTTGTTTTTCTATCGGTTTTGCTCATCATCACATTTCTTCCAAGTGAACTATTGAGTTTCAGTAGCACTGAGTGCCAAAGGACAATTAAATTGATCTTCAACAAATTACTAAGAAACACTTCCTGGATTTTAATGTTTCCCCTTAACTGTGAAGCCATGGCAGCTCCACAAACAAATGGGTTGCTTAACAGATGCCACTTGTTAATAATGTGAAAAGCTCACATTACCCAATACTGCTTACATCTCTATAACCACTCTGATGTAACCAAAAATTGATTGATAAAGACACAAATAGTTGCTATATTTTTCACCACAAGCTACACTCAACCCTTTACAAACACACACACTAAAATATTAAATCCATGCTTTAAAAATGCTTTTCCCTTGTTCAATTGCTTTGACATGAACGATTTGGTCCTCATAAGCAGTTTATAAAGTTGACGAGACAGTTTCATTTTATAGATAAGAAAACAAAGTCTCAAAGAGTAAAAACTATATCTATCTATCTATCTATCTATGTTTATTTGGGGGGAGGGGTTCCACAATTCCACTTTAATTTCAACACAAAATTGTTTAGTTACCTAGATGTAATTTACTCTGTTTTCAGAATTCTAAGTATGAGCTACATGGGAGAAGCTCCACGTATAAATTTTAACAGGATTTCATCAACAGTGCTTACCACATTGCTTAATTCATAACACCTGAAATAGAAAATAAACAATAACTACCACTTCTGAAAGTTCCAGAAACTGTAAGTGGTTTATATATTCAATTTCATTAATCCACACAGCAGCTTTGTGAAATGGGTACCACTGTTCCCATGTTACTTTCTGCTACTCATGCCCCTCTGTTCCCCTATGTATAAGTTTTCTGCCGCTGCCATGACCAAGTACCTCAAACTTAGCAGCTTAAAACAACACAAATTTATTATCTTACAGTTCTGAAGGTCAGAAGTCATAAAATCAAGGTGCTGGCAGGCGTCACTCCTTCCTAGAAACTCTAGGGGTGAGTCCGTTTCTTCACGTTTTCTAACTTTTAGAGGCCACCCCCGGCTCACAGCTCCCTTCCTCCATTTTAAAAACCAGCAGAGTTGAATTTCTCTCTGACCCTTCTGTAGTCACATCTCCCTCTGACCACAACTGTGAAAAGTTTTCTGCTTTTAAGGACTCATATAATTAGATGGGGCCCACCTGGATAACCCAGGATACTCTCCCCATCTCCAGGTCTTTAATCTTAATCATGTCTTCAAAGTCCCTTTTGCTATGTAAGGAAACATAATTACAGGTGCCGAGGATTAAGTTGATTAAGTCGTGGACATCCTTCCAGGGCCATTATTCTGCCTGCCACACCTACATCATCAGTTTTTCAATGACCATTCCCTTATGCTTCTGACTAAACTGAAACCTAGCTTCTTTCTGAAGGTATTACTTTTCTCACTACCTTCACAAATAAAAGTTACCCTTCCACTTCCCATGCTCCAAAAGCACCAGAAGTGGGACCTTAGTTCCATACTGCTAATTCCCAATCATTATTTCAAAATAACTATTCTTATGAGTTTCTTACCATACAGACAAAAAATTTCCACCCCACTTTGTAATTTTCTCCCTATTAGGCTTAGTGGTCCACAATAAATTTCTCCCTGTGTGCCACTTATTCCCATGGTCTTATCCTGAACTTTGCATGTCAATCTAAGTTGGACTACCAACATACTGACCACTTATTTTTCTTTCTTCCTTGTTTGTTTTTGCCTTTTTACCTGAATTAAAGAGAGAGGAATGAGTTTCATCTTTATGTGCATCAGTGAGCAGAAAGAATTTGAACATTTTCCCCAATTATTATTCTGTCTCTTCAGATTCACCAAGACTACAGCCAGGAAAAAATTTATTCAATTACCAACTGGCACATTTTAAAAGGCAAGTATGACAAAAGAGAAAAAAGGATAAACTTTGACAAAAAATTTCTGCCAGAGGTCAAGGAAAACATCTTTGAAGTTAATCTCCTCTAGGTGTTCCCATGGTCAGTGCCACCACTATTCCATCCAGGATCTAACTTGGTTCTTTGTTCTGAGGCTGTGTTCCTATTTCCTGAATGAAACTTTTATTATTCAATAAATCTTGCCATAGAGATATCCAGCCACCTTACAGGTAAAGAAAAACCTACTCACATATGTAGGAGTGGACCTTATTTCCTGAATCCATTTTTTCCTCTCCCATTTATTTACCACAATTTGAGTGTGAATATCTTGGCCTTACCTTCCCAATTAGTTACTAAATTTGTTACTAAAGTCATTTCAGTTAGTGTCAGGTGGAGTGAGGGGCTTGAAGTGTTAGTGGAGGAGAAGATCATAGTGGTGGTGAAATGAATTCTGGGACTTTACCATTGAAAATAGCCATGAATCCATCTGTATTGTTATCCTCACCTGTAAGAGCTTAACACATGATAATTTCTCTAATTAGTGAACCTATTAGCTCAAGCACACATATATAAGCCAAGGACAGAAACTCAGGTGAAACTATGGTCCAGTGAAAATCCATGTGGAAAAAGGAAAAATTTCCTAGTTCAGCAAGTTGCCTACCACTTCTTACAAAGAGAGTAATTCTCATTTCTATGCAAGATATTGTTTGGTTTGTTTTCATGCTTTATCAGAATACAAATGTAATAAATTACCTTCTGTTAGGTTTCTCCTTGGTTATCACAGGAAAGGGCCCTTGCTTGTTCATTCTACAAGGAAAAGAAGAAATTATGTTATTACACTCAGTTTTCTTTTGGATGTGGAGGAAAGGAAGAAGAAAGGATAGTCACATTTTGCATGTATACTTTAGAATCTAATTTTTCTACCTAATATTTGCATCCCATAACATTGTAAATTCTTAGGGTTCTTCAATTCTTTAGTGCTTCTTTCACCTGTAACTTTAACATCTTCACTAATGTTTTCTACTGGCATGTAAGCAGTATTTGTTTATATAAAAATAATTATAAGAAAATGAGTAAGAATCATGGATAATCTTCCCTTACTTCACTTCCCCCACCAGCAACTTTTTTCAGCTTCTTACCTACATTTAGAGCCAAAATCATCGATAAACTTGCCTAAACTTTTGAGTCTGATTTACTCATTGATCATTTACTTCTTATCACACTGAAATTGGGCTTCAGTCCCCATTATGCACCAAAATATTCTTCCCCAGGTCACCATTCTTCTCCATGTTATAAAAACAGTAGACATCTCAGCAGCTTTTAACCTCCTTTAAAAAATATTCTTTTCTTAGCATCTCTCATCCTTTTCCTTCCTGACTTTTCCCCTAGTGATTCCTGTTCAGTATCTTATTAAGATTTAAGTAAGATTTAAGATTTACTCTTCCTCCAACAGTCCTTTAAATGTCAGTGTTCTTCAACTTCAGGCAATTTCTCTTCTCAGTCTACCACTCTTGCAGTATGACACTATCATGAAGGTGGCTTCAGTTGGCACCACCATTCTGTTGAATTCTAATTCAATATCTTCTATTCAGTCTTTTCTGAACTTCAGATTCATATAGCTAACTCCCTCTGGCTAACATTTACATCAGACTCTCTTAAGAATCTCACTCATAGCAAGTCAAACACAGAAATTTTTATTCCTGCTTCACACTTAAAGTCTACTTAAAAAAAAAAACAAAACAAAAAACAGTGTATCCTAGGTAAAAAGTGACCCAAAGTAACAGTAGGCTTTAAGATATTTTTGGACATATTTAAAATTTTTAAAGTTGCTGATTGTTTTGTTCTTCCTACAAAGGTATCCTTGAAATTATTCTGTTTGTTGGGGACAATTACAACAATATGTATATTTGTAATGCAAATATAATTCAAGAAAACAAATTTCTGGGAGAAAACTGAACAAAATGAAAAATCCCAAATGCAAATATTTCCATGAAGACACTGAGTGTAACCTAGTTGTGTAAATTAGGTGTATTATCAAAACAATTACTCTGTAGGGTTTGTGGCTTCCTTGGGAAAATGTTTATTTTTCTGTACATGAATCTATTCCACTTTATGCATTTTATTTTACTCCATCTGAAATTGCTGAGGTGTTTGGTGAAAATGTCCTCATTTTTGGAAATACATAGCCATAAGTTCAATTTTTTTTTTTTTTTTTTTGCGGTACACGGGCCTCTCACTGTTGTGGCCTCTCCCTTTGCGGAGCACAGGCTCCGGACGCACAGGCTCAGCGGCCATGGCTCACAGGCCCAGCCGCTCTGCGGCATGTGGGATCTTCCCAGACCGGGGCACGAACCTGTGTCCCCTGCATCGGCAGGCGGACTCTCAACCACTGCGCCACCAGGGAAGCCCCTAAGTTCAAATTTTATCTCTATTACCTGCTAGACTATAATAATAATTTACTTAATCCCTCTTAGCCAGTTTCCTCATCCATAAAATGAGGGCACAGATATTTGACCTACAGCCTTGATGTAAAGATCATGTCACCTTACTAATCCTGCATGTATACATGTTAGTGCATATAACTGGGACTCAAAAAGAGGGAAACTGTTAATAATAATATTATTAACAACTTTGTTTTCTTTGGTTTCTTATGTACATATTGCTATAAGGAAAGAATGAATAAGCAGTAAATATAAATACCTGATTCCTAAGTTTTGTTTTTTATAGTTTTAATTCTATGCAAATTATTTGCAATTATTTGTTTTACTTAATATCTTTTGAGTTTCTGTAGTGTCTGTAAATGAGCTCGGACTACTCAACACAGGTTATACTGAACAAATCAAGTACATATAGGAACTTACAGAAATGAACCCCAGACCAAAGCAGTATATTATCCTTGAGGAACTAGAGTGACCATATCAAATTATTATTACTAAATACCATGAACTTTTCCTATGATGGTACTTCCTCCTCTTCCTTAAGTTATAACTACCCTTTGTGAGAGTTATACTGAGCATGGTATGACCTTCACACAATGATTTCCTAGAACAAATTGTCACAAACATTTTAAGTCAATTTTATTCCTTTTATTTTTGAATATTTCTTTTGTTTTTATTTTCTTAATTAAGAACTAGTAAAAAAATTTGATATTTATCTAAAATAAAATGGAGCAAGCTGTATAAACAATAAGAATTAGACTTTTAAAATAGCATTTTAAAGCTTATTATAATGTTTAATCTTCAATTAATTACTATCAAAATATTATTTTAGAGATCTATCTTTGAATATATTTATCAATGTAACACTATGCCATAGAGGTGATTTCTCAGAGGGATTTTTATATAACTAAATTATACCAAATAGAGTATGTATTAAACATTTAGAATCATCTAAAAAATAACTCTTAATGATTATTAATTTCAAAACCCTTACCAGACAAATAATTTGGAGTCTTTCATGCTTACAAAATACAATTTTCAGGCATCAATTCATTTTAAGTAATAATTAAGCTAATTATTTTAAGAAGATATGTTGACCATATTTTCAGTTTTATTGGAATTCATTTATAGATTATTTTAATTTCACATTATTCTTCCTGGAGATAACTTTCTATAGTTGTTAGTAATCAACTATGTTAAAATATCATATGCCATTCATTTTATGCAACTTAAAAATTGTGAGAACATATCCAATTCTCTGGATGGTATCATTATAACAGTTACATTAATTCACATTTTATATTCAGCTTTTCTATACTGAAAGCTAATTTAAATCATTCTCATTTGTCTCAGTTTCTTTGCTTATCTAAAATGAAGCTGATTAAGTCATGTTAGCATTTATAGGATTAGAAATTGTTTAACAGAGTAATTTATCATTTTGCTCTCCTCTATTTTTTTAAAACTGGTTATCAGGATAATTTTATTAGTACTGACAACTATAACATAGCAGAATTTTTCCATTAAATGTGAGAAGTTACACTAAAAGAATAAAATCAACATAATTTTTTATTTAGTACAGTGGTGTAGAAATTGTATTCAAAGCATTTTCAATAATAAAAATAATTGAACTAAATGTTTTAAAATATAAAATTCTAATGAAAGGCAACTATTTTGAATAGTTTAATTACAAAACATCATTTTATGCTTTCACCAATGTATTCAACAAATACTTTAAATTCTATTTCTCAGGCATTTTGCTAGACTGCGATACCCTGAGTGACTGTGAAAGTCAAGTTACCTCCGTCAAGGAGCTAACAACTTCTTTTATTACCAAAGATACACTTCTCATCAGAGAGATTACTGATTAAATTTTATATAAGTCAATTTTATTTTCTATTTTGATATTCATGGTATCTTTTATAAATATTTACATAATTATTATCCCAAATTTTAATGTGAACTATCCATGATAAAATACAAATAGTCAAAAAGTGTTTAGTTTATCAATATTGTCTACTAGCTCAACCAAACATTCAGAACAAATCCAAAATAAGATTGTTAAATAATAAGTGATAACTGACTTTGATCATACATTGTAGTCAAACAAATCATTTTGACTTAGCTGAATTTTTTAATACCTACATACAACAAAGTACTCTGGAGATTAAGCCAAAAATAAAACTGTCAGAGTTTCAGCCTCAAAGACTGACCCACTATTGCTTATGGTTGCAGGACTTGTGCCTAAACTTTCCACTTCCAGTCTGAGATTCAAGTTTGTACAGAGAGAAGGGGCACATCTTCAAACTGAGACTGAATGTTCTTTGAATTCTGAAGACTATTCCATCACCTTAAATGGGTGTGTACATATACGCTTGTTTATAAATCTTGAATGCCCTTTCTCTTATATATTTCCCAGCTGAGAAAGAAGCTTGGAAAGGCTGATAATCCTTTGAAACAGCATTCCCTATATGATTCCTCATTTATTAATATGCATTAATTTATTTGAGCTCTAGGTCAAATATCTGGATTATTTTGTTTCTCTATGTCAAAAGTGCTCTTTTAAAACTTTATACTATCCCTACATGGTAATGCATCTTATTCAGGCCCACATCTCTCATTTTCTGATTATTCTTTTCTCTAGTTTCTGACTGCATAGATATTCCACCCTGTCTGTCATGATCTAACTTTATCACTCTGAGGACTGAGCAGAAACTGAAAACTAGAATTGCTTCAACTGACTTCGCACCACACGTGCAATGCTCTTGAGTCATGA
Source organism: Phocoena phocoena (assembly GCF_963924675.1). Taxonomy (NCBI): domain Eukaryota; kingdom Metazoa; phylum Chordata; class Mammalia; order Artiodactyla; family Phocoenidae; genus Phocoena; species Phocoena phocoena. Next base: position 55,436,896 of record NC_089235.1, read on the forward strand.
TCATGCTGTGTCTGCTTAGATGTCAACTAATGGGGATACAACTACTCCATGAGGGGCAGTTTTAAGATGAGGAACATCTTTCTTATGCACAAAGCCTGCTTCCTTATGATGCCAATGATTCATTCATTCATCCAGTGCATAGTGAGCACCTTGTTATGTGCTAGACTCTGAATAAAACAAAACAAGATACAATATCTGCCTTGAAGGCAACTTATAATCTAATGAGAAAAAGACTACAATGGAATAAGGATCTTGTTCTAATGAGACAGTTGGGTAACCACACCTTCCTCTCTTTCGGGAAAGTTCTTTCCAACTAATCCTTTCAATCTCTCATTAAACATCACTACAGGACCCTTGAACCTAGGAAGAGTCCTTCACTATGTGTAGTGAGAGAATCATACTCTATTACTTTAGAGCTCACATCTCAGTTTTTATAATTGTGACTGTATAACTTATCACTCTCCTCTGTTACACTCTAAGCCTCATGAGAGTAGGGTCTGAACTGTATACTTTTTGCTCACCTTATTTCTAAAACAATGCCTGTTACATAATAGTAACTACTAAATGAGTAAATAAATGAATTAATGAATGAATCAGCAATTTTAGTATTGGTCCTACTTTCCCCCCACACTATAGCTATATTAGTTATCTGTTGCTACTAGCACAACATTGCAAAGCAATTATACTCCAATAAAGATGTTAAAAAAATTAAAAGATATTTGGAGGTGACATTTTCCTTTTGGCCTTCAAGAAGCTAACTGCTATGCAGTAGATAGAGTCAGATGGCAGAAAATGGTGGGCAGCCTCTAGAAACTACAAAGTCCAAGGAACTAGATTCTGCCAAAAATCAGTGACCTTGGAAGAGGACTCAAGCCTCAGATGAGATCTGAGCATCCGTTAACACCCTGATTGTACACCAAGGTACAGGATAATTGTACCTAGCTAAGCACTGCCTGAACTCCTGATCCATGGAAACTGTGAGTGAGTATAGGTGTTTTAAGCCTCTAATTTTGTGGTAATTTCTTATGTAGCAACAGATAACTAATATAGCTATAGTGTGGGGGAAAAGTAGGTGATAAGACCTACACTGGTCAGAATGGCCATCATCAAAAACTCTACAGCAATAAATGCTGGAGAGGGTGTGGAGAAAAGGGAACCCTCTTGCACTGTTGATGGGAATGTAAATTGATACAGCCTCTATGGAGAACAGTGTGGAGTTTCATTAAAAACTAAAAATAAAGCTACCATATGACCCAGCAATCCCACTACTAGGCATATACCCTGAAAAAAGGTTCTGTTGAGCCTAAGAGCAGGACAGGAATAAAGACACAGAGGTATCGAGAATGGATATGAGGACACGGGAAGGGGGAAGGGTAAGCTGGGTCGAAGTGAAGGAGTAGCATTGACATGTATACACTACCAAGTGTAAAATAGCTAGTGGGAAACAGCTGCATAGCACAGGGAGATCAGCTCGGTGCTTCGTGACTACCTAGAGGGATGGGATAGAGAAGGTGGGAGGGAGATGCAAGAGGGAGGGGATATGGGTATGTATATACACGTTACTGATTCACTTTGTTATACAGCAGAAACTACTTGTTACTATGGTATATCACATTGACTGACTTGCATATATTGAAGAATCCTTGCGTTCCTGGGATAAATCCCACTTGATCATGTGTATGATCATTTTAATGTGCTGTTGGATTCTGTTTGCTAGTATTTTGTTGAGGATTTTGGATCTATGTTCATCAGTGATATTTTTCTGTAGTTTTCTTTTTTTGTGGCATCTTTGTCTGGTTTTGGTATCAAGGTGGTGGTGGTCTCATAGAAAGACTTTGGGAGTGCTCATCCCTCTGCTTTATTTTGGAAGAGTTTGAGAAGGATAGGAGTTAGCTCTTCTCTAAAAGTTTGATAGAATTCACCTGCAAAGCCATCTGGTCCTGGGCTTTTGTTTTTTGGAAGGTTTTTAACCACAGTTTCAATTTCAGTGCTTGTGATTGTTCTGTCCATATTTGCTATTTCTTCCTGGTTCAGTCTCAGAAGGTTGTGCTTTTCTAAGACTTCATCCATTTCTTCCAGGTTGTCCATTTTATTGGCATAGAGTTGCTTGTAGTAATCACTCATGATCCTTTGTATTTCTGCAATGTCAGTTGTTGCTTCTCCTTTTTCATTTCTAATTCTGTTGATTTGAGTCTTCTCCCTTTTTTTCTTGATGAGTCTGGCTAATGGTTGATCGATTTGGTTTATCTTCTCAAAGAACCAGCTTTTAGCTTTATTGATCTTTGTTATTTTTTCCATCATTTCTTTTTCATTTATTTCTGATCTGATCTTTATGATTTCTTTCCTTCTGCTACCTTTGGGGTTTTTCTTTTTGTTGTTCTTCTTCTTTTTCTAATTGCTTTACATGTAAGGTTAAGTTGTTTATTTGAGATGTTTCTTGTTTCTTGAGGTAGGATTGTATTGCTATAAACTTCCCTCTTAGAACTGTGTTTGCTGAATCCCATAGGTTTTGGGTCTTTGTGATTTCATTGTCATTTGTTTCTAGGTATTTTTTGATTTCCTCTTTGATTTCTTCAGTGATCTCTTGGTTTTTAGTAGCATATTGTTTAGCCTCCATGTGTTTGTATTTATTTACAGTTTTTTTCCTGTAATTGATATCTAGTCTCATAGCATTGTGGTCAGAAAATATGCTTGATACGATTTCAATTTTCTTAAATTTACTGAGGCTTAATTTGTGACCCAAAATATGATCTATCCTGGAGAATGTTCCATAAGCACTTGAGAAGAAAGTGTATTCTGTTGTTTTTGGATGGAAGGTCCTATAAATATCAATTAAGTCCATCATGTTTAATGTGTCTTTTAAAGCTTGTGTTTCCTTATTTATTTTCATTTTCGATGATCTGTATTGGTGAAAACGAGGTGATAAAGTCCCCTACTATTATTGTGTTACTGTTGATTTCCTCTATTATGGCTGTTAGCCTTTGCCTTATGTATTGAGGTGCTCCTATGTTGGGTGCAAATATATTTACAATTGTCTTCTTCTTGGATTGATCCCTTGATCATTATGAAGTGTCCTTCTTTGTCTCTTGTAATAGTCTTTATTTTAAAGTCTCTTTTGTCTGATATGATTGCTACTCCAGCTTTCTTTTGATTTCCATTTGCATGGTATATCTTATTCCATCCCCTCACTTTCAGTCTGTATGTGTCTTTAGATCTGAAGTGGGTCTCTTGCAGACAGCATATACAGGTCTTCTTTTTTTTTTCCTTTTTTTGTGGTACGTGGGCCTCTCACTGTTGTGGCCTCTCCTGTTGTGGAGCACAGGCTCTGGACGCACAGGCTCAGTGGCCATGGCTCATGGGCCCAGCCGCTCTGCAGCGTGTGGGATCTTCCCAGGCCGGGGCACAAACCCACGTCCCCTGCATTGGCAGGCAGACTCTCAACCACTGCGCCACCAGGGAAGCCCCCAGGTCTTCTTTTTATATCCATTCAGCCAGTCTGTGTCTCTTGGTTGAAGCACTTAATCCATTTATATTTAAGGTAATTATCGATATGTATGTTCCTATCACCATTTTCTTAATTGTTTTGGATTTATTTTTGTAGGTCTTTTCCTTGCCTTGTGTTTCCTGCCTAGAGAAGTTCCTTTAGCATTTGTTGTAAATCTGGTTTGGTGGTGCTGAATTATCTTAATTTTTGCTTGTCTGTAAAGTTTTAATTTCTCTGTTGAATCTGAATGAGATCTTTTCTGGGTAGAGTATTCTTAGTTGTCGGTGTTTTTCCTTTTATCACTTTAAATATATCCTGCCACTCCCTTCTGGCTTGCAGAGTTCCTGCTGAAAGATCAGCTGTTCACCTGATGGGGTTTCCCTTGTATGTTATTTGTTGGTTTTCCATTTCTGCTTTTAACATTGTTTTCTTTGAATTTAATTTTTGATAGTTTGATTAATATGTGTCTTGGCATGTTTCTCCTTGGATTTATCCTGTTTGGGACTCTCTGTGCTTCTTGGACTTGATTGACTATTTCCTTTCTCATGTTAGGGAAATTTTCAACTATAATCTCTTCAAATATATTCTCAGACCCTTTCTTTTTCTCTTCTTCTCCTGGGACCCCTATAATTCAAATATTGGTGCATTTAATGTTGTCACAGAGGTTGCTGAGTCTGTCCTCAATTCTTTTCATTCCTTTTTCTTTACCCTGCTCTGTGGCAGTTATTTCCCCTATTTTATCTTCCAGGTCACTTAACCACTCTTCTGCCTCAGTTATTTTGCTATTGATTCCTTCTAGAGTATTTTTAATTTCATTTTTTGTGTTGTTCATCATTGTTTCTTTGCTCTTTAGTTCTTCTAGGTCCTTGTTAAATGTTTCTTGTATTTTCTCCATTCTATTTCCAAGATTTTGGATCATCTTTACCATCATTACTCTGAATTCTTTTTCAGGTAGATTGCCTATTTCCTCTTCATTTGTTTGGTCTGGTGGGTTTTTACTTTGCTCCTTCATCTGCTGTGTTTTTCTCTGTCTTCTCATTTTGCTTAACTTACTGTGTTTGGGGTCTCCTTTTTACAGGCTGCAGGTTCATAGTTCCCGTTATTTTTGGTGTCTGCCCCCAGTGGAGGAAGTTGGGTCAGTGGCTTTTGTAGGCTTTCTGGTGGAGGGGACTGGTGCCTGTGTTCTGGTGGGTGGGGTTGTATGTTGTCTTTCTGGTGAGCAGGGTGATGTCCAGTGGTGTGTTTTGGGGTATCTGTGAACTCAGTATGATTTTAGGCAGCCTCTCTGCTAATGGGTGGGGTTGTGTTCCTGTCTTACTAGTTGTTTGGCATGGGACATCCAGCACTGCAGCTTGCTGGCCTTTCAGTGGAGCTGGGTCTTAGTGTGGAGACAAAGTTCTCTGGGAGAGCTCTAGCCGATTGACATTATGTGGGGCCAGAAGGTTTCTGGTGGTCCTGTGTCCTGGACTCAGCCCTCCCACCTTGGAGGCTCAGGCCTGACACCCAGCCAGAGCACCAAGACACTGTCAGCCACAGAGCTCCGAAGAAAAGGAGGAGAGAGAGAAGAAAAAAATAAAGTAAAAAAACCAGAACAGACAAAACTCTAGGACAAATGGTAAAAGCAAACCTATACAGACAAAATCACACAAAGTATACACCTACACCCTCACAGAAAGAGAAAAATATATATATATATATAAATGAAGAGAGCAACCAAACCAATAAACAAATCTGCCAATGATAATAAGCACTAAATACTAAACTAAGACATAAAACCAGCAACACATTTAATGCAGAAAGCAAACGCCAAGTCTACAGTTGCTCCCAAAGTCTGCTGCCTCAATTTTGGTACATTCTTTTTCCATTCAGGTACTCTTTAGATGCAGCGTTTTATCAAGTTGATTGTGGGGGTTTAATCTGCTGCTACTGAGGCTGCTGGGAGAAATTTCCCTTTCTCTTCTTTGTTCACACTGCTCCTGGGGTTCAGCTTTGGTTTTGGCCCCGCTTCTGTGTGTAGGCTCTCCTGCCCCGACAGGAGGCGGTTAAAGCAGCAGCTGATTAAGTCTTTGTTGTTCACTCAGGCTGTGGGGAAGGGGGGAATATGGTAATCGTAATTGGAATGCAGGGTGAGCTTGAGGCGGCAGTGGCTGCCGTGAAGTTTCAACAGCCTGAGGCACGCTGTGCGTTCTTCCGGTGCACTTGTCCCTGGATCACAGGACCATGGCAGTGGCATGCTGCACAGGCTTCCAGTGGGGTGTGGATAGTGACTTGCACTTGCACACAGAATTCTTGGTGGCAGTGGAAGCAACGTTAGCAGTTCATGCCCATCTCTGGGGTCTGAGCTGATAGTCACAGCTCCCGCCCGTCTCTGGAGTTCGTTTAGGCGGTGCTCTGAATACCCTCTCCTCGCACACCCTGAAACAATGATCTCTTGCCTCTTCGGCAGCTCCAGACTTTTTCGTGGACTCCCTCCCGACTAGCTGTGGTGCACTAGCCCCCTTCAGGCTGTGTTCATGCAGCCAACCCCAGTCTTCTCCCTGGGATCTGACCTCTGAAGCCTGAGCCTCAGCTCCCAGCCCCCACCCCCCTCCCGGCGGGTGGGTAGAGAAGCCTCTCAATCCAGTGAGTGCTGGTTAGCACTGATCCTCTGTGCAGGAATCTCTCTGCTTTGCCCTCTGCACCCCTGTTGCTGCGCTATCCTCCATGGCTCCAAAGCTTCCCCCATCTCCATCCCCACCAGTGAAGGGGCTTCTTAGTGTGTGGAAACTTTTCCTCCTTCACAGCTGCCTCCCAGAGGTGCAGGTCCCATCCCTATTCTTTTGTCTCTGTTTTTTCATTTTTCTTTTGCCCTACCCAGGTATGCGGGGATTTTCTTGCCTTTTGGAAGTCTGAGGTCTTCTGCCAGTGTTCAGTAGGTGTTCTGTAAGAGTTGTTCCACATGTACATGTATTTTTGATGTATTTGTGGGGATGAAGGTGATTTCCACGTCTTACTCCTCCGCCATCTTGAAGGTCTCCCCCAGACTCTTTTAAACAGTTGTCAAGAGTTTAGCTAAGCACTCCATGGTATTACTGCTTTGGCATCCATTTTGTTTGGCCAAGTAGCATGCAGTGACCTCAAAAACTAGTCTCCTCATGCCAGCACATGCCTGAGATAGCAGCCTGTAGAGTCACAAACAAGCATATGTTCCTGAAATAACGTCCCCACCAGTCCTTGAGACAGTCTCTTCTGCCTCCCAATGCCTTCCCCTTATGTGCCCCTAGATAAGACCCTTGTGTGGCTTACCAAAACTCCACTCTTTTGTTTGAATTAATTAATCTGGCCTTAGCCTGGGATCCCCAAGGCACTCTCCCCATGAACCCTAATAAAGGCATGTTCCCCTTTCTCTGTGCATTCTGCCTTGACATCTCCATGTGGCCTCTATACAAGGTACTTCATTCAGGACCTGTGAGTATTAAACTTCGCGATTTCAATTCCTCTGGTAGTCTGGTTTTGAATCAAAGCTCACCATCTGGCACCCTGTGCACCACTGAATAAGTGTTAATTTGACAAATTCATAACAAGGGTTCACCTCATTAAGCCAGGCCCATCCAATCTCCCTTTTGATTAACTTAAAGTCAACTGATTAGGAACCTAATTATATCTTTAAAAACTCTTCACCTTTGTGGTTAATCCCTTACCACAATACAAAAACTGTATTTCTGCATATGGAGCCAAAGTTTATATTTTTAGAAGTTATTCATAACATGGGTTTAGGATAAAATATACCCTTAAATCCCATTCTCAGAAATTCTCTCAAGCTAGGTTTTCACATTGTATTTGAATAATTGGTATCTGGAAACTACATGCAAGAAACTTTATCATTTGCTAAAACATCTTTGTGTATGTTTTTTGTCTGTATGCTAACTCTTTAAAATATTTTATCTGTTAAAATAGACTTCAATATTTCATCAAAGCTTGCATGTTTTTTATATGCTTCTGTATTTGTTTATTTTGGCAGTTGTGAAGTACATAAGCTTAAGTTCAATTTATTCTGTAAGGTATCTATGTTAAAAAGGTATCATAAGAAATGGTTGAGGAAACAGTATTATGTTAAGCCCTTAGAAACTTCCCTCTGTGTGAACAAGGAATAATAACAGTGCATGCTGTTGTTATACCACAAATGGAAAACAAATTTTACTACCTCTTCTTAAGTGCAACATGACAAATATTGCCAAATTATTTGTTGGATAAATATATATTTCTAAGGTATTCTCTAGATCTAAAAACTTTCATCAGAACTTTCATGAAATTAGTTTGGCATGATTTTTCCTGAGTAGTGTTGCATAAATTATTACTCACAATAAGAAACAGACTACACAGAAAGACCACTGAGCATATTTCTAGGATACCTATCCAATAAAACTGTGCTGTCATTGATTATTTCAACCATGATAGATAGAATTCTTGTGATTCCATAGTTTTCAGAGGATTGAGAGAATGAGGTAGTGGGAAAAGGAAGTAAATAAAATTGCTAAGTAAATAAATAATATTTGAAAAAAAACCTTCTATTGTTTCATTTTCACCATGTGCCCTCTTCTTTTGTTTGTAGTTTGTTTTGCATTTGAGCAAGTGATATAAAGTCCAAATAAAAGTGATCTATATAAAGAGAGTTTATCTCACATAACAAGTTGTCTAACAGAGGACAGACCCAATGTTGGCTTAGCAACATCATAATCCCCTTGAGGTTTCAGACTGTCTCTTCACTCTACTCTCCTTAGGATTACTCCTCAGACATAGTGCAAGATGGAGTACTCAGCCTTTCCTTTGACATTGATAAATGTTGTTAATATTTTAGTCTATTCTTTCCAACACACTATGTTTATCATATAACTGGAATTATACCATGTATCAAAGCTTGCAAGTTAATTTTTTCTACTGGATTTGAATCCATCACATCATACTATCAATATTTTAATAATTCATTTTTAGACATAGAAGCTATTCCCAACTTTCAATTATTAGTATACTATTATTATATTACTTACACTCTCAACTCATTGTGCATTGTTCATCTGATAATACTAGTGACATTAAATAGAGTCCTATATTTAGGTGCTTTGATACTTTAAAATTGTTGATATTTTAAGCATCTTTCCAGTTCTTATTTTATTTATATATAAAACTTTCTTATTTTTCTTTTATATATAAAACTTTAGTAAATTTTTAAAAGCACTACACACTTCTTTGAGTCAGCTTTTTAAATAACAACTTTGAGATCTCTTTGACATCTAAAAATTATATATATACATATTTAAGGTGTACAACTTGATGTTTTGATATATGTACATATTGTGGCAAGATCACCAAATGTAAGCTAAATAACTTATACATCACCTCTACATAGTTATCATTGTGCGTTTGTATATACGTTGAAAGATTTAATTCAAGATTTATCTTAGAAAATTTCAACTATACAATATAATAAACCATTGTTAACTAGCGTCACCATAGTGTATATTAGACCTCCAGAACTCATCTATCTTGTATAACTGAAACTGTACTCTTTGGCCAACATCTCATTTCCCCCTTCCCCCTGCCCCTGGCAATCACCATTCTACTCTCTGATTCTATGAGTTGGAATATTTTAGATTCCATATGCAACTGAGATCATGCAGTATTTGTCTTTCTGTGTCTGGCTTATCTTACTTAGCATAATGTCCTCCAGGTTCATCCATGTTGTTGCAAATGGCAGAATTTCCTTCTTTTTAAAATCTGAAAAATATTCTATTATATATTCACATTTTCTTCATTCATTTGTCTATCAATAGATACTTAGGTTGTTTCCATATCTTGGCTATTCTGAATAATGCTGCAATGAACATGGAAGTGCATATATCTCTTTGAGATTCAGATTTTATTTCCTTTGGATATATACCCAGAAGTAGGATTGCTGGATCATATGGTAGTACTATTTTTAATTTCTTGTGGAACTGCCATACTGTTTTTCATAAAGGCTGTAGCAGTTTTCATTTTCACCAACAGGGTATAAGGGTTCTTTTTTCTCCATATCCTTGCCAGCATTTATTATTTCTTGTCTTTTGATAATAGCCCTCCTAACAGGTGTGAGATGATATTTCATTGTGGTTTTAATTTGCATTTCTCTGAGGATTAGTGATGTTGAGCACCTATTCATGTACCTGTTGGCCATTTGCAAGGTTGCTTTTTTTTTTTCTTTTTTTGAGAAATGCCTATCCAGAACCTGTGCTCACTTTTTAATCAGATTATTTGTTTTTGTCTATTGAGTTGTATAAATTTGTTAAATATTTTGGATATTAATCCCTTATCAGATATATGGTTTGAAAATATGTTCTCCCATTCTGTAATCAAGTTGCATATGACGTATACAGAATGTACATATCTTCATGTAAAAAGTTAAATATACAAGGATGTAGAACATATAAAACTCAATTCAGTGCTGGTGGGAGTAATGAAAAACAGTACAGACACTTTGGAAAACCATTCAGCCAGTGTCTAGTTAAGTTAAATATAAATTTACCATATGACACAGGAATCCCACTCTTAGATATTCATACAAGAGAAATGGTCATAAAAAGAACTGTAAGTGAATATGTATAGCAGTCTTGTTTACAATCATTCAAAACTACAAAGATCTCAAATGTCCATTATCTGGTGAATAAATAAATTGTGGTATATTCATACAATAAGATACTATAGAGCAACAAAAAGGAACAAACTGCTGATAAATGCAAGAACATGTATGAATATTCTAAGCATTGGTCTAAAGGAAGGAAGCTAGACACCAAATGTTACCTACTCTATGATTTCATTTATATAATGTTCTAGAAAAGGCAAATCAGATGGACAAAAATCAGACCAGCAGTTGCCAGGAAGTAGGAGTAGGCATGATGGAAGTATTTTATATTTTGATTGTGTTAGTGGTTATATGGTGATATATGTTTGTAGACCTCTTAGAACTATATACCTAATATTGGTGAATTTCACTATGTATAAACTATAACTCAATAAATCTAAACTTAAATTTAAAAGGTATTTACTTAAATTATTAAGTCAATGTAACCTAAATAATCTAATCATATTATTATGCACAAAACTATCTTAAAACTGTGAAGAGTGACCATGGGTATAAAGCTAACAATTCATTTTTTCCAATCTCTTTACAAAGAAAAGACAGAGAATGATGATAGAGTATTCTTTTCTCTGACTTAATATTATAAAAATTTATTAACATAATTATACTACCTTGATTCGTATAAAAGTGAGGTATAAATACAAAAAGCATTATTGTAGTCATGAGAAAAGATAATTTAATATTAGAATATATATACCTAAAAGTTTAGATGAGACTTAAAAAATATAACTAAATGTTCTTTTTGAAAGCAGATGAAGATACAAAGAAGGATTGAAGTTTATTTAAAATATTTTCCAAAATTTATAATTTAAGATTCATCTATCAAAAAACAGAATACATATTTTAATAATTTTAATTTCTTCTTTTGCTTTCAATCCAAAAATTTAATTTTAATGACCTTGCAATTAAGGAATCTGTTAAAACCTCCAAATAGTGATTTTTTTCTTGAACAATAAATTAACTCGTTAGAGAAAATATAAAACTTGTTTTTAACATGACATTATAATTTGAAGAAGCAATTGAAAATATTAACAGATGACTAAACTAGTTAATGTTACTGTAGTATTTTGGGATATATATATATATATATATATATATATATATATATATATACACACACACACAAAACTTCATATATATGAGCGATATTTTGAAGAAAAACAAGATAAAGATGCCCCAGGTTCATTCATGGAAAGCAGAAGAGTGAATAATATTATAAAGAGAGGAGGATTTGGGAAAGAAATGATAGGACACTGAAATGTCCCTGAGGGCAGAATTTGGCTCAACGCTGAGCTAGATTTTTACTCAACGTAAGGACTAACTTTCTATCTAACTAAAAGTACATGGATCATTCTATCAGCTGAAAATCTCCAGCAGGGAATGGATGATAATAATATGCATATAATAATGAAATGTCCTGCACTTGCTGAGAGGTTAAACTAAGATGACTCCTTTAATTATAAAGGTTTCTTTATTCCATTCTAGTATGGTATGCATACATGATGCAATGTAAACAATACAGATTTTTTCCACTGTAGGAAAACAAGGTACAGAACAATTCTATTAAAAATGATAGATACTTCAAAGATTTGGTTACATTGGTATTTAAATCATATTCCCTAATTTCATGTGAGTACAAGTTAGTCAAGTCCTGCTCATGTTTATTCAGTTAAAGTAATAAGTAGGGACTTATTTTCTCTAGCTCAAAGCTAAATTTTACTTTTATTATTTCGAGGAAAGTGCAGAGAGTCTTACTATATTATGGATTTCCTCTTGAGTTTCAATAATAGTGAAGAGCACTTATTTGATTAAAAAGTAATGGTCAGGGGCTTCCCTGGTGGCGCAGTGGTTGAGAGTCTGCCTGCCGATGCAGGGGACACGGGTTCGTGCCCTGATCCGGGAAGATCCCACATGCCGCGGAGCGGCTAGGCCCGTGAGCCATGGCCGCTGAGCCTGCGCGTCCGGAGCCTGTGCTCCGCAACGGGAGAGGCCACAACAGTGAGAGGCCCGCGTACGGCCAAAAAAAAAAAAAAAAAAAAAAAAAAAAAAGTAATGGTCAGCTGCTGGAGGATTCTGTTGACAATTTATAAAGAAAGACCAAATTCATCCAGGAAAAAATTTTCCCAGAGTCTTTTCCAAATGAATCTAACACACGAATGTGGCAGAACTCTTGGTGAATAATATTAAACAAAGGAAGCTTACATCAGCTCTTATTTCTCAGTTGAACTGGGATGTTAAGTCCACACCAAGTAAAGTAAATGTATAACAAAAAAAATCAGCATATTAAGCAGAGAAGAATCCACTCCTCATAAAAGATATCTTGAAGTTCACATGCATCATTGTAGAAAAGAAGAAAAGAAACTCATTTTTGACGATACAGAGAAAAAGAATACAGAAGAACAGAGGAGTAAATGAATACTGTCATATTTTGCAAAGTCATGTTATTAAAATAATACTTCCGGGATCCCAAGAACCATGATTCAAGATCCTAAATTATGATTCAAAAATCACCCTCACCCCAAATGCTTTCAGCACTTATTTTTAAAGGATGGAGTTTGATATACTTTTTTTTATTTTTCCACCTACAACTTGTATCCCAGTCTGTCTCTTCTTACATGTTTCATCCAGTTCTATTAAAAATCTCTTCTCACTTTACCATGTGTGATTGAAACGGATTCTAGGATTCAGTCTTTTCAATACAATGTTGTCACTACTTCATGGTCCCTAGCAAGGACATATTTTCCTTTACTGTTTGTATCAATCAGAGTTCTGGCTAGAAACAGAGCATATTTGGGGTAACATGAGAAAAGTTTAACATTAGATTATTTACTAAGCAATAGGGTATTATAGTGTGGTTCCAACATTAGTAGCAGTGGTTACAGGAATAAGTACCCCTAGGTCTGAAGAGGCCAGGGAAGAGAGTAGCTTCTGGACACTGAAGAAGAAAGCCACATGCAAAAGGCTACCTGGGCAGGAGCTTAGATTGAGGGATTTAGCCAACCCAAGGCAGTTTCACAGAGAAGGAACTAGGTGAATAAACATTTTAAACTTACTCTTCCCTGTTTCACCATTCTGCTGTTGGGGTTCCCCATCAGCAAATCCAACCTGAAGGCAGAGGACAAGGGAATCTCTTGGTTTATCTCCCACAAGGCAGATCCATGGGTACCTAGAACATGGTGAAGAAGGGCAGAGACTAGATCCAAAGGGATAAATGGAAGATATACTTTAGATGTTTAGGGGTAATAATATGATAGATGCCAGTTCTTATTGATGAGCTTGAGTAATTAAGAGTGTTATAATATAGACTAGGAAAGTGAAGTTTTATGTAAATATGATTGTTTCCAAGCCCTCTGTGAAAGCCTTAGATAAACCCCTTCAAAAGGGTTCCCTTTTGTCAATGTCCTCAACTTTTAAAAAAATTGTTTATCTATACATAATTTCATCATACGCAACAATATAACTTTTTCAAACCACACTTCTTGGACACACAGAATTTGTTCTTATCACAAGATTCATTCCCTGTTCCCATATGTATATTTCTCAAAGTCAGAATTAATATTCCCGACATAACAAAGAGAAGGCTGCATCAGAAATGTGCATGGGGCATGCAGGCACTCCAAGCAGAGACAACCTGGAGGTCTTCCCGCCAGACACACTTCCATATCCACCCACTTGGCCATAGGTAGCTGTAGCATACATCACACATACATAAGCACAGGCATGCACATTCACCCACAGTCACACACACCACCGCCCCCCATCCCCCCCGCACCACACACACACACACAGAAAATCGTTATTTCTCTAAGACAGTACAGTCTAAACTGCAAGGAGGAAAATAAGCATTTTCCCAACTGGGACATATTCAGACCCCATAATTATCAAAGTCAGCTCTCTCACAACGTTATTTCTTTTGTTTATCTCCAACTGCCCTCTGTATTCAAATCATGCCCTCTTGGGCCTAGAGAATAAGAAATACACCCATCATTGAATCATATACAGCAGAAGATCATTTATGTTATCCAAATAACATAATCAAGGATGACTTTCTCTGATCCTCCATTTAAAACAAGAAATAACAACAAAAAAGTCAAAATAATTGAAGAATTGTATGCTCTACAGCACAGTGTATGGTAATGCCATCTTCTGCTTAGCTGTGAATGACCACTTAGGTATATCACAGTGGCCCAATTTTTTTTTTTTTACTATGTTTTACTATTTACGATGGGAGCTGAGAAGTACAGACCACGCAAATGGAGGGAAGTGGTTACTTTGGAGTCAAATTGAAAATACTTCTGGCATAGTGGTCATAAGTAATAAACAAAATACTAATTAGGTCATATTACATTTGTATAAATGATGTTACCACATTCTTATAAATCAACAATTCTTATGAATCAAATTCTTACAATCAAGAAGAATTTTCCATAAGTGCAATTAACATATATTTGCTATTATCAAGGGTTGTTATATATCAGTTTAATGCTGTATGTTTGTATTAAAATTCAAATTATCCGAGTAAGAAATAAAAAGTAAAATAATTATGTCTAGGTCACTAAATACTTTATATAATATTTGAGATTTTTATTTAACATTTTAGGAAATGATTTTTTTATTCCATGGGAAATATGGCAATATTTAATACATTCTTCAGTTGATTTGTAGAACATGTATATTTCTATTTAACATGATTATTTATTACATATATATTTTTTCAAAGACGTTTGTTTCTTATTACATCTCATATCCCATGTTATGGATTGTGCTTTATGTAATAAACCTCTCCTTGTTTTTTTTTTTTTCTATTACTGTATGTTTTGGAATTAAGAAAGATAGGTTTGACAGAGTAAAAGAGTTTATAAATTTCAGGTGAACTATTTTAATGTTCCTTTTTTTTTAATGACTGCTTCTGAAAAGTCAGACCTATCTCAAACTTGGAAATAATTGCTCTGTACTTAGATTAAGTACTTAGACAAGGTGTTGAGCTCTTTCCTGGTCTCTGTGAAGAGGGAAAGGCATTCCATTTTTTTTTTTAATATGAGAAATATATACAGGGACTATAACACAAGCCATTTATGAAGATTCATTTATATATTGTTGGAGAGTCTTCATCCACCTACAATGAAGTCTAGAACTTACCACTCACAAAAAAACCCACCTACTGGGCTTCCCTGGTGGCGCAGTGGTTGAGAGTCCGCCTGCCGATGCAGGGGACACGGGTTCGTGCCCCGGTCCAGGAAGATCCCACATGCCGCGGAGCGGTTGGGCCCGTGAGCCATGGCCGTTGAGCCTGCGCGTCCGGAGCCTGTACTTTGCAACGGGAGAGGCCACAACAGTGAGAGGCCCGCGTACCGCAAAAAAAAAAAAAAAAAAAAAAAAAAAAAAACCCACCTACTTTGTAGAGCCAGCAGATGAGCTTAACATTAATTATTGCTCTTTCTTCCTCAGGTGATCAAAAGCAGTAATGGTTGAGAAGGTAAAACACACAAACATGAGCACTGCATCCTGACTCTGTCAAATGATTGTCGTATTCTTTTGGAAAATGACTTAACTTCTCTGAATCTCAGTTTCAATCATTCATTCATTCTAAAATCATTGATTGAGAAGCTACTAGGTGTAGGAGCTACAGCAATGTTATTGAGGGTTTACTTTTGTCGGGGAAGGACACATTATGCAATAAATTATACTTTAGTCTCTAAATCACATGCTGCAAAAAGCAGGTATTGGGAACTAAGAGAGCATATAACACATGTATCATATTTAGGGAAGTCAGGGAAGGTGTCTATTTATTCTTTATTTAGATTTTGGAAGATACAAATTTCACTGTACTATTCTTCTGAGACAGTCTGTCGTCACCACTTTTGTAAACAACACAGAAAGTCAGTGTTAGCATTTTCAGTGTACCTTGTATTCCACAGTCTAAACCAGTCTATTAAACAAGTGCAGGGGGCATGATACTCAGTTCAAAGTCATTCGTCAACAAACGGAAAGTTTCATTTGTATATAACACAAAATGAATACTTCTGTGCTCTCATTCTTCAGGTCAAACAGAATAATAATTTAAAAATCACAACAAATAACTTTAAGTAGTTTCTGGACATTCCTATCCACTCCCTTTTAGAGTCATGCCACAAATATACACATTGCTAGGAAATGGCAGTGAGGGGATGGCAGAGTTCTAATGCTGTCCCCAATCTTTCACTGGAAAAATGGCCCTGAGGCCTTTATTATATCTATCATAACACCCCTTCAAGTCTTCTGGGTTTCTCCTATTTCCTTGACACTTAATTAATTGATACAGGAATCTTTTGAGAAACTATATAAGAATCTTTCTTTCTAGAAAACAGGCTACCAGTGCCCTGTGCCTTCTGAGCCAGCAGACTTCTTTCTCTCCCTCTCCTGTCAGCCTAGGGTCTTAGTTCCACAACCAGGGATCGAACCCGCGCCCCCTGCAGTGGAAGCATGGAGTCGTAACTACTGGACCACCAGGGAAATCCCTCACTATTCTTAATTCACATCTTCCTTCATGTGTTTTCACCTTGAGGGACCCAATAGCAGTGCTTTAAGCCTTACCACATTCACCTCTGACATGAACACATAACAATGTGGTTGAATAACTCAGTACAACTTGAATTTGGGAAAGGAGAGGAAAATGTAAAATTTTGAGTTCTGAACCCTCTAACCTACCCATAATATTTTCACACTAATTTTTAACATATCTTGAGAATATAAAATTATTAATTCATGATACTTGATGTCAAGAGAATTACAGTCTTTTAGAGTCATATATTTGAAGAAATGAATAAAGTAAACTGTTACTCCAACAAAATTGTATATGGTCTTGGTCTGTAATGGGGGGTTCTAATAAAGAAGTCATTATCTTATTAGACAGTAGCACTTCACCTTAGGAAATAAAATGAGAATAATGCAAAGGAATCATAAGCTCCATACACATAACTATTGACTTACTGGGACATCTTAGAATGCCTAATACACTTCAGATCTTAAGAATAAGAGGATTTCAGTTAAAGGGAGTTTGGGTTCAGTCTATAACTATCCAGATAATAAATATCTAAGAAATATAAAAAAGGAATTGGGTACAGAGTTGATGTTTTAATTAATCTGCTATTTTTCTCTCCATGGTATTCCAAATATGAAGAAGTGTGTCTAACCTCATAAAACTTACTTTCCTCTATTCACATTGTATCAAAAGTTTATGTCCACTGTTACTGAAAGAGTCTGTTGTTTCTAAGCTGTTTTGCAATGTTTTCTTGTTTGAGGTGTTCCCCTTGCCACAAGATTTACAAAGTTTATAGTCTGACACCAAGTGTTTGATGAAAACAAACAAACGGAAAACATCTCTCAGAATTATGAGCTGAATGTTTTGTACATAAATTGATTAATAAATGCTATACAAAGATTTCTATTAGATAAGGAAAGTTTTTTAGTTTTTTTGTTTTTATGTTTGTTTGTTTGTTTTACAATCTCTATGTAGCTAGAAATTGGGCTCAGAAAGAGACATGTTTCTCCAAGTGTAGGCAGAGAAACTTGAGGTAGGAGATTCATAACTCAAACAGTTATGAATACAGTTCACTCATCACAAGGGAAACCAAATAGGAAGCTGCTGATGGAGTATAACCTCATGGAAAATATGAGGGAAACAGCCAAGACTTTGTGCCAACTTTGAGAAGCTTCTGATCTTTGAGAAGATCAGAATTGTCAATTTGTCAATGATTACACTGCTATATTCTTATTCCAATCACTACGTTCAAAGTCTTATCTTCAAATAAATTTTATTCAACTAAAAGAAAAAAACAAACATGTAGTGTTGAAAGAACCTTCTCCTTTCTTTCTTTCCTTCCTTCCTTATGCCTTTTTTTTTCTTCTTTTAATTTCTTTATTCATACATCTATTCAGTGCTTATTTAGCAGAGAATCAGATGTTATTTCTGTTGTCCTATCCAAAGTCAAAATATGATTGCTTTTTCCTATACATCTTTAAAAATTATGAAGAATAGGCACTTTGTGAGAGGAAAAAACAAAATATTTTTGTTTCTATTTTTCTAATTCATTTTAAAGGGAAAATATAGTAATTAGCTCTATAGGAATGAAAATTTTTCATAGTTTTAAACATTTTAAAGCTAGAGGCTGAAGGAAAAGTACTAGATCTCTCATGAGATAATGCATTCTTACATGTTTTCTAGCCTTATTTCTTCATCAAAGAAACTTCAGATGAGGAAAAGGAACTCAACTTCCCAAAACTTTGTGATTCACCTATCACTAATTTAAAAGAGCATTACTCATTCTGTTTCATAGGCTACACCAAGGAGATGTTTTACTGCATGTCTTTTAATCAGTGAATGTGAGGTGAGGTCCTCTCAAGAGGTTAAAAGTGAGTACAGAGAAAAAGAATATATGATTTTCAGATTCATGATTCCTCAGATTTGGTAGAGATGCTTAACTACTCATTACAATGGATTGGCTCAGATTTAATTTCCTGTGGTTTGTATTGGTTAATGTAACTCTTTGCAAATCCTAGACATATATTTTATTACTACTCCTATAAGCAAGATGTTTTTCATGCATGTGATTTATTAAATTGCAATATTTGAAGATAGATTTTTTTCTAAATATTCTGTCTTCATTTAGTTTAAGAAAAGTTTTTCATTATTTGGAAAAACATGAAAAAAATGAGGGAACTCTCTTGGATGAAGAGAGTCCAGGCTAAGGTGAGAATTAGTACAGTCTTTGAAGTAAGGGTGAGACTGAAGTATAGATTTATGGAAGGAACATCTTATCTAGTTCTGGCTTATGCCACTTGCACTATATTAATTTGGAATCTAAGTAAATTAAATACAATGATGAATGCAACCCAAACCCATAAACTTTAAAACATTTTTCATACTTATATATTTTAATTAATTTTTTAGTAGCTCACTATTAGGTTATCTTAGTCTTTCAACTGACTTTACTATCTTAGATTCTCTATAATAACAATGAGTCAAAAATCCTTGCAGTGTAAGTTTTTGACCAATACTTAGTCTCTTATTCTGCCTTAGCTGTTTATTCTCTTCCTTTGGTTTGTTTTAAATCTCTTCACCTATGTCTATTTGTCTAACTCATCCTTTACTCCTATTCACCTAGAATGAGTACAGCTGTTGTTTTACTGCATTTTACCTCTTAACTGCAGAGTAAAGCCCAAAGGCTCAAGTCACACTAACCTCAATTCAAATATACAAGTGAACAAGGTCATTAACCTTGATGAAATTTAGTTTCCACTTTAGGAAAAGGCAGATATGAATATCCACCTCAAACGTTGGAAGGCTGAAAAGAAAAATAAATATTTAATAGGGTGTTCCATATGGATCTTTCACTTTGGCATGGATTTACATGACACATATTACTTACAATGAGGGAACTGAGGTTCAAATAGACTGATTATAGTTGTGAAGATGGAATAAAGCCTAGATCTTTGACCTCAAGTTTAATTTCCTTTCTATTATATCACCATGATGATACATCTCAAGTGATAACATTTTTTGTTTTTGCAAAATTGATTTATAATATAGAAATATTTGAATGTACAAAAAACTCCACAAATCCCATTTGCCCTAAACCCACATGCCCAGAAACTACATATAAAATATTTTGATGTTATCCTTGGAAAACCTTTGTATACAGTACTTACTTTTGAAAAATAGAACTCTATGAAATTAAATAGCTTGCCTTTAATATTTTCATAATATATGTTTAACATTTGTCTTTTCATGACATATTAGATACATTCCTGCAAAATCAATTTTATTACAATAATAGCAATCTATAATATGGATAAAACATTTTCCAAGTTCCATAAGACTTTCAAAATTTTTTTAAAATGGTGCTTTGGTAAACATCTTGTAACTACCAATCACAAATTCTTTAAGATAAGTTCTAGATTAAAATTCACTGGTAAACATATAGAGCACAGCTGTTTGTTTGTTTGCTTGTTTTTTTTGGCCACACCATGCAGCATGTGGGATCTTAGTTCCCCGACCAGGGATCGAACCCACATTCCCTGTATTGGACTCATGGAATCTTAACTACTGGACCACCAGGGAAGTCCAAAGCACAGCTGTTTTTAAGGTTTATTCTTTAAATTATACTTGAGACAGATAGATCATAAAAATATCTTTTAAAACCTTTCCCTACAGTTTGATTAAAGTATTGTAACTTTAAAATTGTATTAATAGATAAATTCTGGATTTTTTTTCTTGGAAAGCAACATGCACACAGTGGAATAAAAATGCACTGTTTTTCATTTCATTTTATTTTTGGCATGGTAAAATGTAATTCTCCCAGATCTTATTCCCCTGCTTAAGAGGTTATCCAGAGAAATATATGTTTAGGTAACTGTTTCCTTAATGTAAGAGCAAATGAATGAACCTTTGATCCTTTTTAATTTTCTGCAGCTTTAAACTCTACAGATTTTTTGTGTTTTGCAAGTGAGAGTTGCTCATGTTTTTATTTTTTAATAAAGACATACTGTACCATAATTTCAATTATTCCCTAGCATAATTTCCTTTCTCCCATTTCTGTCATAATACTAAAAAATAAAGGTAATAGTAGAAACTGTCTTGTAGGGAAAACAATTTTTGACCACCAGTAGCAAAACATTTTTTACATGTTTTAACTAACCGATTCTGTTTTATAAGCAGCCTGCATAGCAGGCTATTTAGCATAAAAGAAATGTTTAGCTTTATTAGATATTTATCTGAATATCAACGTGTCTACAAGTAATCTCTTGTATTTTTCCCCAGACTTTCTCATCATCAGTGTTCATCCTCTCGGTAATTCCATTTATCTAATTATCGAGGCAAAAAATCTTGTGACATCCTTAAATCATATTTCTTTTGCAGCACTTATTCAACTCATCAGGAAATTCTGATAGAATTGTCTTTGAAATATATCCTGAATTTGATTCTTACCCCCAGTCCAAATCATCTCCTACCTGGACTGCAGCCATCCTCTCCTATCCAGCCTCCCTGTGGTGACTTTTCTCTAGGTCAGTTCACCCAAGTGATACTTTTTGAACTTAAAACAGATTGTGTCAACTACCTTGATCAAACCTTCAATGGCCTCTCATCCAACTTAGCATGAAATCCAGATTCCTTCTCTGGCAACAAGTCTCCACATGATCCTTGGTTTCATCATTCTTAAAATGTAGAAAATAGTAGTATTTACTCCCTAACTTTACTATTAGGACTGACTGAGATAATGCATATAAAGGGCTCAGCACATGACAAGTCCCACATAATTATGAGATAACACTTTTACCTCTTCTTCATAAAACACACACCATAAATGGTGATTTTTTTTAAAAATCCGGAAATGTATAGAGAATATAGATGCCCTCCACTGACTGAAAGATCATGGACATACAATCAAGAGACCAAGTTTCAAATTCTGACTCCAATTCTTACTAGCTAAGTGGCCCTGAGCAGTTTACC